>NW_026068015.1:485649-553174 GCF_014885135.2 Alexandromys fortis
CAGGACCTCTTAATGAGCTGCAGGGTTTTGCAGTTGAAGCTGAGTCAGGAAGCCTCTCTTAGATGAGAGTGCTTGCTTGCCTCTAGCAAGCAGAGTAGACCCGAAAAATTGTTGCTACCAAGAAAACATGCTTCACTCCATTCTTTCCCAAGCTTTCTCAGGCTTTTTGTGGATTCAGTTAGCCTCACGTTGGGCAGCCATCTGTTGTAATAGGATGCGGCGGGGCTGCGTCCCCAACACCCCGGCCGCTTGGCTAGCTCATGCCCAAATAACAACACACAAACTGTATTCATTTAACTGCTTGACCCATTTCTATCTAGCCTCTTCTAGGCTAATTCTCACATATTAATTTAGCCCATTTCTAATCATCTGTGTAAGCACCCCAAGGTGCGCTTACCGGGAAGATTCTAGCCTCTGTCCATCCTGGGAGAGTGTAGCATGGCAAGCATAGCGTCTCTGCTCCAGAGCAGAGCTGTCGAGTCTCTCTGGGAGCAGAGCAGAGTCTGACCTCACTTCCTCTTCCACCCAGCATCCTATTCTGTTTATTCCACCCACCTATGTTCTAAGCTATGAGGCCAACAGTTGGTTTATTATAATTTACCAATTACCTTCCTCCATCAACATATAGCAGGAGAAAAAAAAATTCAAAAATACTATTGAAAAGGATTAAATCAAGAACTGAGAATAACACAATTTCAGTCATGTAGATACATAGTTTAAGTGAGCTCCTTGCTCCAGCCTGAGTGACCTGGAATGTGAGGGATTGTGAAAAAAACAGATGAAAATCATGGGGAGGGGGTGATTAGAAATTAAATCTTGTCCAGACAAGTCTCTCTTTTCCCTGATGTCCTAAGTCCACACAGTATTTGAAAAGTTACAGTTAAGACTGAGGACATTGAAATGCCAGAAGCATCACATCAGAGAGGAAAGTTCTCATCTTGTTGACAAACAGGTACTTCCATTATGTCACTGCCAGAGCAAACACTAGAGTGTTTCCAGCACGTTAATTTCTCCCATTAATTATACACTTCTATTATTCTTCTATTTCTTGTCATGGTTACTATAAACAGATACATCTAAAGCACTTGAATTTGACAAGTGCTTGTTCAGATCAAGTAATTAAGTGAGAAACTTCTGTGTTCCCCCACCTTTTATCTTTCTAATTATACATCTATAAGTGAAAAATATACTATTTAAGGAGACATCCTGAAAGAGTCAGTTGACAGGAAGGACCAGCTGGTTAAGCAGAAAAGTAGACATCACACATATAACCTGCTTTGTCTGCTACTGGTCAAAGTCTGACCCCTGCTGGACCAGAAGTCATCTGCAATACTCTGCTGAGATCACAGCCTGAGGAGAACCAGAATTGAAGAAAAATAAAATTTGGTAAATTCTTGAACAAGATAACATCACAGTTTGACCACAAGAATATGTGTGTGTGTCACTTGTCTGTAATTTTGTAAGACCCATTTTAATAATACTTTATTATTGATTTTAAAAATAGAAAATAAGTTCCACCCAAAAAGCAAACTCCAGCTATATCAAGAAATGGGGACAATGTAGCTCTCTTCTCTCATCCTATCACAAATGCTGCACATAGCACCTACCATCACACTGAGCATCTGGTACATGGCAATGGTGTCACATCAAGAATATCCTACACAGTAACTGTGACCCTGAAGGCTGTGTGCCATTATCGTTTGTCACTGATAATGTGATTGCACTCACCATTCTACCATTCTGTCCCACTCCAGAGAACAAGTAATGGTGCTAACCATGCTGCAAATGTGGCTGTCAAAGAGGTGTTCCTTTTGCTTGTTTGTTTTTGCACTAGGTTTCCGCCTCGCCCCTAAAATGTCCCCCAATTTCAATTGTTTCTCCCAGTAAGTTTTCCCTCTCCCCCAAGTTGATCCCCTTTATTCCCAACCCCGTGTGCCCCCAATCCACCCACAAAATCTATTCTATTTTCCCTTCTCAGGGAGATTCATGCATCCCTTTCTTAGACTTCCTTGTTACTTAGACTCTCTGGGTCTGTGGACCATGGCATTACATTTTATTTTACAGCTAATATCCACTTATACGTGAGTCCATACCATGTTTGTTTTTCTGGGTGTGGGTTACCTCACTTGTTGTGGAATATTACCTTAACTAGGCAAAGATTGTTTCACTTACTTATGTTGTGGAATATTGCTTTAACTGTGTACAGATGAGTTGCAATTGCTTGCATTGCCTTTGTTAATGATGTAAAGATGGACTTTTGTTTATGCAGCATTTTTAATTATGTAAAGATGTGGGTTTTTTTTTTTTCACTTTGCCTGCCTAAGGCACCTAATAGGTCTAATAAAGAGCTGAATGGCCAGTAACTATGCAGGGAGAGAAAAGGTGCGACTGACAGACAAAAAGAAACAGTAGGAGGAGAAATCTAGTCTCAAGAGAGAAGGAGGAGGAGAGAGCGAGAAAGAAAGAGAAGGACATGCCTGGGACCAGTCAGGCAGCCACCAGTCAGATAGTTGGAGTAGAACATACAGAAGAAAAGAAAGATGAAAAGCCCTGAAACAAAGCATAGGTAAAGAAAAACAGGTTAAGTTATAAGAGCTACCAAAAACAGGTGTAAGATAAGGCTGAGCATTCATAATAAATAATAAATCTCCATGTCATGATTTGAGAGCTGGTTGGTGGCTCAAAAGAAAGCCTGGTGCCCTCACTTGGGATGATTTTTTTTTTTAAAGCTCCATCCATTTGGCTGTTAATTTCACGATGTCATTGTTTTTAACATCTGAGTAATACTTCACTGAGCAAATGTACATTTTCTTTACCCATTCTTCAGTTAAAGAACTTCTAGGTTGTTTCCAGTTTCAAGCTATTATGAATAAAGCTGATATGGACATAGTTGAGCACATGACCTTGTGAGAGGATGGACCATTCTTTGGATATATTCCTAGGAGTGCTATAGTTGAGTCTTGAGGTAGCTCTATTTTCTCAATTTTCTGAGAATCCACTATTTTGGTCTCCAAAGTGGCTGTGCAAGTTCACACTCACACCAGCAGTGGAGGCATGTTCCCCTTGCTCCATATTCTTGACAGCACTTATATTTTAGACCTTAGTCATTCTGATAGGTATAAGACAGAATCTTAAAATCATTTTGATTTTCATTTCCCTGGTGACTAAGAATGTTGAACATTTTTTCAAATGCTTTTTTTTTATGGTGAAAAAGTGTATATTTAGAATTAGCCGGCTGGGCTCAGTTTAGATGATTCCGATCTTGTTGGCAACATCCAGAGCATCATAATCAGGAGCCAACCGAACATACGCCTTCTTCTCTCCGTTGGGCCTTATGAGGGTGTTGACTTTGGCCACATCGATGTCATAGAGTTTCTTCACAGCCTGTTTGATCTGGTGCTTGTTGGCCTTGACGTCCACAATGAACACAAGTGTGTTGTTGTCTTCCATCTTCTTCATTGTTGACTCGGTGGTCAGGGGGAATTTGATGATGGCATAGTGGTCAAGCTTATTCCTCCAGGGCGCGCTCTTCAGGGGGTATTTAGGCTGCCTTCGTAGCCACAGGGTCTTGGGCCACCGAAAGGTGGGCGATGTGCGGATCTTCTTCTTTTTGTGGCTGTGGATGCCTTTCAGCACTGCTTTCTTGGCTTTCAAGGCCTTCGCTTTAGCTTCGGCTTTGGGAGGGGCGGGAGCTTCCTTCTTGGCTTTCGGCGCCATCTTGACGAAATGCCATTTTTTCAAATGTTTAATGACCATTTGAGTTTCCTCTCTTGAGAAATCTGTTTAGATCGGAACCCGATTTTTTATTTGGATTATAAAGTTTATTGGTGTCTAGTTTCTTGAGTTCTTTGTGTGTTTTTAATATTAGCCCCTTTTCAGATGTGGAGGTGAAGAGCTTTTTCCATTCTGTGGGTTGCTGTTTTGTCTTACTGACAGTGTCTTTTCCACTTACAGAAGCTCTTCAGTTTCATGAAGTCCCATTTCTCAGTTGTCGGTCTATCTCAGTGCTGTGCTGGTAGTGTTCCGTTCAGGAAGTCGTCTCCTATCGATGCATTCAAGGCTCTCCCACACTTTCTTTTCTATCAGGTTCTTTGTAACTGGATTTATGTTGGGATCTTTGCTTTACTTGGACGTGAGTTTTGTGCAGGGTAATAGATAAGAATCTATTTGCATTTGTCTACTTGCCTACATCCAGTTAGACCAGCACGCACTTTTTGTTGAAGATGCTTTCTTTTTTCCACTGCATATTTCTAGCTTCCTTATTAAAAAATCAAGTATTCAGAGGTGTGTAGATGTACATCTGGGTCTTTTATTTGATTCCATTAATCAACATGTCAGTTTTTATGTCAAACCATGTGGTTCAAATTTTTTACCTTATATTTTATTATGTGTCTCCCAAAGTAATAGACAGAGGTCTAAGTCTCTGATCTCAGTACAAATACTAAAATTAAATATAAGAACAGTTCAGGATTTTTCTAAGCCTAACAAAATGTAGGCTCTGATTATTTTCATCATATATTGTCTCTTCAAATCTCCTTAGATACAATTATCAAACACTGTTCATTTTCTTTTCTGTATTTAAGCAAAGGTCTTTGAAAATGATTTTGACCAAGATTGAATTTTTCTACCAATAATTGCTGTTCACGCAGGAACTGGTGTGCTTATGTACATACCAAGTTATCTCCGACAGTGATACTGGACACTCACGGCTCTTACACACCAAATGGGAGAGGATCCTGTGGCTGGTCCAGTGGACTCTGTTCCCAAAGGTATGCAATATTTTCTGAAAATAGATGTTTTTCATGTAAACCTAAAATACATACGAATAGCCATTCCAGGCACTGTATGGCAAAGCAGAGAGAGAGTCTCTATATTAGATTAGATAGATTACCTTTAGTAAATTAAGATGTGATTACTAATAATACCTGTGCTGTGTATTTGCTTTGAGAATCATGTGAGCTAATACAGTCATGTACTCAGCTTACTGCCTAGTACCCTGCGAGTGCATAGGGGGTGTGAACCTTCTTGATTCATAGTCACTGTTGTATTATTAACCTAGTCAACAAGCCTGAACTGAGACTCTTATGAAAGGCATAGTAGATAACATCTAATATTTATTAACATTTTTTAGATAAAAGTCCATATATGACTTGTATTAAAAGTATAGAAAATCATTACCTGTGATTGTGCATGTATAAGCAGCTCTTCTTTTATATGTTGTAATGACCATACTTAGATGGCTATATTATTTATACATTATATTAGTAACCATGTTTTTCATGACATATATTTCTGTATGGCTATAAAAATTAATAGATAAGCATTTCTAAAAGTATCTTTTTGAGATATCAGAGTAAGTAAAGGTCTGTGAAAGTGATATTGACAAAAATATTTTCTCTAACAATGAATTTTTTCCAATAATGGTTATTCCTTCATTTATAAATAAATGAATATATTATGTATAGATTATATTAGTAACCATACTGTTCATTACATATATGGATATATTTTATTATGTATATGTTATATTAGTGACCATGTTGTTCATTGCACATATGAGTATATTATAATGGATGTCCGTACACACATATACCATTGTCATAAGGTAAGGCTGAGCTCTTCATAAATTCTCCAAATCCACATAGTAACCATAGCTTGACTAGAGATGTTCACAAAGAAACTGATAAAACAAAAGAGAAAGAAAAAAAAAGAGAGAGAGAGAGAGAGAGAGAGAGAGAGAGAGAGAGAGAGAGAGAGAGAGAGGAAGAAATTGTAGCACTGCTACTCAAGCCCTGAATCTAAGGTACACAATTATCATACAAATAACCCAGGCAATGAATCTGATGCATCAGCAGTCTGGAACAATGCACAGGAAGGACACATAATATCCAGGTGTTTCTGAGTCTCTTGAGGACTGAAATTCACAGTCCAGAGAGCTGAGTACATCGTAGGGATTTGAGAGAGCTAAGCTGTGGCCCTGCTTTCAGCTGTTTTTCCCTTTGTGACAATTTTCTTGTCAAGGAAGGCACAAAGAACACATTGTTAATTCTTGAGTAATGAAAACATTACTATGGTAATCCTTATCATATTGTTCTGGGTTCAAGGTGAGTTCCTCTCCTGCTCTTTACTCTTTTCTAAACCCAGCTACTTTATCCTTATTCCTATCTCTTCTCTTTGTGTCTATTTGAATGGGTCTTTTGCATTTGTTCATGATTTCTGTATTTATACAATAGATATCTAAATTTATTTTATTATATCAACATTTCATGCAACAGACACTCAGTTTTCCAGAGCAGAAACATCGACCATCTAGCATGATTCAACAAAGTTCTAAGTCCTAGAGTCAATCCCACAAACTAAATAAATTCCACCTTCATTCCTTATTTAACTTTAGCAGTTGGGCTAAAGATGATAGTCCCTCCAACAGAATTATTTACTGAATATAACTTATTGAAGTAGATGCAGATGGATGTCTTGGTGCCTTTAGGGCTGGAAAGAATGGTGTTGCTCATTCTGGTCTTGAAAAATAACCTGTGATATATTGTCCTACCTGTTCGTTACTACAGAAACTGAAACCCCACTAATTCAGTTCTTCACCAACAACCCTTGTACAGTTCACTAGGGTTGGCTGTGACAAATTCCTGTAGCATAAGCGTAACTCATACAATCAAGATTAAAATTCCAATTCTACAACTTTTAGATCTGGGCATTTGAGCAAGTTATTTTATTTCTCAATTATTTGTGCTCTTCAGCTTCAAAGCATGTATTAGAATTAAAGTAAGTTCTAATACTTATCTAGCTAGAAAACATTATGCAAAGCAAAACTATCTTATCTTTAGAAAATGAAGTGATGGATATTAATTTAAAATACCAATAGTAAAACTACTCATGCTTTTTGTTGCATATTCAAAGAAATCCTGTTGGCTATTTTGAATATAATACTGATGATATGTTTAAGACTTTATAATAGTACCAAGACTAAATGGTTATTACATTTTAGGAATTATTCTAAGCACTTTATATTTGTAAGTCCTAATTCCATCTTAACATAAAACAAATAATTTTGTATCAATTCCTTTCCTCTCCAGATCGCAGAAGACATCCAATGCTGTCTATAGGATGCAGCATAAGATTGTGACCTCATTAGAATGGAGATGCTGTCCTGGATACATAGGGCCAAACTGTCAGCTCAAAGGTATATGCTCATAATAATATCATAATAAAAATTTCTGATAAATAAGTAGTTGAATGTGTAACATAAGGGCCTGATAGTTGGGGTTTCTTTCCTGCCAAGTTCCCACAGTCTTTAGTTCCCAAAGAAAATCACACAGAGGTCTCCATAAATTGTAAACTGATTGGCCCATTACCTCAGGCTTCATATTAGCTCTTATAACTTATATAGTCCATTATTCTTATCTATGTTAGCCACATGGCTCTGTACCTTTTTCAGTGGGGCAGGTCACATCTTCCTTCTTCCATGGTCTGGGCAGGACTGTGGAAAGAGCTTCCTTCTTCCCAGAATACTCCTGTTCTCCTTGCCCTGCCTCTACTTCCTGTCTGGTTCTCCCGTCTATACTTCCTGCCTAGCTACTGGCCAATCAGCGTTTATTTAAAACATAATTGACAGAATAGAGACAATTCTCCTGCATAAATGGATCAATTGTGCACCAAGGAAAATTACTAAGCAGCCAGATGTTAAATCTGCTGCTGTTTTCAAACTTCGTAAGTCACCCACAAATCTCATAACCTGCCCCATCACTGTTCCTCTCAAGCTTATGTTAGTTTTAAGAAATGAGTAAGATCTCACTGTATTGCTTATTATTAACTAAAACTACAAACACATCCTTTTTAAAATATTATTGTAAATTGTCATTTTATACTTTAAATAAAATGATTAGAAATAGCCCATATAAAATAATTATACAACACTCTGGCTTTGTTCCATTTCAACTACTTGACATAACAGGGATGTGAATGACAGTTCATGTTAGAGAATATACCATGTAACTAATGAATAATTAGGTGAGTTTTATTTCATCTTAAAGGAGTCATTTTTTTAAAGCAGAGATTATAAGGATGTCCTGGTGGAAGGCTGATCAAGCACACAGACACCTGCGGTAGCCTAACATCCGTGCACCTATTATGCTGCTTTCAGATTAAACAGCTTTTCTTTGACAAATAAGATGTGACATCTGCATTCATATTTTAAGTGGATGAATATTACAAGAAAGGCCATTAGCAGTGGTGGGGAATTCAATCAACAATGTAGGAGATTGTGATTAAAACTTAATGTAACTGTGGAGAAACCATTAGGAGTTGCATTAAGAAACAGAGAATCATATGCAAGAGCTGCAAGAGTCATGCAGTTTAGTCAGGGATATTATCCATGGCTAGCCAGCCCATGCAGTGAGGATCTCTGGACAAATCTTCCACACTGCTGTTTTCTCTGGGCCTGGTTTAAGTTACATAGATAACATGAAATCCAGCACATTTTGAAATGTATCAGTAAATTTTTACCTTGTAACCAGGTAAAATAAAACTTTTACAAAAAAAATAAATAAAACCCACACTGAAAATATTTAGAAATGAGGTAATACAAAATATTTGAAAAAGATCCAAATATATTACTGTTTTCAAAGAATTCATTTTTATAAGGTATGCAAATATAGTCACAGTGTTACAATGCATTTGTTTCTTAAACACATTGTTACGTTATTTAAAAATCTTGACACTATTTGGAATTTTGCTTATGTCTTTGTTTAAAGAATATTAATCCTCTGATTGCTTTTTTAATGAATCAAGTGTTGGTTTGCAAAGTGTCTTTTCAGATGCAGGCTGTCATTACACACCCCACTGCACAGAATAGCTGACTGCAGGTGTCACGGAGCAAAGCAATATGTCAAAGCATGTCCTGGGCCCAACCACTGAGAGCTGGGCATGCCCCACTTTCAGCTTCCTGGGCTTGCTAATCGATTCTTAGCTATTATGGCAGACTACATGCATGCAGATGAGAGAGAAGCTACAGAACTCCGGGATGGTAAATTTACCCACAAGAAACAAAACTAAGTGATAACTATACTGCCATTGGCTTCTTACAGGGATTACCAAGTATCTAAATGTAGGTGGTTTATATTATGTAGTTAATCACATCTGAAATTCTTCCTAAGAGCCACCTATGGCTATCTTTAATGTTAGATTTTCAGTTTTCTGTTTCAATACATGTTGGCAAAGAAAAGTCTCAGAAAAGCATCAGTGATGATTTCCTGTCATAGCCACCGAATTAAAGCTACACAAAAGGCCAGCGTTTGATGATTAATCTGTTAAGTGTCTTTCCTATAGAAATCTGTGAGGAAATAAGGCTACAGTAGCATATTTGCCCAATTATTTTAAATAGTTATAGTGTGAATTCTAATGTAGCTTTAATTCTAAAAGGATGTCGTGTTGCTCAGACATAATCCTGGCTATGTTTCTCTTATTTTTATTGTAGTCCATGAAGTACTTGCATTTTTTATGAGTGCAACTGATACTGGTAGGGTCAAGAGTCACTGTCTCATGCTGTCCCTGAACCAGCGTTCACTGGTTCTTTCCTGCTTTATTTTTTCCTTCACACTTTTCCATTCTGATACCTACCTAATAACATCCCAAGCTATCCCCTTGCCTATTACATTTAATAAATATGTAGCAGCCTTTCGTTTTCATACAGTGGATCAAATTGTCCCCCATAAGGATAGAATGTTTGACAGCACTCATGAGGCAGGCTGCCCCAAAAGGCAAGAATTATCAATCTGACTAGATCCATTATTTAAACCTTTGCTGAGACCTCTACAATTTGGTTATGTAGATACCTGGTTATGTAGGTACAATAGCCATTATTTCAGGGCTTATCCCTCAAAGTATCACTGGGTTGTTTATTCGTAGAAAATGTGTTAAGTTCCATACGCTCTTCATAAATCTCTGCTTCACAAAGTAGTTTCATCTCCAGAAACAAAATTGATTTCATAATGTAAATATAATTTCCTTTTAATTTGATTGCAGTAGAGAGATGGTTTAAATATATGATAAGTATCAGTAGACCTACTGGTAGCTAGACCCTCCTCTTTATGCTTCCCCAAGAGTGCTCACCTCTTCCCAGCTCTTCTCCTCTTCCTTCTGAAATCCATCCTCTGGGTGTCAGCAAGAGATGCTGCACATCAAACCCACTGGGTAATTCTTCCCAGCTCCTATTCCAATGTGCTTATTTGCTCGGTGTGTGCTCTAGCGCAAATAATCAGAACCCTGGGATCTAGTGGTAGTTTACCTACCGAAACAGGATAGTACCTAAAAAAATCCTTTTTTAAAAAATTACATGACTGGTAATTTAGGGGGAGAAGCAAATATTAGGTCTGACATCAAAGCAATAGTTTTCATATAGTTATATGACTTCCGGACTTGGTCACAAGTCTTTCCACTAGTAAGAACCTTATTTTATTTTACAATATTATATTAGAGACTTTTTTAATACCTAGAGTAATATAACATTTAATGGCTGTGAGATAAAATTTGCAGTTCTGTGTCTCTCCAGTAGATGTCTCTAAAATATTCTGAAGTGGAAGAAGGCTTTATATCTATTATATCACAAAGAAAAGTAATTTATGTTTAATTCATACTAGTTTATAAAAGATCCTTTTGCCAAGTTGTTAAGCATTTGACCCCATGCAGGTTTTCTAAAAAAAAAAAAGTCTACAAAATTACATTTTAAAATATCTATCACAGCAATAATGAATACTGAGAAGATAAGTAAAGATATGGAATAAGCTGACCATATTCATGTGACATTGTAAACACATGACAGACATTTTATTTTGCATTTTGTAAAAAAATTCAACCAGTTATAAAACTGCTCAAAGTAACATTTTAAATACATGGCTTCAGAAGTGAGATTATTTTACAATACATTGCAAATTCGTCATCTTGAAATTTATACTATATAAATGAAGAAACAAATCTGTTTCTTATATTTTCACAAAGTTGACTTTTCCCAGTGTTCTTCACCGTCTTCTGCTTTAGGACGTATGTTGTGTTATGGGAACTTCCTGCTCAGTAATGTTGTGTAGGATTTGACTAAAGGACATTGATGCTCAGAGCCTTTGTCTGCGAAGCTGACTACTTCAGCTTACTGAGTTCATCTTCATGAGTACACTGAGCATCTGCCTGCCAGTGTACCTGATGCTACTGGAGCAGCTAGAAGTCAATACACCACAGGAAGGCTTTCAGGCAACTAGCAGGAAAGAGAGCATCCTCCTTACTGACTTGACATTACTGATGTACTCCATATGGCTCAAAGTGCTCAAGAAAAATATCTTAAAAAGCAAAAACAAATAACAACAGCAAAAAATAACTTGCAAATTAAATCTGTCTTATTAAATAGAAAACAAATAAACACACCTAATAAGAAAGCTGTTTCTCTTGAAATCTGCTGACCTTGCTTCTGAGTCCTTGATCACCAATATCAGAGTTTGCTTAGCAGAGAAAACATAAGACCAAAGGAGCACAAATAAAATCCAACGATGCCTTTCAAAAATAAGTGCACAATGGTCTCCATAGTCTGCTGGCTTCAGTTAGCGCTTCTCTGTAGCTGCATCTGTCATGTAAAGAAGACAGGGGAAGAGACCTAGAGATCTGCACTCCACAGAAGCAAGCAGTCTGTGCTTGTGTGAAAGGGAAGATAGATTGCTGAGAAAACCTCTGCAGTCTGTGTTGAAGAGAATACATCAGTGGACACAGAACCATTGCTAAATGAAAAAATAAAGGACCATCGATCAACCAGGCTACTCATCACAGGAAAGTAGCAGACTGTAAGAGATCCTATCAGCCCTCTGCAGCTGCCAGTCAAAATCCTGGGATATAAATTGGGTTGAATGGAAGTATTGAGCTCTATTTGACAAACACAGCCAGGAAAAGATAACATGAACTATTGAATTTGTAAAACAGGAATTTCGAGTTTTTAACAGCCTTGCCAGGGACTTAAACACCACACAAAAATCTTTGGGATCTGGTGTTCAATGCACTACGGAGCAGAGAGCTTCGTGTGAACACCAGATCCCAAAGATCTTTGTGTGGTGTTTAACCCCCTGCAATTCGGAGGACAATTTTATCACTTGCTTTATGTGGGTGCACAAATGCATAAGGACATTGGAAATTTATTCCTCAATTGTATTTTTCTTTTTATCAGTATTTTTAAAACTTCACCAGAATGTTCAAAATAAATTAAAAGATTTAACAGTCTACCATACAGGTCTTAATCATCCATGAATGAGTTAAGAAACTAAAGACCTTCACTTGCTAGCTCTGTGTATTGTCCTGTATTGTCCTTTGTTCTGGGGATTAAGGGAAGGTGCCCTTGTCAGGTTTGGGGCAGGTGCTTCTGGGGAAAACTTTATCACTGGTCCTGACAGCTTCCTTTCCTCTTCCACTTGTCACTAACTGAAGGATTGACCTTGTGCTCCTTGGTTCCTGTTTCAAGATTTTGGGTTTCTCTAGGTCATCACTGTTTCCCTGTTTATAAAACAAAACCCTACTTTCTTTCCAGGATTCATGAATGATATTTTATGATTGTTTTTAATCCAAGGTCAATAGAAAATTAGACTTCAGTATTCAGTGTTATATCCCTTCTCTTCCCCAGTTTGTTTCATAGCGGGGCTTCTTACTTCTGAATATTTAAGGTTGGTCTGAACTGGGTAGTACAGGGACAACTATGGTGCTAGAGAAAACCCTTTTACTTAAATCCCAAGCAAACCCTCTCCACCATAAAGTGTGGACGTAGTGGTTTGAAGAATGGCCCACACAAGCTCACATATTTGAATGCCTAGACACCAGGAAGTGGATCTGTTTGAAAGAGAAGAAGGATGAAGAGGTGTGGCTTGTTGGATGAAGTCTGTCACTGAGGGTGGGCTTTTAGGTTTCCAGGACAGGTTCTCTCTCTCTCTCTCTCTCTCTCTCTCTCTCTCTCTCTCTCTCTCTCTCTCTCTCTCTCTCTCTCTCTCACATCTCCCTGCTGAGGGATAGGGATGTAAAGCTCTCATCTACTTCTCCAGAGCCATATGTGCTACCATGCTTCCCTCTGTGATGATAAAAGACTCCGAGCAAGACTCTGAAACCGTGAGTGTGAGCAAGTCCCCAGTAAAACACTCTCTTTTATGAACTGCCTCGGTCATGGTCTATCTTCACAATCACTTAGATGTATCAGAGACAAGGGCCCCAACTTCCCAGTTCTAGCAAGATGCTAAGTAAGGAAGTGTAATGTTATAATCTCTTCATTAAGTCTACAACATGCCATACTTGATAAGTAATAAAATGAACAATTTTAATTTATTAGAATGCAGTAACAGTATATGAAGCAAAGCTTTACTGTCTAAACAAAAGCTTTAGTAAAGTATACATACTGAAACTGTAAACATAAGAGCTATGGGGAGGGACAACAGTAATGTTCAACCATTTACTCACTATTTCAGTAATGCTGATATATAAAAACTATAGTAAGAATGCATTACTTATTTTTTACTATTTTTTTAAAATTTTAAAAAAAAAAAAAAAAAATATATTTTTACATTATACATACCAATCCAAGTTCCCATTCCATCCCACCTACCATTCCCTCCACTTACCTCCCCACCCCACACCCCATCCACTCCTCTGTCCATCGGGTAAGGCACATTGACTTGAGGAAGGTCCAAGGCCATCCTTACTATATCTAATCTGAGCAAGGTATCCATCCAAAGAAAATAAGTTCCCAAAAGGCCAATACATAGAGTAGATTTAAATCCTGGTGCCACTGCTAGTGGCCCCTTAGTCTGCCCTTGGCATGTAACTGTCAACCACATTCAGAGGAACTAGTTTGGTCCCATGCTGGTTCCTTCCTTGTTCAGCTGGAGTTGGTGAGCTCCCATTGGCTCAGGTAGACTGCTTCAGTGGATGTACCCATCATGGTCTTGTCCTCTTTGCTCATATTCTTACTCCTCCTGCTCTTCAGCTGGACTTTAGGATCTCAGTTTAGTGCTCTGATGCGGGTCTCTGCCCCTGTTTCCATCAGTTGCTGGAAGAAGGTTATATGGTGATATTTAAGATATTCATCAGTTTGACTACAGGGCAAGGTCATTTAGGGCACCCTCTCCTCAGTTGCTTAGGATCTTAGCTGGGGTCATCTTTGTGGATTACTAGGAATTTCTCTAGTGCCAGGTTTCTTGCTAGCACCATAATGGATCCCACAATCAAGATTTCTGTCCCTCATTTCTGTCCCTCCTCCATCTCGACTATCCTATTCCCTTAAGTTCTCCTCCCCAATTTCTATCTCCCCTCCTCTTCCTCTTCCATCTTCCCTTCTCCCCCAATCCCTTTGCTCCCAATTCTGTCAGGTGATTTTATCTATTTTAACTTTACAGGTGGATTCATATGTTTTTCTTCTTAATTTTTATTTTTCCATTCAATTATTTATATTTCCTTCTCTCCTCTCAATCCCCTCCCGCTCCCCTACACCCCTTCCTCCCTCTCCCGCCCTGCTTGAGAGAGGGCCAGAAGTCCTGCCCTATGGGAAGTCCAAGGCCATCCCCCCTACATCCAGGCCTAGGGAGCATCCATATAGACTAGGGTCCCCAAAAGCCATAACATGCCGTAAAAACAAGTCCCAGTGTCTTTATCAATGACTTCTCAGTCAGCCCCCATTGTCAGCCACAATCAGAAAGTCTGGTTTGATCACATGCTCATTCAGACTGGGTCCAGCTAGATTTGGTGAGCTCCCATTAGAACAGGCACACTGCCTCATTTGGTGGACCAACCCCTCGCGGTCCTAACTTCCTTGCTCATCTTCTCCCTCCTTCTGCCTTTCAACTGGATCTTGGGAGCTCAATCTGTTGCTCTGATGAGGGTCTCTGTCTCTATCTCCATCCGTCGCTGGACGAAGATTTTATGGTGATATTCGAGATAATCATCAGCATGATAGTGGGGCAAAGACAGTTTAGGCACCCTCTCCTCTGCTGTCCAAGGACCTAGCTGGGGACATCCTGTGGACATCTGGAATCCCCTCTAGAGCCAAGCCTCTTGCCAACCCTAAAATGGATCCCTTACTGTAGGTCTCTTCTTCCCTGCTCCTATATCCGCCATTCCTCCATCTCCACCCTCCCACTCCCCTAATCTCTTGCCATTCCTTCCTTTCTCCCTTCCCTCTCCCCTTCTCCCCTTCCCCCAAAATCATCCCCACCCTTGCCCCCACCCCCATGCTCACAGCTTTTGCCCTGCAATCTTGTTTGCTTCTAATTTCCAGGAGGGTCTATTTTCTTAAGGTTTACTTTGTTACTTAGCTTCTCTAGTATCATGAACTATTGGCTCAATATCCTTTGTTTATAGCTAGTATCCACCTTGAGTGAGCACATAACATATTCATCCTTTGGGGTCTGGGTTACTTCACTTAGGATGGTGTTTTCTAGTTCCATCCATTTGCATGCAAATTTCAAGATGTCATTGTTTTTTACCACTGAGTAGAATTCTAATGTGTAAATGTGTCACATTTTCTTTATCCATTCTTTGGGCATCTAGGTTGTTTCCAGGTTCTCGCTATTACAAATAATGCTACTATGAACATAGTTGAACAAATGTCTTTGTAGTACGATTGAGCATCTTTTGAGTGCATGTCCAAGAGTGGTATTGCTGGGTCCTGAAGTAGGTTAATTCCCAATTTTCTAAGAAACCACCATATTGATTTCCAAACTAATACATTAATTAAGATAATAAATACAGAGACAATGTCAAGTCACAGAAATCATAAACCACTCATATTTTAATAATCCCTGATAGGCTTGCTGGTGTCTCCTGGCTCCTGGCATGCTTTTTTCTTTTACCAAGAATACATCAGCAAAATGTCCCTTTCAGGAAAATGATTAAACACAGGAAGCTACTCTGACTTTCTCTGAAGAATTCCCACTCAGATCCAGAGCCATTGTAGGGCACAAGTTCTCTGTAAATCTGTAATGTCTATTATTGTCGATGCTCTGGAAGTCTTGTTCGGAACAATACTGTAAGAAAAGTGGTAACATTCATGTTTTGCAATTTATAAGAGCTGCATGCTTTTAAATGTTGTCTATCTTCCTTGATAGCTAAATCAGAAAAAATACCTAGGGCAATACAAATGTAGTTTCTCCTTAGAGCTATGTAAGCACCATTTAGTCATAGTTGGGGCAACATCAACAAAGGAACATTTATTTACTTTATAGCTATGTCACATACATTAAATTTGCATTTAAATTTATTAGAAAAGATTTCATTTTATCAAGCAACTGATCACGTTATATTTGGTTTCATATAATATATATGAGGCTGTCTCAAATATTGTATTCCAAATATCATCTGTTTCAAATATAGATGTTTATCATATATATGTAAATTATTAACAAGGAGAATAATTTATAAAATGCCTTCTCAACCTTAGTCCCAAAGATTACTACTAAAGCCCA
The DNA here is from genome assembly GCF_014885135.2 of Alexandromys fortis. Lineage (NCBI taxonomy): Eukaryota > Metazoa > Chordata > Mammalia > Rodentia > Cricetidae > Alexandromys > Alexandromys fortis. The sequence goes on from NW_026068015.1 coordinate 502,131, forward strand.
AAAATCCTTCCAGTGTTTCTGTAGCACAAGCTCTCTCTGTCTTTTTTTTTTAAAATTTATTTATTTATTAAAGATTTCTGTCTCTTCCCGTCTCTGTCTTTCTGTCCCTTGGCTGTGTGTTTGCTGCATTGCAGGAAATGTGGCGCATATATATGAACCCAGCACGACTATGCTCAGACGCTTGCTGACACCACGGCCATCTTGACCCCATCTAAGATGTCTGAACACAGTGACTGCCAGCAGCAGGCTTCTCTCTGAAGCTAAGTCTGGGTCTCCAAGATGATGTTCTTATCCTGCTCAATTGCTCTGTTTGTCTGGAATATCCGGTGTACTCTCTTTTCCATTATTTCACATCAATGATGTTTTGTTTGTTTGTTATACACAGAGTCGCTCTTTAACCAGAAAGGCCTGAAACTCTTGTTAGTCTTCCTGCCTCATCCTATCAAGCATTCCAAATACAGCTGTACACCACCTGGATTGACTATATTCTTACAATCCCAATTTATGGAATTTTTTTCTCGAGTGTTCCTATATATGACTATGTTATTAATAATATTAAAAATGTTTTTCCTTCCAGTTTTCCGAGATAAAACTATTAACTGTAGTCAAATTCATGACTTTTGGATTTTAGTTAACTTCTAAAAGATGTTAACTAAATAACTTCTAAAAGTTCAATTAACATCTAAGATTTAAGTATGAAAGATACTCATTAATAATATTTCAGTTTTTAATTGACTTTTGGTCTCCTAAACATTTTTTTCACTTTATTAGATATTTATTCCACAAAGAGTAGCAGCATAAAATTGATATGCCATGATATCCTATTTTGTAATTATTATATTATGTGACACAGGAAACAGTTTTCAGATGGTGCTGGGCTGGAATTCTATTCATCATACATCCTGAAGAATATATCTTTTATCACATACTCATAAGCAACTTGAAATAAACTAGTATCATAGTTTTAAGATTAATTATGTAAGTTGTTATATGGCATTATTATGTATTTTTCTGAAGGCATGGTTCAGTATTTTGACAACTAACAAGCCACATTGATTCATCCTGACTAGAATCTGGAGTGGGAGCACAAAGACAGCTATGCAGGAAGGAAGACTGACAGCCTGGGTGCAGAATGGGAAGGAGTATACTCTGGAGGGATTTTGAGCCATCAGTAGACTTTAGATGTGACCACTGGGGAGACAGCAACAGCTTCTTTTATGGTCCATAATCCATTTGCTGGACCCTATTGTCTAAACCACAGAGAGAAAAACAATGGGTACATGAGAGAACTGAGGAATCCTGAGCAATTCTTGCCAATGCCACGATGCCACTGTTTATAACGGCAGAATGATGGGCACATGGTTTTCACCTGTTAGATTGTAATAAACCATGCCTCTAAAGAGTGTTATAGCCATAACTAGGATCCTAGTTAAGAACCATGAAGACTGACTTTTATATTTCAATTTTACTGTGAATATAGAAAAAAATCTGCCTCGTATCAATAAATTGTATTAGATTTTGGAAAATCTTTCAATTCTTTTCTAAATTAGTGGATCTAACCAGAGCCATGAATCAAAATCACCTAACAACTTGAAATTTTTAAATCCACATGTGTCCAATCGTCCAGCATAGGTCCAATGAACCATGGCCCTGGGAGAAGAATTGGGAAAAAAAAAACCAGGAATAGTTTAGTCTCCAAGTCATAAAGACTTCTAGTTTCTATCTATAATAAAATTAAAGAAACATTAATAGCATTCTAAAACAGTAGAAAGCAGCAACAAAGATGTAAGATTCGTATAAAAAGCTGAGAGTGAGGAAGTTTCTATGGTAATGAGCCTGTGTCACACTGCCATGGCACTGAGCACTCTGACCACTCTGCTTTAACTCCAACACATTATCTCACTCACTTTTAAATTCACTAATGCTTTTTCTTTCTGTGGTCAAACTCCTGAAAGTATGCATTAAGGAAAGGGACAAGCTATTGTAGCCATAGTACACCATTTGCTCATTTTGTGATTAGTATTTACAGTCTATGGTCTGGACACTCCTCACTGCCCAGAGGAATGGGGAATGGCATGAGGTCGGCTTGCAGAGGAATATCGATCATGCTGCTTTCCTTCAGTGGTTCACAAGCTTTAGCATGCACAGAATCACGTGACCATCTTGCTAAAAACAAAGATGGATGCTCCATGCAGAAATTTCTTAAATTGGGGTAGGGTTCTGAAGCTATAGGTTCCCATTTTCCCAGGGAATGTTTTCATGGTCACAGGAGTGACTCCAATTTGCAAGCCATTGCTTTACTGTTTAGTTATGCCCTTGAGTGGGCAGAGATGCAAACTGTCAGAAACATGCTTTACTATCCCAGCCACAGAGGAGCCATGGTAGAAGAGCTGTGTTATCGAGTAAATGAACGGCAGACAGAAATTATTATAGAATATTCAGCTTTAATAAGGGAAGGACTTACAGAACCGAGGTTCCCGAGAACAGGAAAACAGAAGGGAAGGGCGGGGAGCACACACGCAATCTTTATAAGTAAATAATATCCTCAGGGGACCCTGCCCTACAAGCAAGGTGATTGGCTGGGCTCCCCCTACAGAGCTGCACTGTTATTTCGGAGATATCTTTGCATGAATCAGTCTGAATTCACACCCTAAGAACATTATTGTTGGGGCCTCACAGGGAATTAATACTTTTCACTCCTTACCCTAATTCTCAAACCACTGTTCTTGTCTCAAAACTGCAACAATTTCTTCTCCTAAATAACTCATTGGTTTTGGTGGGAGGGGACATCGAAACAAATTCTACACAACTGAAAAATCATTGATTAGCCCAAGTCCTTGAAGAACAGCACAGCAAAATTCAACGCGATAATGAAGACAAACCCCAATTAATGGCAAACCTGCAGCATGTTTAAGAAGCAGGAAAACGTAAGGATTGTCAGCAAGGCCACATGTGCATCGTGGCGGTCATTGACATGCAGCTCAATTGCCATTTCATTGACACAGAATTTCATAGGAAAAGAAATCCAGCTAGACAGCAAACACATATTTATACACGTCCATATGTAGGCAACAGTGATCAAATGTGTTCATTCAAAGTCTATAATTTAAACATGTATTATTGAAGGGTTTAATATTTTAAATTAATCTCTCAAAATTGTTTTTCCAAAGAAATATTATATAGACATTTAAATTATTTGATTTGTAAGACATGGTGTTCCTTAAATTTTGTGGAATGTCACTGACTTTATGGGTTGTTTTCCCTGGAGATATATACCTATAATTGCTTAATTTTACTATTAGTTTATCAGAAGCCATGCATTTATTATTTTTTATAGTCTTGGAACAAGTCCTTAAATGCACTGTTTATTAAGCAGCTGATTTGGTGTCCAGCTGTAAGGAACATGCAGCTTTCACTCCTTCCAGCAGCCACCAGTTGGGAAACGCATTACTGAAAAATCAGCCTCCTTACAGGGCTGCTGTTACTTTTACCATAATGGACTGTAATATCCACTCAGTTTCAAAGGCTGCATCTGCAAAGGCTTCCGTCCATTTTTCACCCACATGAATTTTGAATAATTCTTTTTTCCAAGGCAAAATTAGAACCCCAACCTCCAACTGGATGTGGCATTACCCTGTCCTATGAATGGGGCAGAAACAGTTTACTCTGCAGTCGGCCTCATCACCACGCTTCAGTACACAGGAAAATGAATGTCAGTCCCATTATCACTCAGGACTGGAAAACAGGAGGCCCTTCCAATGCTAACACTGAATACTCTCTCTGCTTCTGTCTAGCTGAAGAACAGCAGCAACTGGCACACAGTAACCAGGCTGAAAGTCACACAGCTGTGGACCATAGAACGGCCGAGCAGACCCAGGAGCAGCAGAAGCAAGACTATAGCAACCCAGGTCTTAATTGCTGTCACCTTCAACCCAATAATTGTCAACACCATTTCGGTGGTGATGGATTAACACATTTCCCAATCCTGTTATATGGTTGCTAATTGTTTGGAGAAACTGCACTAGATTATAGGTTCCCAGATGGAAAAGATTTATATAAAGCAGTGGGAAAAAAAAATCCATGCACAAACCCAGGAGACTAAAAATGCTGCAATCACACATCCAGGGAACATAACAGTTTTCCAAAATCAAACTCAGCTTTTGTTTGATGTAGAAGGGACAGCTTGACTGAGTTAAAAGAGATGGGAAAGATGTTTTGACTGATAAGACACCACAAAGGGGTGCTGATAACTTGGGGAAATGGTTGTATTCCTAAGACCTTGTACTGATCAAAAGTCAGCCTGGGATGGGTTTTCTGTCCTACCCAGTACTTTGCCATCTCAGACTTAACTTTAGCCCCAAAATGAAGTCAGTTAGTGCCAATAGCATCTCTTCAATAGTGGCATAGATTTTGGTAAACAAAGCAAGGCACCCCATTGAGAAATGATATTTAAAGACATCTCCTTTTTAAAAATGCAAGAGATCATCTTGTTAAGAGAAATAATCCAGATTTAGAAAGACAAACATCATGTTTTCTCTCACACGTAAAAACTAGATTCATACAAATTCACATATAGAATCTGTGTGTGTGTATATATATATATATGCATGCAGAAATATCATACATGTATTAGATAGTTGATAATAGATATAAGATAGATAAGTAGGTAGATAGACAGACAGATAGATTGAAAGACTTAGCAGTAGGGGAAGTCACTGAGGAGGAGGAAGGAGAACTCCAAGAAAAAAATGGTGACAAGGAGGACGGTAATAAAAGTTGAATATGAGTGAAAAATGATGATAAATATATAGGAAATGCCATATTATAATCTGTTTTTTGGATGATAATCCAAAAAAATAATTTTTAAACATGAATCTGGCTAAGATACCTCATACTGTCCTTTAGTTTATGTTGTGACTCAATATCTATAGAATACTGGCAGGTCTTTGAATCAGTGCAGTGTGTAAAGCCGCAGTGATTACTGCTACTGTACAGAAGAGTCACTGTAACTGGGATCTGATGTCATCAAGGAGTACTGCAATGAAAGTAACACTTGAACAACTACAGCACCGTACATGTGAGAAACTACATACACTCAGCGCTGGGACACGGTGTGAGAGCAGGAATGAGCCACTAGCTGGGGGACAGGAAGCCCATTGCTTTAGATTTTAAACCCTTATATTTGTATTTATTCAGAATGTGATGACAGAACTAAGACTTTTTAAAAGACAAATTATGAGAAAACTTTAAAATGTAAAAATTAAAGATATTTAATTATTAAAAATTTTTTAATTTAAAGCTTCATTGTTCATGTTGCCACTGAAACGTGGTCTGTATTCTCAAATCTATAAGTGTTATGGTGTACAATAAATTTTGACAGGTGTTGTGTCTATTATTTTAATGGTACTAAATCTCTCTCTTTTACATGCAGCTGTGATTCAAAAAATGGCAGAGGAAATGAGCCAGCAGGCGATGAAGCTGACATTTTTGCAGAAGAAAGTGGATAATGTTTCTCTGGCCACAGAGGACATGAGGAATGCATACCTCTCCCTGGAAGGGAAAATCAGTGAAGACAAAGGCAAGGAATTTCAACCTATTCTAAAAGGTAAGAGTAAAATAAGAAATATTCATTGACATGTTCTCCTGACTCTTTGAATCTTTAAATTAGATAGTAAAGAAATGAATATGTTTAATGAGGTAATTTAAAATATGTAACTTAAAAATACTTGGAAATTGTGATTAGAAACATATTTTTGTAATAATCACTTGAACAGGCATGTTGAACCTAGTTATGACATAACTTGTATTTAGCCATCGTTAGAATGAGCCCACACATCCATCACGGTTGCTAGAAAAGACTGATGTTGGTGATGCAAAAGGAAGACATAAAAGGAAGGAAATGGTGAAACTATATTATAACCCAAAACCTTTAAAACAGAATGTCAATAACATCGACAAAAGAATGCCATTTAAGTCACATGAGACAAAGTCAAGTAGTTTAGAGAGCAACCCTGCACAAGTATTAAAATGAAGCATAGTGACATATTTTTGAAAACTCTGAAACCTAGGCGAATGTTTCTTTACCAATGAGTTGTAGAACTGCAGATGGAAAAAAAAACGTTATCATGGAGCATGATTTTGAGCTAAGGTTTTGTTTGATGTCTTTTTGAACACTGCTATGATTTTGAGATTTCCTCTGTGATTTTCCCAAAGGTGTATAAAAGAATGATAGCTAAGGAGCCAAATATATTTACATCTTTTTCCAATATTTTTCAGCAAGATCCATATTCATCTTATCTATGCATCGTGTTTTCAGCCTGTCAGTCACACTCTTTCCTTCTGATCATGTCAGGTTTTTGATAACTGGAATTAGACATCTATAAGGGTTTTTGTAGTTGTTGTCTTCAGATAGAAAACTCAATAAGGCTTAAATTCTCTTTTTTTATATCAATCTTCAAAGCACTGTGGGTGACTGATATAAAGTTACAAATTCAAAAAACTAACTCTCACAGGCATAAACATTTCATTGTACATCATCAAGTTTTGGAAACTGTGAGAATTGAATTTTAATTAACTAGAAGTGGCTAAATTATCCTGTAGAAAGCACAGACATATTTGTACTATGGAGTAATGCCGTACAAATGCCATGCATTTTAAGCTGTCAGATCCTGCTATCCACACAGGATATCAATACACATTCACAAAACACTTGGGAAATAAGTGGGTAGCTGCCACAATGCTAGCCCATGCCTCTGACTTGTTCATAGATAAAGAATGGTTTTTGTATAATTTCTCTCTTGTAGCTATTCAAATGTTTCTAATTTATCTTTCCTTCATAGTTTGCTGCCATGTATGAGTGCATGATACTTCATGGTTTTTGTATTTTTATTCTTTTATACCTTTCTGTATTTAGCAACCCTAATCCTTAGAGAATATATTTCTAGGAATATGGTTTATAGGGTTTCCTTTTTTCTTTTTGGTGCTAGAAAAATTAAAAGCAAGATGTTCAAAGAGGACATTTTTTTCTTCTAAAATTTCGCTTTTACAGTAAATTTTATGTGAGTCTTCATGTGTGTTAAACAATTTGTAAAAAGCACAAGACTGTGGGGCCTACTTGGTAATGACTCACTGTGTACAACTTTCATTTTTAAAATTCCTTTGTTACCTGAATCTCATATGATAATCAATGTGTTTTTCTATAAATTTTAATGAACAACTCTTTCATTTATCATTATTTGTAGCTAGATTTTATAAGTATATATTTTACTTTTCCTATTGTTTCTGTATGAGATAATGCTTTTTGTTTGTTTGATTGGTTTTTGGTTTGGTTTTGTTTTAGACTTTTCAAATAATCACTTTCTATTTAAGTCATTTTAAATAATCCAGACCATTTTCCTTCCCAGCCTCTTCCCTTTCTTCTCTACCTTTTTGTCTCTCATTTCTTTCTTTAATTCTCTTTCTTCCTTCCTTCCTTCCTTCCTTCCTTCCTTCCTTTTTTCCTTCCTTCCTTCCTTCCTTCCTTCCTTCTTTCCTTCATTCCTTCCTACCTACCTTCCTTTCTCTCTTTTCTTCTTTCTTTCTTGTTTCACACAGCCTCAGCATGTTACCAGGTATATTTCAAGTATTAGAAACACTATTAAGTGTTCACTGATGGCAATTTCCTCTTGTTAGGCCAAAAATTAATGTTATTAACATTATTATTAATATTATTAACATGTCTTAAATTCATATTTTAAAATAAATTTCACTCATTTTGTAAAGAATAGTAATTTCACTACTTGTTTCTATAAGGCATTCTTAAGTCTTTTGGATATCTATATTTCTCTTTAAGTTATTAAGGTTTTTCTGTGATTTATTAGCATTTATGAATTCACAGTGTAAGTGCTGTCCCTAATTACGAGACAGTTGACAATGCAGTTATATACTAACAACAGGAATATACTCAGACAAAAACACCAGCATGATTTATTTTCACTCAGAACTAGACTAAGGGTTGCTGTAGAGCAGTCTATGTCACTGGAGTCAATAGCACTTCCTTTTTGTCATTTGCCCATAAAACCATCGATGGTGATAGTGTGTTCTACATGGTAATTGATCTTCCATGTCATATTTGCCAGTCAAGGACGTGGTTATCTTTTAAGAATACCAGAAAAATTTTTAATTGTCATAAATATATGCAGGGGAGAATTACTTTCACTAGTACATGTAGTTAGTGTTTGGTGTCAGAATTTTAGCCTTTTCACAAATACATCTTTTTAATTCAAAACTGTGTATTTTCCTATTTTTTATCTTATTCTTTTCAGCTCTAAAATCAAAAAGCATTGATGATCTGCTAAGGAATATTGTAAAAGAACAGTTTAAAGCCTTCCAAGATGACATGCAGGAAACGATTGCAAAGCTCTTCAAGACTGTGTCAAGTCTGTCAGAGGACCTGGAAAGTACCAGGCAGGCAGTTCTCCAAGTCAATGCGTCCTTGGTTTCAGTAACAGCCCAGCAAAAACTCCTTTTAACACAAGAAAATCAACCCACATGGAAGGATATCACAGACCTAAAGAATAACATCACGAATGTCAGGCAGGAAATGGCCTTGACCTGTGAGAAGCCGCTCAAGGAGCTAGAAGCAAAGCAGGCTCACTTGGAAGGAGCAATAGGACAAGAGCACTCAGAACGAGTTCTGTACCAGCAAACCCTCAATGAAACTCTCTCCAAAATGCAGGAAGCGAACACAAAGCGGCTATCAGTTCAGCAAGCATCAGGAATGGAGAATGTTGTCTCTGAGGAATCAAGCAGCAGTAACGTCACTAAATATCTCGCCGTGCTCCATGAGAGAGTAAGCAAGCAAGGGCTGATGCTGCTGCAGATGCTCAGTGATTTGCACGTCCAAGAAAGCAAGATCAGCAATCTCACCATTCTTTTGGAGATGGAGAAAGAGTCAGTCAGGGGAGAATGTGAAGAAATGGTGTCTAAATGCAGGCACGAGTTTAAATATCAATTGAAGGACACAGAGGAGAATCTGCACGTGCTAAACCAAACCTTGTCTGAGGTTATCTTTCCCATGGACAACAAGGTGGATAAAATAAGCGAGCAGCTGAATGATCTAACATATGACATGGAGATCCTCCAGCCTTTGTTGGAGCAGAGGTCGCCGATTCGACAGCCGGTTATACGCGAGCCAAAGGAAGCCCCAGTTACGCGCAGAGAGCTACAGAACCTGATCGCGGCTATCAATCGCCTAAATGTTCTTACTAAAGAACTTACAAAAAGACACAACTTACTCAGAAATGAAGTGCAGAGCCGGGGCGAATTCTTGGAAAGACGTATTGGTGATCATGTCTTAGAAACAGAAGATGGCCTAAATAAGACAATGACTGTCATAAACAATGCCATCGATTTTGTTCAAGATAACTATGTGTTGAAAGAGCGTTTAAGTGCTAGGTCAGATAATCCCAAGGTTTGTGAATGTAACCAAAATGTAGAATCCATTTTGTCATTTATTTCTGAGTTTCAGCGTCTGAATGATTCTATTCAGACTTTAGTCAATGACCATCAGAAGTATAATTTTGTTTTGCAAATTGCTAAAGCCCTTACAGTTCTGCCCAAAGATGAGAAACTAAGCCATTTAAACTTTCAAAAGGTTTATCAAATGTTCAATGAAACCTCTTCCCAGGTGAAAAAATGTCAGGAAAACATGAGTAATTTAGAAGAAAATGTACTCTCGGCAAGAAAGACTGCCAAAGAGTTTGAAACTCGTTTGCAAGGTGTTGAATCTAAAGTGACCAAGACACTCATACCTTACTACATTTCATTCAAAAAAGGTGGTGTGCTATCAAATGAGAAAGATACTGATCTTCAATTGAAGGTATTAAATTCCAGATTTAAGGCACTGGAAGCAAAATCTATCTATCTTTCAGTGAATTTCTCTTTGCTTAACAAAACTGTTCATGAGCTTTTAATGACATGCCACAATGCTTCTGCAAGCACCTTTGGACAGAGTGCTCCCTTACCTCTGTGGACTGAAGGTCCCCTGAGAGACAGTCTGACGGAACTTGTGGAATCAATTGTTAAAATAAAAACTCAAGCTGCTCTATCTAATTTAACCTGGAGTGTTGATCGATTAGTGTCTGATGGTCTGGAAAATATTGCCAAGCCTCAGAAGCAGGTAAAACTCCAGAAGAAACCCAGCGCACTTAAGAAATCCGTGAACATGACGACCATCTTGATAGGCCGGACGCAAAGAAACACAGACAGCATTCCACATCCTGGTAAGCTGGAACTGAAAAACAACTTGAGCCTCTTTCATGCTATAGGTTGCATGCTATTGGGTAGATCCTATTTCATAGCCAGACTGGAGGCAGGGAAGGCATTTAGGCTTGGGCAAGGTAAAGTAATGCAAAGAAACTGATGCACTCTTTTGTGTCTGATTGAACGTAAGTTAGGTGTCAATGTGCAGCTGAACTTTAGTAGATATCCTGTCTACACGTTTCCACTCTATCTAACCAGACCACTACAAAATAAGCAAACATTCTTCTATGAAACATCTCTATATATGGCTAGTTAAGAAATGTAAACCATAAATTAATCTGAGCTTTAGTGGGTAAAATATGAAATAAATACTCAATAAATGTCTCTCAAATTACTGAATTAAGGGACTATTCAGGAATCAGATTTGAGTAGACTTCAGAAAGGGACGGATGTGAAGAAAATATTCTACTTAGCTACAATTTAGCAAAGAGTGAGATGTCTTCGAAAGCTCGGAGCAATGATTTGGCTGCAGCGAATATGCGATGCAGAAGTATGAAGTTGCTGCAGTGCCAATCATTGTCAAACAGACCAACACTAGGACACAAGTTAGGACAGTACTAAATAAATATGGTCCAATACAGTGAGGGCAAGAAGTAAGAAGAGATGGTGGAAAGGAGCCTTGAAAACTGTTGTGAGGGTGTAATCTGCAGAAAATAGGAGCAGGGGAAGAAGTGAAGACCTCAGATTCAGGTCTTGATCCTCACTGTAGCACTAAGTCTCTACTTTAGTCAATAACCTTAAAAAAGAAAAACAACCTGGCAGTGGTGGGGCAAGCCTTTAATCTCACCGCAGGAGGCAGAGGCAGGTGTATATCTGTGAGTTCAAGGCTAGCCTGGTCTTCAAGAACTAGTTCCAGGGCAGATAGAACAGTTACACAGAGAAACCCTGCCAAGAAAGAAAGAAAGAAAGAAAGAAAGAAAGAAAGAAAGAAAGAAAGAAAGAAAGAAAGAAAGAAAAGAAGGAAGGAAAAAAGGAAGGAAAGAAATATAAGACAATTCACCTCTCTGCATCTATTTCTCATGCTGAAATGATTGGTTTGCAGTAGGTAATTTCCTGGGGTCATGAGGAAAAATGTACCACAGAGTATCACTGTGAGAAATGCTCTGCTCACAGCCCAGGGCAGTTCACTTACAGAAGAGAGAAACACATTCTGAAGTTTTGAAACAGGGCATGAGAGGATAGTCAGATGTTGCTGACTGCTCTTACTTGAGTGATTGTCTTAATATTTGATTAAGGGCCTGACAGGAAATAACACAGCTCTGAATTTTGTTTTTCTAATGGGACCTTGATAAAATTCCTTCCTATGCATTTATTTACTTTTCAACCAAATTTTATACTCTTATCTTTGAAAGTTAATAATAAAAACTTCTTTATGGCTTCTCAGTCAAGACAAACTAATAATGCCAATACAATAAAGAGGCATTGACACAATTCCAAGTGCAGTGGATGTGGAAATCCCTTCCAGTGAATTCACTGGCTAAGGCCTGGGATCCTTTCAAGCCAATGTCAATTGCTCACATGTCAACCCGACCCTCCTGCTGTGGGCTATAAACTGGTGGCATTCCGTGAACAGCTGAACAAGTAAGGACTATATAAGATGACAAAATCAGGGATGCTAGCTAGAGCACTTGAGGGGACCTGCGTGCTGATCCTCAAAATTTCTGGGAAAAGCCAGGCATGGCTATGATCATCTGTAATGCCCGCAGACAGGACCAGACACAAACAGGTCTCTGGAGTTCTCTCTCACCAATAAGTCTAGCAGTAATGGTGAACTCCAGATTCATTGAAGAGATGCAGAACCCTCAAAGAGCAAGATGGTGAGCCATTGAGGAAGACATCCTGACAGCAACCTCTGGCTCATTCACAGGCACATGCTCTGATACACAAGTGCAGACACACAAGCCCAAGTTTTGTTTTGTTTGTTTTTGGAGACAGGGTTTCTCTCTGCAACCCTAGCCATCCTGGAACTCACTCTGTAGACCAGGTTGGCCTGGAACTCACAGAGATCTGCCTTCCTCTACCTCCCAAGTGCTGGTATTCAAGGCATGTGCCACCACTGCCCAGTGTCCTTTGACTTCTGATATTGTAGGGTAAAACCCAGAATTACATTTTCTTTTCCATAACTAAAACCTGAGGATAACACCATCATTTCTGGAACCTCTTTATCATATTATTCATCTTTTAGCAATATTTACAAAAGTGTAATTTGTGAGGGTAATCTCTATATCAATTTTAATTTAATAGATGATAACATACTTCGAAGCCTGACCCTATTAACATTCACTCACTGCAGACTTTGTAGACGTACTGGATATGTTGCTTCATTCAACAATGCCTACAAGACAGGTATTATCATTCTATTTTGAAGAACCAGGAACAGCCAGCGAATAACCAAAGTATCCTACAGGTATCAGGTCCGCTGATCTACTACCTAAGGCTCTAACCTCGATCCTCACCTACGGAGATGGGAGAATGTATCCCTATGCCTTCTCCCTTATGCTTCTCTTCCCTGCCTCGCATGCTCTTCAGAATATGACCATTGCTGAGCATTCCATGTGGCCAAAGCTCAAATTCCTGGGACTTTCCTTTATTAAGTATTCAAAGACTGACACCCGAGACCTCCACTGATACGGCTGAAATCTTGATACTGATTTCAGTTTGACTCTCCTGTGACCTGACCACAGGGTAGTTACTGAAAGTCTCATGCGTTATTCATGAAATCTGCCTTAACCTGTTGTAGTAAAAGGGAAAGCCTGCATTCAGTTATGCTAAATATGGTATCTACCAGGCCGTTGCCGAGAAGCTATTCTGGCTTAGTTTCTAAACACTTGATTTGTTTTTATACAATACTCAGATAGATATCAAAGATTTATGCGTTTTAATTTCATGTTTGAAGGTTTGTTTGTACAGCAATTGGCTGACTGATCCCTGGAGAGAGACTGGCTGCTTGCCCTCTCAAGAGCAACACACTCTGCAGTGTCACTGAGGAGTGAGCAGACTTTGTGGTCTCCACTCCCCACTGGTTAAGCATAGAGTCATGTTACAAACCTCTTTGATCCATGATTGTTCCTGTACTCCCAAAGAAGTCTTCAGTGTACACAATATTCAGCACCATGACAACATAGTTTTCCAAACTCATCAGTCTCGTGAATATAAGCAAGTTAAGAGGGATGCCTCGTGAATCCTTACCTGTTTTCACCGCTCTCACACATTTCCAGCATTTGGGACTTCATAGATACACTTGTGATAACTACTGGGTGCTGAATTTAGAACCAGGGCTCAGTCCTTTCTTGGTAACACATTTATTTGTAATGCCATGTATGTTTTAAACTGTAAATCATCTGTAAAATAACTTGACCACCTTACAAGTTTAGTTTCCAGATCAAGGAAATTCTCTGCCTGTGGCCCATTATCTAGTTATGATTATGTTGATTATGCAATGCAATCCTCTTAGCTCTGTTCAACAGCTTACATTTTTATTATTTCACCCAATGTTTGATGTCCCTTTTCTTTTATCACTAGAAAATCAGGATTGAATTTTTAATCTTACTGTTTCCTTTTTCTTTTTTCTAACATATTCTGTCTTTTAAAAATCATTGCTTGAAACTCAGCATGGGCATGTGGTGTGTGTGTGTGTGTGTGTGTGTGTGTGTGTGTGTAATGTATCTTGTGACATAATGTGAAAAAGATTAGATTAAAAAGCATAATGACTTAACTGTGCAAAACCCTGCATATTTTTAAGCAATGAGAAAGGACCTGCACATGCTTCTTGTTCTCTTGTAGTGCTGGGGATCAAACTCTAAACCCTGTAAGAGAAAGGAAAGTGTTCTATCAGTGTGTTACATTCTCAATGCTTTACAAATTCAATAAAGAATGTTTTTTTTTTTTATTTTAGATGGTCTGAAAACCACACACATTTGGTGATCCTTGGAATCACTACAGTCTTTGGAATTAGTTGTATCTACAACTAAAATGGATTATAATTTAAAAAAAAAACAGTCTAGACCAAGTATGGTTAAAAAAAATCAGGAAAACTCAGAAAATACATGAATAGGCTTCTTTGTGCTTCCCTTATGAAGAGGCCTATGTCTTTGTGCTCGTTAATGGAATGGGGAAAGATGTCATAATATGTGCACTATATTTCTTCTCGGAGAAGCCCCTTACCTCCCAGCACTGTCAGGCATGCTGTTCTTAACAGGCACAGAAACCCATCCTCTGAAGTGACAGATGCTCAGCAGGAACAATCCTGCATTTCTAAAACCGAATTGTACAAAGCAACTTTTAAGGATGCTACAACTTCTCAATTTCAGTTATGTGTATTTTTACACCCTCTTTTCCTTCACACCAACCTTTTTTATGCTTTGATTATACATAATAACAGCTTCCACCATGACTTTTTTAAATGCATGTTCATAATATATTTTACTCATTTTGCCTCTCCCTAACCATCTTTCTGTAAGCCCACTTCTTCCAAGCTCCATTAACTCTTTTATGTGCATAGAAGTCTTAGAGATAGTCTTTGTGTCAAAATTGGTAAGAGACCTATCTACTAGGAATGATTTCTGTTCTTATGGATAAAACATATCTGAGTTGAAGAGAATATTAAATGAACAAGTTTCTGTTCATGACTTCTTGTGAACTAAAAGTGTCCCCCCACCTTCTCTATTATCTTCTTTCTGTGGAGACTGGCAACAGATGAAGCAGGAAGGCTGGCAGGTTTAACAAACCCTTCATACCAGGATATCTCTGACTAGTCTGAAACCCAGGTGTTCAATGGTCATTTTCTGAACTGAAGTTTGTAGTATTTGGTCTGATGGTAGAAGAGAGAGAGGGAGAGAGAGAGAGAGAGAGAGAGAGAGAGAGAGAGAGAGAGAGAGAAAGCAAAGATGGGACAGTTGTCTCTATTTATCTACCCATTAACTGGGTTTGCATATTTGCTCAAGCAAGAATCAGCAGTTTGCACAGCAGTAAACTCCTCTGACACCAAGACTTGGAAGAAAATTTGATTACTAACTGCTCTTTACACCAAATGCAATACATATATATTTTTTTTGCTACTCATTAATTACACTTTTTTCATTTGAAATATGGCAAAATACCATTTTATTTTACATATTGATTATCAAATCATTTTTTTAAGGTTAGTCAACACCAAGAAAATTCTTTTTACACTACATAGTTTTAAGTATTAATTTGAACTTCTAAAGCTGTGGAGATGGCTCGTTGGGTAAAAGTACTTGTTCTGCAAACATAAAAACCTAAGTTAGAATCCCCAGCACCCACACAAAACAAAGAGGCATGAATGTACAAGCCAATGACCCCAGCATTGGACACAATACGGATAAATGGATTCCAAAAGCTTTCTTGATAGCATAAATTGCAGGTAGAATTAAATATTATTTAAAACAACATTTGAGGGGTTACAAAAAAGGAAGCCAAGAAAACATTATCAACAACAACAGATGTGATGTGAAAGAAAAGCAATTATAAAAATTAATATTTTTAAGGAAAAGCAGCAATGACAGAAAAGAATTTCTACACATTTATATGTTAGAGAGTCCAAGATAAGTAATTGAATAAATTAAAATATTCTATATAAACATGCACCTTGACACTTCCGAGACTTGTCAGGAAGGGAATGTGAGCTATTTATACAGTAATGCAAGGTTAAGTCCCATATCATAAATGGGGAAGCAGAACGGCGCTGAAATGTGCCTGTGAGTATGAGAGCAGAAGGGTTTTGTCATCACTCCAATCGGGGTGAGATATGAAGAAAGGTGAGAGGGTGAGTGAGAGCAGTCACCTAGCAGCAAAAATCACACAGTGAATGCCAGACTGCTTTCACCTGCCTGCTGTGAAACTGGCCTGAAGCGTCAGGGCAGGTCCCCACTAATCCTTTTGAAACTCTATTATGTCATGGGCAGGGATCACGGTTTTTATTGTTTAAATCAGTGGCTCTCAGCCTCCCCGGTGCTACAATCCTTTAATACAGTTTCTTGTGTTGTGGTGACCCCCAACCGTAAAATTATTTTAGTTGTTACTTCATAACTGTGATTTTGCTACTCTTATGAAACATAAAGTAAATATCTGATATTCAAGATATCTGCTTTGTGATCCCTTCCAAAAGGGTCGCTGGACTCCCAGATGGGTCATGACCCACAGATTGAGAACTGCTTGTTTAAATGAAAAAAAAAAAATTAAAAGTGAGATAGTTATGCTAAAACAGAAGCAAACAATAAAATCATGAAGTAAAATAAAATGATAATTTGTGCATATAATCACGTTCTCTAACTTACACAATCTATTGTGTATGTAATAAGCAACAAAAAAGCAGAACACAGTGTGCTAGTTCCGTTGTGAAATTCCTGCTGAATAAGTTGTGATTGAGTGCTGTGAAAAACTAAGTAGACAGAGTGTCGCATTAAGTCAGTGCCCGTCTTCAGTCCACTCACACGGGGAACAGGCGGTCACAAGTCACAAAGTGTGAGTGTGAGTGAGGGCAAGGTGCTCTGGAACTGAACGAGCTCTCTAAGGTGTGCAAATTACCACCAGCCTTTATGCAATGTTATAATAGGATGGAGAAAAAAACCCAACTGGAGTGCATATTAGAGTTCAAAATGCCAAGCTTAAGATTCGTGAACTATCCCAAGACAATAGAAAATTGATTTTAGTCATGCTCTGTGTAGGGAAATTAGCATTAAAAGATTAGCCATGCTCCCTGCACAAGATAGTAAAACACTGAGTTGGTAAAACTGCTCAACTAATTGTTCTTATCTGCACGACAGCCCGGTGCTCTTTGTGAAACTGTGAAACAGAATTTGGATAAAGCACTAAGCACCAATTCAAACTTCCGTTAACTTATTCAATCATCCTTTAAAGCTTTGCCGTTTTGTGCAAGTCACACATTCTGTGACTTCATGGCAATGCGGCTAAGGAGGAAACTGTGAGCCCTGGCTTCCTAAAGCAGGGAAGTAAAAACACATGCGCAGTTACCGTCAAGTGTGATAAGTTCAAAACAAGAACACATACAACACCAGGCAATCATTGAGGGAAGGTAATTGTAGCAGCAGGGAAGGTGACAAAATTGGATTCTCAAAGTTCACTTTCTATGCTAATTCCATAACAAATTGATTATTGAACTCCTAACCATTTTAAAGTGTTATGGAAATAAAGAAGAACAATCCGAGTCATGGGATGTCTAAAAGTAGAGTTGTAGCAGCAACTACTAGTAACTCCAACTGTCATACAGTTATTAACCACGCTTGCCGGTCTGTGAGGCCCAATACCTGACAGGGTGCCATCACATATGTTAGCACTGATTAGCTGAACACACAACATAAATGTGAAAATACTCTCAAAGCAGGCCTGGGTCACTGACACATTCACACAAAATAAAGCAAGGCATGGTTTCCACCGACATAGATGACAAGTCAAGTAGAGTGACTTTAATTATTGACAGTACTAATCATAAACACACGAGTTGAGATAGACTTTTAGATGCTGCCAGTAACATCAGAGTTTAGACAGATGAAGAGCTCCATAAAACCTATGACTTATTTTGCATTGGAAGAAATGTGAAATCTTTTCTAAAGAGACAACTAGCAATTGTCACTGTAGTCTCTACCATCAAGACTCAGTTGGTATGATGTATGCAGTACTAGGTATCATGGATATTGCATCTTGAACTGTGAGTCACTGCACTCCTTAAGTAGCAAATGGGACCAAGAATGTAACAAAAAGAAAGAAAGAGAGAAAGAAAGAAAGAAAGAAAGAAAGAAAGAAAGAAAGAAAGAAAGAAAGAAAAAAGATTTTGAAAGCTAATGCAGACAGGTGATTAGAAAGCACAGGACAGAAGTCCGGGTAAGCAATTGTGTGGTCACAAGAAGTTTGAACTACTGCAGTAATAGGATAAAGTTCGGGTACTCAAGTAGGCAGAATTGATCCCATCTCTCAGATTAGTGACTCCACTGAAAGATCAGGATGAAGGGTGGGCAACACGCTCAGTAATGCTGAGAGTCAAGAGCTCCATCTCCGAAAGTAATGGGGCAGGAGAATGACAGCTGAGTGTGTACACTGGACACTGAACACCAAGCAGAAGTCTTAGCCTTGTAGAAGTGAATGGAACTGGTAGCAACGAGAGAAAGTTGTCATTTTATAGTGTCTAATTTTTTTCTCCCTGGAACAGGTCTGGTGTCTTACAGGCCAAGTCTGCAGGTGGGATTGACATTGTCATCTGTGAAAGTTAGAATTATAGAGTTGATTAAGTTTCAGAAATAATTCATTATCCTGCACCTCTGTTGTATAATCTACTCATTGCTAGTGAAGTTTGTTAAGTGAGCAGTCTCCCAGGAGTTAATCATGGAGTTAGGTCAGGGGATGTCAAAATGAATGGAGCCAGTGATTTGCAGTCAGGAGCTCACATTTTGACAAGCAATCGAGACTCACTGGGAGTTTTCAAGCTAGCAGGCAGTGGGGTAAGTTCCAGAATGAGCTCTGACTGCAAACAAAAGGCCTTAATGTCTGGTTCAAGGCATGAACCTATTCTAAAAATGCAGGTCAGCTTACACCTTTTCTTCAAATACATTGAATGTAATACATACAAATACATAAAATATGTTGCCTAAACTTTTTAAATACTTTCCTAGACGGGAGAAGCAGTTTATAGAGTCTCTGTAAAGAAAATTCCAAAATGACTGGAATGATTGAATGTACTAATATATTCTCCTTAAAAAATTAATAAGTTTGACCACATTTTAGTAAGTTGCTTATGTACATAGAGAAACAGATGATATACAGATTTTTTACATAAAACAATTATTAAGCAAAACAAATCACCCAGTTTTAAAAATGAGAAATATAGGTTCTTCATTTCATCCAGCCATACAACCCCAGGGTGTACATCTTTCATGAAGGTTTTGTTGTTCCCTTTTCTGATACTACATCTAATCGAGTAAATTTCAGTGCTAATACATTTAAAAATCACCCTGCATCTCAGTAGTTTTCTGCACATCTCTATCTGACTGTGTGTGCACATCTGTTGTTGTGTATGTACATGCATTTATGTCTGTGTATATGTCTGTATGTGTGAGTGTATGTGTGCAACTTTATGTATGAATATGCATTTGTTTACATGTATTTTATGTGTGCATATGTGTGTGCATTTGTGTCTTTGTGTATGTGTATAATGGTGTATATATAGCTATGTGCATTTCTTTTTATCTGTACATGTATACACACATATATGGATGTGTGTAAACATTTTTGTGCTTTGTGTTTATATATGTGTGCATATGTGTGTGTATGAATTCAAGTGAATTGGCATATATAGTGCCACTTGAACATCCATGTTTGTAAGCTATTCACAATAGCCAAGATATAAAATCTGATTACCTGCTCATCAAAGATTAATAGATAAATAAATATATTGTCTGTCAGGGATGTGGCTCAGTAAATAATGTGTCTGCCATACAAGCATGAAGACTTAAGTTTGGATCCCCAGGACTCATGTAAATAACTTGTGTTTGTAATCCCAGAACTGAAAAAGTAGCCAAATCAATGAGATACAGGTTTAATGAAAGGCCATGGAAAGTGGTCAAGACATCCTACACCAATCTCTGAGCTCCACATGTATACATATGTACTTAATAGCACCCCTGAACACACATACACACAAGAAAGATGTTTTATGAACATACAAAAGAAGCTTATTCTCTTGTAAAAATATTAAAAATATGTCGCATGTAGAAAACTAAATGAAGCTGGCAGTCACCATGGTGAGACAAATAAGCCAGACTAAAACAAATGTAATTTCCTTCACATATACAATCCAGTCATTATATATGAAGACAGAGCAGGGGTATGCTGGGGGCATGGGGAATTCCAAAATTTAAGTGATCGATCTACAGTCACAAAATTTGAAATGAGTGAATTTTAAATTTAGATTACTGCCACAAGGTGGTGCCATAACAAAAACTGTGGCAAGAACGATTCTTCCAGCATTTTTGCTGAATTTACATAATTTTGCATTATGATTATACCTGCTATTGTAAATTGAAGCTCTAGAAAAATTCTTTTCTGTGTACTGCATGAACTGTAAGCTCCCCAAGAGTCAATGAAGAGTGTTGAGGCTGTACCACGTTCTTTAGTTGCTCTTCTTTCTTTCTCTCTTTGTAGCAATATGCTCTGATTTATTGACAAGTTGAATCACTAGCTTTAAAAGGGAATTTTAATTTTTTGAGATAAAATTAAAATAAATCAAAATAATATTACAAAAGCCCTATTAGCAGTGACCTTTGTGTACACAGACCAGAAGTATGGACCTAAGTGAATGAGCCCTTTAATGTGAGTATGGCCAAATTTTCCAGTCAAGGGGTCTGGCCATTTAGCTGTCAATCAACATTTGACCTTTTTGTCAGATCCTTGTATTTGAATTTTTAAACTGTTTCTACCTGATATAAACATGATTTAATTATGGCTAATTTTACTATTACTTAATAATAGTAAGTCATGTGATACACAGTAGTGTCAAAGGTGTTTAAAAACCTACAGACTGTTGTCAGGGTTCAGTGAATTGTCAGCTCATCTCGTTAGCCATTTTCCATTTTTTAGGTCAAAATGATCTTGTGTCTGATCATCAGAGGCTTTCATGAGTGATAAATACGAGTCATTGAATTTGTGTGTTAAGATTTTTCTCTTAATTTGTCACTTACCAAAATTTTAACTTTCAAAGTAAGAGTTTATTTTCAGATGATCAAATATAAAAGGCCCTTTTCTCCCCTTTAGTGTTAAAAAAGGGTAGAGCTAGAAGGATGATGGTTCAGACTCTAAGAGTGCGTTCTAGTCCTACAGAGAACACTGTTTCTATTCCCAGGACCCATGCCAGGCAGCTCACAACTGCCTCTAACTCCATTTCCAGGGAATCTAAGTCCCTCCGCTGGCATGAGCAGGAATCTGTACACACATGGCACACATAAATTTATTCATGTGTGCATATGAACACATAAAAGTTTTAAATAAAAATATATTCTTGATATAAAAAAGTGTCTTTCTTCTCTATTGATTTGAAACCTTAACCTTGTCATTTTCCAGTTCAAATATAAATAGTTCTGTATTTGGATAGTTATATTCTGTTCCAAAGTTGATCAAAAGTTTAAGACACTCAAATACAATTGGTCACAGAATTATCTTTACATCACACAACGGGGTCAGATATAAGGGTTTTGCAGGAAGTCCCATGTCCACCCAGATGAGTGCCAGAAATGAGCTATCTGCTTAAAGTCACATACCCACACCGGTGAGTGGCTTCAGGCTAAAGACACATTTTCCTTATTTCAAATTCAGCATTTCGACTATCCTACTGCACAACTCTTGCTGGAGATGGAAATAGATTATCCCTTTTTTTTTTTTGCTGTGATTCCCTTCCAGGAGCGCATGAACGTTCCAGCTGCAGCAGCTTCCCGTGCCAGAACGGCGGCACGTGCATCAGTGGGCCGGCCAGCTTCATCTGTGCTTGCCGGCACCCTTTCACCGGGGACACCTGTACTGTGAAGACAGCGGAAGAAAACGCCTTAGCACCAGGTACAAGCCTCACCTCGTTATGCTTTGCAGTGTCACATACAAACACGGGCAGGAAATAGTTGTGAAAGACCATTTATGCCTTCTTAGCCTGTTTTTCCTGTTTTCTTCACTCCTGTAGATTGGTGTTAGTTTCACATCTGAGAGCGCAGCACTCCTGGCCCCGAGGCTGCTCAGCCGGACAGGGTACTGGCAGGCAGTTGACACATGAATTTGATGCTTAGATCACACAGGGAAAGGGGAGAATTAACTCCTGAAAATCAACCGATGGCCTGTACAAATGTACATATATCCAATTAGAATAATAATATTAAACTTTAAGGTAGCACTCTTGACTTTTGTAATAGAAAATGTGTGTAACATTTAAAATACATTATCTTTGGTGGCCACAGAATATTTCAAGTCAGACTTTATCTGTTTCCTGTGTTTAAACGTACATTTTAGTCCATTTTTAATCTTTCCTACGTGTATGTGGAATTCATTACACAGAAACTTGCTGTTGCCTGCTTCTTCTTGATGAGCAAAGCTTCGTTTCACTTCAGTTTCAGCCTCTAGAAAGGAATGTGGAAACTGTCTCCCCATCCTGCAGGGCATTCTGGCCTCCTCTAGTGATCGGGCTTTGCATTGCACCATCTTTAGGGACCATAAAGCAGTATGCAGATGATCTTGCAGGCATTTGTACAAGAGAGGTGAGGGGTGTGACAATCAACCCTGATCTAAATGGAGAAACGGACTCCAGGAGACTGTTTCCCCATTCTTTATCCCACAGTGGAGGCAGGCATAAAAACGCATGGGTACTGTTCAGCTTGAAAGAGACCTTGGTGTTTGTGCTAAAGACTGTGCAACTGAGATAAATTGAGAACTATAGGAAGAAAAACACGATAAAAACCTGAAAAATAACTCTTGCCTTGTTTTTTCCTTGAACAGATTTTTCCAAAGGATCTTACAGATACGCTCCGATGGTGGCGTTTTTCGTATCTCACACTCACGGAATGACAACTCCCGGTCCTATCCTGTTCAATGATCTAAGCGTCAATTATGGCGCTTCATATAACCCAAGGACTGGCAAGTTCAGAATTCCATACCTTGGAGTGTACATATTCAAATACACCATAGAGTCATTCAGTGCTCATATCTCTGGGTTTTTGGTGGTTGATGGAGTAGACAAGCTTAGATTTGAGTCTGAAAACCCCGACAATGAAATCCACTGTGATAGAGTTTTGACTGGGGATGCCTTATTTGAATTAAACTACGGGCAAGAAGTGTGGATGCGTCTAGTAAAAGGAGCAATTCCAATTAAATACCCACCTGTGACCACATTTAGTGGTTTCTTGTTATACCGCACCTAAGATTGTCTGAGAGACTCCAGTCCAGAGCTGGCTCTATCTCTTTTTATCTACCCTTACACACGCATCTGCTCTGTTGTGGCATTTCTGCATGAAATGAGAAATGTCTTTTAAGAGTCTAAATGGATATGTCATAAAATGGTTTGGTTAGCCTGTGCAAGAAAGGGTTATTTCCGCTAAGGAAACACAAAGACTGCACAGAAACCCAGTGTGTACTCTACTGTACACATGCCTACCTATGCTTTTTCACTGTGGTATCTCTAGTGTAAAATAAAGTGTTGGCCACATGCTATTGTCAGTCGCAGCAAGACTTGCCAAGGAAACTTAAATTCTCATTTATTCTCTGTGTGTAACTATAGAACAAGAATTTCCTAGAATAACAAACTCAAATATGATTCAAAGGCAAAAAAATTACCATTTTTAAACTTCTATTTCTGCTTTACTTTTGAGTTGATCATTTTTACATACTAACATTTATATTTGTGCTAAAAACTAAAAGAAGTAAAATATAAATATAAAATATGCTTAAATATTCTCTTTTCAAAATTGGAAAATAGAGAAATAACTGACTCCTGTTTGGATACTTTTATACTTAATTCTACGGATATGTGTATTACTTCTCTGCCTCTGTCACATAACATCTATGTGAAGACAAGTGCAATGCTTTTATTTCATATTCTTTTATTATAGTATTGTGGGGAAATTCGGGGTTTCCTTTTGTGGACTCTAAGTCTTAATAATAAAGGATTATAAAGATGGACGCTGAAGAAAGCTCAAGTCGCACTTCTTTAAAGTCTGGGCAAAAAGTAGCAGCTGTACATTTGGGAAGCTTCCAGGAGGAGTGGGAAAGAGAAGAAAGGAAAAGGTCATGAGCTTTTCTACCTTTTTCCACTTTTCATCTGTAGTGTGTGTATGTGTGTGTGTGCGTGTGTGCGTGTGTGTGTTTACGCACGCGCATGTGTACATGTATGTGTGGTGTTCTGAGAGTCCTCACGCTTGCGCATTGAACTCTAACTACTGGGCCATCTCCCCAGGTCTTCATGCCTTTTTGAGTTAAGTCATCATGTTCAGCAATGGAGATCCAGATGTAAATGCTTGGTAAAAAAAAAAAAAAAAAAAAAAAAAAAAAAAAAAAAAAAAAAAAAAAAAAAAAAAAAGATGTTTTCAAAGAAAGAGTGAGAAAACCTGGAATGAAAGGGAAAGATTCCCAGACATTTGGCCAATATTCAAGAAATAGAAGGTCAGCATTGAGATTGAGGTTACAAGTGAATGAGGCACAATCCCTCCATGTCACCATCAGCAGCAAGAGGACTTCCCAAAGAGGTTTAGGGACTCCCAGTGAGGCCACACCAGGATTCTCAGTTCTGACAATGAAAATATCAGGACTAGAGCTGGCAGAGTTGCAAGTTTTACTAAAGATCTTTTAGTACAGGTTTAACAAAGATGGGCAGGAGATGAGGGGGACTTGGCAGAACTAAGGGGGGCCTGCCATGGAACATAGGTATGCGCATCTCCAAGAGGACTGGTGCTCATCAGTTCCACAATAAGCCTCGGTGTGATGCTGGTGGAGTTTGAAGGTATCATCTTAGACCTGGATGGTCCTTATCACTGTGAGCAGCAACCGACAGGACTACAGTTTGTAAAGTAAAAGTCTACTCCGCGAGGATAGGAAAACAGGGTAAAATTACTGTAAAGAAGGTCTAGTTTCTTTTAAAAGTTTCACCCAATGTCTGGGAAAGGAGTAAGAACTGTAGCGGGGAAGGGCTTTTTAAGAAATATATGTATACTATCCCTTTAAAGAGACAGTTATGCTTCCCATTTTCTTGGTGTGTCTTCCCTGAATCACTTTCCTGTAGGGTCCCCTAACAAGGTGTTTGACAGACTAGAATAAATCTTAAAGGAGGAGAAATTTGCAATTTTCTAATCTTTGGAGGAGATCAGAATATCTTATCCAGCTACCTAAAAGTATAACATACAGATCTACCCTTATTCCTAAAAGGCTAAGTATTAATCTGTATGATTCAATGAATTCTTGTATGCATGATTTGCCTTTGTCTTAGAAACAATTTTATACAGGGTCTCATTGACTATAGCAGCATGCTACAAGTAAGAAGGTATCATGTCAGCAGCAATGACGCTAACTACTATTATTTTTAGAATGACATTTTTAGGATAGTATTTTCTCTTTATATTTGTCAGAGGATTTCTGAATATATTCCCATGAGTAGTAATAAAAACAATGAGAATATTTTTATAATGCCATCATCTCTCAGGAGTCAATTTTAATGACCACTATATTGCCATTAATTATGTATTAATCTATCAAATACATATTATGTATTCCCACCCTCTTTCTGCTGATGAAATACAGAGGCACACAGAGGCTGAAAGATTTACCTCTCAAAGGAAGAATGTATGGACAGAGAATAAAAATTTCTGAATTTCATTAAGTGCTAACTGGTTGACCTTTGTGATAGAAGGCTGCTTGTTCATTTCCTGGCTGCCTAGACTCCCAGAATAATCACACAGAAATCATATTATTTAAATCACCACTTAAAGCGAAACAATCCCACATCAGTTTGGATTCAAAGGATTATTTATTTGAAGAGAAAAAACTTACAGAACACCGTCCTACAAGACAGTCATGAAAGGAGTCTAATCACTGGAGCAAGAGGGAGAGCAGAGGGCTCCCACTGCTTTTTAAAGAGAAAGAGACGACGCCCCAGTGGGCTGGAATCTCAACAGCTATTGGCTGAAGGAGTGGAAGGAGCTCCCACAGCAACAGCTTGACCCATTAGCTCTAGCTTCTTATTGGCTAGTTTTTACATCTTTATTTTAGATTTATTTATTAATTGATTGATTGATTATTATGTACACAGTGTTCAGCCTCCATGTATGCCTGAAAGCCAGAAGAGGGCACCAGATCTCATTACAGATGGTTGTGAGCCACCATGTGGGTTGCTGGGAATTGAACTCAGGACCTCCAGAAGAGCAGTCAGTGCTCTTAACCTCTTCAGCCCCTAGCTTTTACATCTTAATTTAACCCATTTCCATTATTTTATATTTTAATCAGCAAGGTTCCAATATGTCTGTCTCTGGCAGCAGCTCCATGGCTTCTCCCTGACTCCACCTCCTTTATCCCAGCATTCAGTTTAGTTTTCCCTGCCAAGCTCTATTCTATGAGGCCAAGCCAGTTTCTTTATTAACCAATGATATTCACAGCATTCAGATGGGACTCCCACATCAGACCTTTATATATTTCTTTCTATCTGTAATATATTAATATTAAACTGCTCAACATAGCCTCATCAAATCTTACAACTTTTAAAATGTGTTCAAAGTTCAAAATAAAAATAGTGTTTTCATATAATAGATGCTTGAAAATTTTTTCATATTTACCAAAAATTAAAAGCATATGTTAATACCAAGAATGCACATGAATGTTCATAGTAGCTTTCTTGGTGATAGTTCAAAGCAGTGCATCACCCACATGTCCAACAGACAAGTAAAAAACTCTATGTATCCCAAGAGTGGAAGATACCAATTAATGCAAGGACAGACATATTACAGCACCTATGAATGTCATTAAAAGAATGTTACAGCAAATTGTGACCTATAGCCAGTTCTGCAAGTGAACCTTGTGTATATGGAGTCCACAGACACACTCAGAGCAGGTCGGGATACAGGGGAGAGAGTGGGCTAGGAGTGGAACCTTGGAGGCTTCACTGAGTTCTCTCTGATTGTGGATAAATCAGTGGTTTTTAAGAAAATTCAAAAAGTGAATGCTTTTTGCAGTCCCTGACTAGAAAATTACCATAGATAAACTGCTGTTTACTTTGTTTCTTCAAATAGAGGGTAGACATATGTTTTTCTTTCCACATCCAATTCCAGTGTCTGTGTCAAAAAGCAAGGGAGGAAGCCCCTCGACAGCACTTGTCATCTCAGGCCAAGTTGAGCCATGAGTTTTAGAATTAAGTGACAGACATGCAGCATTATCTGAGGTTCTGGTGTTTACATTTTAACGATGAACATTAATCTTTGTATACATATTTGTAGGATATAAGGTTAGACAACAGTGTCACCAATAGCTAAGAAGCAATACCTTAAGTTGCTTGACTTTGCAGGGTTATGTTTTTAAAAGTTAGCAAGTATAAGTTTAGCAACTTAGGAATGTCTTTCTGGCGTGGTCAATTTACTCATACAGTATAAAAAGCCATTACAGGGCCTTTTCTTGAGTTCCTCTAAGGAGACAGTGGACGTTGTTCTTTCCCCTCTGCAGATTCAGTCACAGAAACTGTCCTCATATTTTTGTGCCCAGCAAGCTCCAGGGAATTTCCAGCCCCTGACTGCTGACACCATCCCCTCATCCATGCTTAATAGATAATATGACAGATATTAAAAACCTTTAAAACATAATCTAAGAGCAAACATCCTGTGAGTCAGAACAAACATGTTCTTAGCTGATACAGCTCGGAGTCAGGAAGGTGTTTGCCACAGACTGCTTCATGCAGGTTCTGGAAGAGCAGAGGCTTATCTGATTCAGTATTGTTCCTTCTGTGTCTTTGACCAATCTGTAGTACAGGGGTGATATTCCATATTTTAAAACCCTTTGTTAAGTCTGGAAAGATATCACATCACGAGAGCACATTTTGCTGTTGCAGAGGACCTAATTCAGTTCTCAGAACCCACATGACAGCCCACAACTGCCTATGGCTCCAGTCCTAGGGGATCTGATGCTTTTTTCTGACATCTGAGGGCTCTAGCATACACACTGTGTACTTACAAGCACTCAGGCATGCACACATACACACACACACACACACACACACACCTTATTGATTAATTAAGCAAGTAAATAGTAAAAAAAGATTATGCTTTAATTTATTCTAAAATTACACCGATCCAAAAACAAAACTTCTCATTTTAGAAGAATGAGCTAATTTTTTTTAGACATTAACAAATGATTCATATATGACAAGCAGATCTTTTTGTTTGTCTATTTAATCTTCTTGGGGTTCTTTTATTTGCCCACAAAATAAATATAAATATAAAACAAATTTGCAGATATATTCAGTAAAATTACATGAAATAATATATACTTTATGTTTTAAAAATGTCAATTATATTCAATGTCATTTTATGATATATGCATATTAAATATTTACATAGCTTTTTCATATCATTCCTATATAACACATTATCACTCAAGTTTATGTAATATTTAACTATTATTAATCTAGTTAAATTTCAGCCGGGGTGATAGCACATGCCTTTAATCCCAGCACCTGGGAAACAGAGGCAGGTGTAACTCTGAGTTCAAGGCTAACCTAACCTACAGAGATATTTCCAAGACAGACCGAACTACACAGAGAAACCCTATCCCCACAATCTATGTTAAATTTCATATGCAAATGAAACTTGCAACCTTTCTCAAGCACTGCCAGCTGAGTCTAAAGATAGCCACACAGCTCCTTCATTGAGAACTAGTTTTATTAGTGTCTCCTTCCTCATGCTAGAAAAATACTGAGTAGTGTCCTGTCATCATCAAAGCCAATTTCAAATGTGGCAAAAAATTCATCAATCAAAAGCACTTCCCTCCCATCTGTTATCACGGGGTACTCGTGAGACACATTTAAGTGAAATATAGGCCTGCCTTGCCAGCATGCGCCCGTTAGTCAAGTGGCTCTCCTGGGCTTCCCACACAGGAAGCGGCCGTCCTGGGAAGGTTATTAAGCACCATCCTCCAGTGCCTTTACCACAGCTCGTGGCGACTCCTTCATGAGCTCTGCTGCAATCCAACAGCAGTGAATTTGCATTCATATCGCTAGGCTGACATCTCAATTGAACACAAAACCCTGGAAAAAGTCCAAATTCAGGAGATTTCATGATTTGCATATGAATCCCTTCATATGTTGTGAAAGCTCCGGTGTCCGCTTGGGGGTGTTTTGTTTCATTTTGTTTTTTTTGGTGGTAGTGGTGATCGTTTTGTTTTTCTTTTAATCTTTGCTTTGTGTTTCATTTTCGGAGACAGGGTCTCAATATATTCTAGACTTGCCTCAAGCTTGTTTCCTCCTGCCACAGCCTTCTATGTACAAGAATTATAGGCATGTGTCACTGAGCCTCACCATAAAACTCATTTAATAAAACATTTTTCCGATATCAATTCTCTTAGTTCCAGCTGCCCTGAGGAAACACTATTGTCTTCATGGCTTAAAGAGCAGATTTTTTCTCCAGTTCTCAGGGGCTATAAGGTACCAGCAGCCTTGATGGCTTTTGAGAGCTGCTCCTTAGCTTACAGAAATCTGTTCCGGGTGTTGTTCATGGATGGAGAAGGTGTGCAATGAGAACCTCGCTCTTTCCCTTACTAGGGCTTCAGCACAATAAGGTCTGGTGACACTCATTAGGAATGACAGCACTTGGGAGACTGAGGCAGGAAATCCCAAGCTGGATTGCATAATGCGGTCCAGACCAGCCACACATAGTGAGATGCTTGTCACTAAGGCTACTATTCCGTAATATCTCCTCTGAAGATAATTTCACTCTGAAGACTTTACCACCCAGTCACCTTCTATTGAATGAAGTTTCAGCACTCAAAGTTCTAAGGGAAACAAGCATGTCATACACAGGCTCAGGTCCCCAGTGCCGCGATGGTATGACTGGTGTTCTAACACCCGTTTCTCCTCAGTTGTGAGCTGTTGGTGTATACTATATCCTGGGAAGAACAGAGCTCCTTGTTACTCAGATTAGCACAATTCCAGGCAACTCCCACGCAAAATGACACTGAAAATGACGTGTGACATGATCTAGGGTTTAGTGTGCTTTTCGACATGTTAATTCAATTCCCTATTCAAGTTTTTTTTTGGGGGATTTAGAGTAAAATTGACACCAACCGCGCTCACCGGTGAAAGTATCACACTACCCAGCCCAGCAGAATGTGCCTGCTCAGGAATGTTCCACTTCCCTTACCGGCACTGCTGCTGACGAAGTTCATTCAGACCGAAACACCAGCAATGGCAAATAATTGTTTTTAACTTTTCCTGTTTATGTAGTTTACTTCTCAATTATTCCTCCTGTCACCATGATCAGAATCAACCTCTTCACTGGACTGCTTGCCTATTTTTGTCATCTGCAGGAAATCTGCAGATTGAGGATAACAAACATTTGCCAAAGCATATGTAGGGAAACATACTTATTTCTACTATCTAGTCATCTCTAAAGTGATTTAATGTAGCTAGATGTATAATTTATGCAGAATATATTAAACTTAGACAAAGGCATTTGATATACATATGTCAAAAAACATGCATTTCTTGTCCTAATTTCTTCGGTCTATTGACATGAACCACCTTCATAACTTGTCAGAACAATTTTGCTGTTAGCAAAAAAAAAAAAAAGTGTCACAAAGATGCTTCTATATTATCCATTTTCCAACTATCTGCTGTTTCTATTTCTCTGTAGATTTGCTATTTAACTAATGTTTATAACCCTTTATTACTGCTGATAAGGCAGCTAAATCGTATGGAAATTATTCTGTAGAAGAAATTCAAAAACCCTCCAGAGATTTCATGCCTTTTTAATGTGACTTTCATTGCCCTTTCTAACTCTTGCTATTAAATGCTTAAATCATGATTCTGTTTCATAAACTCTTATTCTAATTCCTTTAAATGGGTAGAATATTAATGTGCCATTGCTGGACTTTTCCCTATCACAGTGCTCTGTGCTAAGAGCAAACTTACAACTCTGCTGTACCTACACAGAAAAAGGAAGCAGCAAAAGAGGAAAATACTCAGCTGAGCTGTGGTTGTACTCACACTTTTTATGCCAACACTTGGCAGGCAGTGGCAGAGACAGGTGGATCTCTAAGTTTGGAGCCAGCCTGGTATACAGAGCGACTTCCAGGACAGCCAGGACTACACAGAAACACTGTCTCTAAAACACAAGCAAACGAAAACAAACAACAAAAAAAGAAAAAGAAAGAAAGAAAAATGAGAAAAGCAAGATAAAGGCAAATGCTGCATTTTTGTATAATTGTGGCGGTTTGCTTCCAGTGTGGTGCACTTTAAGCAAAACATGTGCTTGAGAAAGGAAGACATCATGAACAACAGGCCTGTGCTCACTAAAGGCACTGTGGACATCTACGGACGATCTGTCCTTCCTAATTTAAGAGACACAAGTTAAATATCTCTGAGCAACTCTGCCATTTAAAAGTCTGTTCCATAGTTGGGTCTGAAGAAGAATCAGACCAACATGCCCACAGAGCATTGCAGATGTCCTAGCTGCATCGATGAATAGGGGAAAGCCTTCAAAATCCCAACCACAAAGAACATGCTGACATAGAGAGTGAAGAATAAATATCACAAGTCACGAATAAAACTTTAGAAATTTGTAAGTAAATGTTTAGAAGCTTATCGAACTATGAAAAGAATTCCTCAGAAATTTCATTTTATTTACTTTAATGGAAACATATTTAAACTCATAATCCCAAAGCCTCCTGATCATTCTTAATCTACAGAGGGAATGTGATGTCTACATTTTAGCTATTCTGTTGTCATTGTTAATAGAGACTTAAGCACATTACAAAGAAAACCTATTGGATTGTGTTTCTGCCTTCTAACCATTGCTGCTTCCTGCAGCTGTGTCCTTACAGTTTGAAATGTAAGATGTGTCATCTTGCCCACCAATGGAGAAAGTGCCTGGTGGTGACCCTGTGAGCAAGCTGTTTCAAAATGAGGGGGAAAAAGACTCCTTTCCATGTAAATGGTTGTTGTTGTTGTTGTTGTTGTTGTTGTTACTTATGAGATACTGATCTCTCTTATATTTGGACAGCTTTTTTTTATGACAGTCAGGGCTGCAGTCTCCAATCTCCAGGTCTCACTGATTAGAACATTTTGTGTCTTCTCTGACTTCCTGTGACAGTCGGCCTAAAGCAGGGTAGGGAACCTCCTCTCTCTCCCAGGGCTTCAGCATGCTCACAAGATCAGCCTTTCCTGGGAGGGGGAGGTCTAGGACTTCACTAGATCTGTCCTGTTTCTCACACCACTCCCCCACCACACACACTTCTTTCCCTTCTTCATCTTCCTTCTGCTCTCTACTTTTCCTCCTTCCCCTCCTTTCTTCCGTCTGCATCTCTGCCTTCCCTTCTGTCTTCCTTCCCCATCACTGTCATCTCAATCTTGTACTTCAGTTTCTGACCTCCCTGCATCCTTTCTCTCCCCGACTGTTCCCCCCTCACACATGTTTTTACAAGCCTTCCTGTAGAAAACTTATAGATTATATAATTCTGCCATTCCCTTCCCCCTCTTATTTTTCATTCGTGTTTTAATGCCCAATATTGTGTATTTCTAATGAATATTTGTTAATGCCCAATAATAATCCAAAACATATGATGAAGCTACTATAATAGCTATAAAATTACACACTTCCTGGTCATCCTCAGGGGCTACTCTGCCCGATACTTCCTCTCTCTTCCTATCCCACCCAGCTTGCATCCACAACCCTCTCCGCCCCCTCCGTCTGACCCNTTATTATATATAATATAAAATGTTTTAATTGTGTTTTGTTTATGAAAGTGAGGGTTCTCTTACAGCACATTCAAAAAACAGTAGCAGCATTCTGTCCAGATGTGGTTTTAAAATGAAAACCAACCCAACAAAGATGATATTTGATTTTACTGAAGTGAGGTATCTGTCATGCGTAAAAATACACGAATGATAAAATTTTTTAAAGGGGAAAAGAAAGAAAACTTACAGGTACAGTACATAGTAATAGTCACTTTCACATTCTAAAAAATGTAATTTGAAATAATAAAGTTATAATCAAGACACAGAAACCAGTAAATTCCATTGTTAAAAAACCTATTTTAAAAGCCCACCCCATTGTTTCCTGTGCCTGATGCCATTTGAATGCCCAGAGCCCATGCAGCTACAAATCAGGTCATTTCGGCTGATGAAGATTAAGCATGATGAATGCAGAGAGTCTGCGCGGAAATCAGCGTGCTGAAAGAACAGCTGTCACCGCCTCCCTTCTTGTTATTTTATTGCAAATTTACAACCTATCACAATTAAAATCACAGACTTTTGAATGGAGGATAATTTATAGAGCTTTCTAAATAACCAATCTGCTTTACAAATGACTGACATTTAAACAAGGTCTTTGAACACCTATTTTCTACTTTTTCTTATAACAAAAACCTATCATTTAATATACACATTGGTCATATTTACTACAGAAAAAAAAAGCCCTGTATCATCATTGGTGGTCAATCAATTTGCAACCCTTTCTGGTTATTTGGTAGGAAGTTCACAGACACAGAGCGTGTAACCCCCACTGCTTACAAGGTCAACATAGAAGAGACAATTTATTTCATGTTCCTTTTAACTGAAGACTTGACTTTAAAGATAAAGGCATGAATAAAAAACCTTATGGATCTGTTTAAGGTATGTACAAACAAGGAGCATTACAGAGAACATAACTAAAATTATTTTAAGCAGTAAATTCCAAGAAGAATTGCATAGGTTAGATTGTAAGAGTTGAAAAGCTGTAAGAGTGCTATTAAATGTCTATAGAATAATCCCTATGCCTGTGAAATCCCCTGACATCCACTGTTCACCTACCAATTCAAGTAAATCTGTAATGCTGGACACCTCTACAGTGAGATGCGTCTTTTATCTTGGGCAACAAAGGCTGACTCAACCCTGGCATATGAACTAAATGTATTTGAACAAGCAGACACAGCAAAAAAAAATGTGTGTTGAGCTTCGGGCTCTATATTATTTTTTTGTTTTTTTATGATACAAATTTTTCAAGAATATTTTTTAAAAAGGCTTAACGACAAGAAGGCTTTAAAACATTGCCGCTAGACTGGGTATGTAGCTCAGTGGTACCAACAAGTGAGGACCCTGAATTCAACTCCCAGTATCACAAAAACAAACAGAAGTGTCATTGCCAAAAATTAAGGGAAATTCTTATATAAAAGATTACATACTGAGTTTAGGACAGCCAGAGCTACCTGAAACCAAACCAGTTAAAACCCATTTTATCTACTTTTCTGCTTCCTCTGGAATCAGTGTTATTGTAGCTACAGATCCTGTATGTAACATATTAACCACAAATGTTAATATGACAAGGTCAATAGAACATGCAAGCACCAGAGCAACCACAAGCTGCTTCCATAAGGAAATCATTTCATATCCATAACCGGTTCCATGGTTAGATGCTTCACTAAAATTCCTTGATTCATTTCTCGGACTGAAGAATTGAATTTTCAGGTGTCTCACAGACAGCATTCTCTGCTCTTTCTCGTTAACACTTGAATGCTCTGCTGCAGTCAAGCTCAGGCAGGAAGATTGACAGCTCAAGACTGTCTGAGCTCCAAAGCCAGACCTTGTCTCCTAACATAAAAATTCCACCCTCACTCCAGCAAATGGGAAAAAAATTAATTAAACTAATTCCTAAATTAATTAAACCTTTCGTTTGAAGCAGAACGTATAGTGTTACAAACAAGATTGTCGAGTCCACCCCTGGCTCTGCCATAACCCGCTCCGTGACCTGTGTTTATTTTTCAATCTCAGCCTCTGCCTCATCTCCTATAAAATGAATAATAATTAAATGTATCTAACTCAAAGCCTTGCAGGATTAAATTAATCAGTAGGCACACAGCATTTGCTTGGCATATCTTTGGTACTTTTGATGTATTCGTTATTGATGTCTGGAATTCTTCACTTAGCGATGATGGCAACAGATATTTAAAAAAAAATCTCAGAATGCTTATGCACATATATACATATACATATATGTATAGATAGAGAGATAGATAGATAGATAGATAGATAGATAGATAGATAGATAGATAGATAGATAGATAGATACAGGGTCTTTGGACATGGCATCTTAGAACTATAAATTCCAATTTATTATCTAACAGAACTTTTCCCCAAAACTGAAGAGATTTTATTTGAAGCAAAGATGCTGACTGCTCACTTGAAGTGAATGTAAAGACAGTAGCAGGGATTTTATTTGAGGCAAAAATGCTGACTGCTCACTTGAAGTGAGTGTAAAGAGTAGCAGGAAGCATTTTCTTCATAATCTCTTGAGTAAAACAATGTGAAATAAACTTTTAGATAATAAAATAATTCTCATTTGTGTAATGTTGCCAAGCTTCTCAAGCTTTTTCTTATATAAGCCTAGGGTATAGGTAAATCACAGACTTTTAAGTTTTGTCTGTAGATGGGCTTTTCTTTCCCACCCACCAGTTCCCAAATAACTGACTCAGAGGCTAAAAATGAGTTATAAATACTCAGCTAATAGCTCAGGCTTGTCACTAACTAACTCTTACATTTAAATTAACCCAACCTACTAATCTATTTATTGTCATGTGGCTCATGGATTTACCTGTCCTCCAGCTTATCTTGTTTCCTGGGTGGCTGACTGGTGCCTTTTGACTCCGCCCTCCTTCTTCCCATCATTCTCAATTTGGCTTTTCTGCCTAATTTCCTTCTGGCCACTGGCCAATGAGAGTTGGTTAATAAAAGTAATACATATTCATAATATAGAAAAAGGTTGTCCCACAGCATCCATCCTCACAGATCTCTGTATGCTGGCTTCACTTACATGTCATACTAGCATAAGGTCACATTGGACCTTGCTCATTATTATACAGTTATCTACTGTAAGAAGATATGTCAATTAAAGAAATGCCAGTGTAAAAACAAGTCTATTAAACCAATCCACTCTCCACTGATAATCATAGTTGGGAAGAATACGTGAAAATGTCAGTAAGTTGAGGGTGACTTAATTGGGGTGTAGATTAATGATTTTAAAATGATAACAATAAATTAATCATAATAAAGAGAGGAAGCAAGATAAGTTATTAGTAAATAACAGAAGATCCCATGTCTTTTATCCTGTATATGTTCTTATACAAATATATTACATCCTATACATTGAAATTTAAAATCTATTTAGTTTTGCACATAGGATTTCTCAACTACATTTGTAATTCAAAGGTGTCTTTAATGACAACTAAAACAGACTATTTGAAGGAAAAAATATTTTAAATGATAAAGTAATTAAATAATGATACAAATTATTTGAAAATCCATGAGCCATGTGACAAAAAATTGTTCTAAAATTTACAATTCCACTTATCTTTTTCATATTAATCAAATAAATGTAGCATTCTATTTATATTTGTAATTATAAACATAAATTCTATCATATAGTTTATATTTATAGATTTTAAGTATTACAGATTTTATTTACAGATGTTAAATATTAAAAATATAAAATTATTTAGTTTTAAGAAAAATTATAATATTAACATTTTATTTCATGGCATACTATTCATCCATAGTTAATTTCAACAAAATTTTAGAAAAAATTAAACTTGATGTATTATTGAGGAGTGACTTTCAAGCACTCTCTGTAGACCACTTTGGCCTTGAATTCACAGAGCTCTTCCTCCCTCTGCCTCCTATGTTCTGGGAGTAAAGGTTTGTACCACCAGTTCTGGCCTATTTCCCTTATTTTATCTCTAGTCCATAAGCTAACCCTAACCACTCAACTCATGTTCCTTTATGAATGAACAACACACTAGAAAATAATGTCCTTCGATCCCTCCTGATGTGGTATTAACCTCTGTATGCTGTGAATATATTTGATTATGATTGGTTAATAAAGAAATTGCTTTGTCTTATGGTGGAGCAGAATACAGTTGGTGGGAAAATTAAACTGAATACAGGGAGGAAGAAGGCAAAATCAGGAAAATGTCATATAGCCACCCAAGAACCAGAAACCACAAGCCTCGTGGTAAAATATAAAATAATAGAAATAGGTCAATTTAAGAAGTAAGAGCTAGCTAGGAATACATCTGAGCCATTGACCAAACAGTGTTGTAATTAGTATAGTTTCTGTGTGATTATCCAGTTCTGGCATCCAGGAAATGAAAGCACAGTCTTCATCTGCACCCTCCTCTCAGCCTTTATCTTTTCCTTCATGCCTATTCTCCCTTAGAAAGAAGGAACTTCAAGCAGCATTTCTGTGTATCTTTGAAATAAAGTAGTAATAATGAAATCCTTGGTTCATTTGGCCTACTCAATCTATCATAGAGTTATATTATGTAAAACTAGTGCACATTCAGAACAAAAAAGGAATCAGTTTGTAAATTACTCACCAAATTCCATTTTGTTATGCTAAGCTAGTCTAGATCCCAAACTGTCAGTGGCAATAAATTCTGGGAAAGGCCAGGAAAGCATTGACACATAACTATCTTTACAAGGAGGACAACATTCCTGCCTCCTTCAAACAAAACAAGTAAAAAAAAAAAGTTCTCATGTTGTTTTTTCACATTAGTAAACTAATTTGATAATGCCAAAAATATCAGTTAGTTGAAAGAGAATAACAGTGAAATTGTCTCTAGGTGTGGTAGAACATAACTTTAACCCAAGAAATCTGAAGGCAGACACAAGGGGGTCTCTGAGTTCAAGGACAGCCTTGTCTACTGCTGTAGGATAACCAGTACTATGCTGAGAAAATTAGTCTCAAAAAAACAAAAACTAAACAAACAAAACCCTGAAACTGTCTACTGCACCATATTTCCCAAACTTTAACGATTCCAGAAACTCTTGTTACTCTCAGATACTACAAAATTTCCATTAGACTGGGAATCAGACTTTATGGTACCTGCTGGAACCCTGGCATCTAGGACAGACAGATAAGATAGTAAGGAGATAAAGGCCAGCCAGTGCCTCAAAGCTGGAGTCTATCTGAACAAATAACAAAACAAAATAACTAAACAAATGGATATCTAATACAAACCTACAAACCTAAGGATCACCCATCATTTTAATTATTACAAAGATATTTCCTCTGATTGAAAACAATTATTAATTGCATTCAAAACTTAAACAAAGGCAAGTGATCTAATTTTACTAACAGAAGAAATGGAAAGAGAATATGAGGTAGTATAAAGCACTTTTCCTATTTTCTTTATAAGGATTATTTTCCTATCTAATTTATAAGGATTATTAAATGATGAAAAGTTTATTCAATTTTGAATCACATATGCCATTCCTAATTTTGAGGTAAAATTATTTCTGTTATTGCCATATTAGTTTATTTCTGAAAGACACAATGAAAATGACGTGGGTGACTTTGCTGCTCTTTGTTAATACCTCTTTATTGGTCACAGTAGGCAGGAAATGCTAAGCTGAACCCATCAAACACCATGAAGGCAGATGCTCCCAGGCTTACTTCTAACAGTAATTAACCCATTCAAATACCATGAAGGAGGATGCTCCCAGGCTTACTATTAGTAATTGCAGGGGTTGTCAGTCTCTTGACTTGGAGAGTGCCAATCTTAACCTCAAACAGTTCAGTTTAGCAGGAAATGCTATGCAAGAATCATTTGAGATGGGGTTTCAGGTCTTCTTCATAACTGTCTTAGCAACTGAGGCATGAAATGAGACTAGAGCATGTTTACATCAGTTAAGGCATTCAATAAATGAAAAGGAATCACTGTATTGAGCCAATGACCTCTGTAATAAAAAAAAACTTATTTATATGATTATTTACAGAATTGATAAGCAATAGCCTTTGAAAGTACCAGGGAAACATGGAGGTCTGATACTGAGCTGAAGCAGAAAATGGCGACCTTGTCACCAAAGTGATTGCTGATAAGGAGGCCTCAGCTTTGAGAGTGGCTGTCATTGCTTTGTGCTTCCAGCCAACTTCAAGAAGGACAAGCCCTAAAAGCTTGTTTTCTCCTCTGTGAGGATGGGCCCTTACAATTATCCCATGAAGTAAGAAGATTCCCCAAATGAGACTAACAAAAGAGCCAAATCAGCACATGTGCAAACCACAAGCCAAAAACAATCATGAAGAAGAATACAAACAGGTTTCCTCTCAAATATCACAAATCTTCAGCAACCACAGTGAAGGATGATGATAGAAGTAACATGCAAGGGAATTCCAAAGAGATTAGGGAACCAATCAATGATTGTAACAGAGTACAAACCAATAAGTAAATTGAGTCCAGGACCTGGGATATCAACAGCATAAAAGAAAAGGGTGGGAACATTAGAAACATGTATTTTAAAAAGTCAGCAAAGTGAAGAAAAATAAGAAAATGAAGATTTTTTTAAAAAAATCAACTAACGAAAATGTTGGAAATGAAAACACAGTGGATTAAATATGAGTGAAAAGAATCTCCAGTTAAATTTCTCAAGCAAAAGAACAAGTACCAGGAATAATCAAGGTTGATTAAACAGTACATTCAAGCATCCACAAGAAAAAGAAAAACAATAAAATATGATCACAACTTCCAACACCAAAAGACCAAACTCAAGAATTCAAAAGAAAGAAGAAGTAGCTGAGATACATACTAAATGCATAAATGCTTTGGAACTGGGAAGATTACTCATTAGATAAAATGTTTCTTACAGAAGGCCTGAATTCATATTTCCAGGATGCAGAAACTCACATAAAAGCCCAAATGATAGTAAGTACAAGTTACTCTAATGCTGGGTCTGTAAGTGTGGAGACAGGTGTATGTTGACAGAGGTTTCTATGCCACCTGGATCCACAGCCATTCAGTCTTATAGAAATACACAAAGGCCTACATTAATTATAAACTGGTTCACCTATTAGCTCAGGATTTCTTAATAACTAACTCTTACATCATACATTAACACATAATTCTTGTCTGTGTTAGCCATGGGGCTTGGTACATTTTATCAGCAAGGCATTCTCATCTAGCTTCCTCTGTGCCCAGGTGATGAGTGCAGACTGAACCTTTTCTCTTCCCAGAATTCTTTGGTTCTCATTTCCCTGCCTATATTTCCTGTTTAGCTATTGGACAATCAGCATTTGTTAAAACAATATAAACCACAAAACTTTACAGAAACCTTTAACAAAATAAATAAATAAATATTAAAAAAAGGATATTCTCCCACAGCAGGTGTAATTTCAGAACTTACTAGACAACAAGTATAGACAACAGATAAACTCAGGGTTCAGTTAGATATACTGGCTAAAAAAATAATACAGAAAACAATACAAGAAAGCATCTGATGTCAATCTCTGTCATACACACACACACACACACACACACACACACACACACACTACACTCGGGGAGAGTGAAAATCTATGAACCGCTGTTTCATAAAAATTATAAAAGGCACCCTGGGAGGAGAGCAAAAGATGTTAATGGAAGAGTGAAGGATGAGAGGCTAATTGAATTCATGTGGCTTAGAGGAGAAGCTGAACTATTTCAGGAGAGGCAGTACACCACCAAGACGGGGCAGAAGAATGGGGTACAGTGCCAGAGAAATGACGAATAAGAAAAAAATGGGAGAAAACGGTGTACATACATTAAACTAGGGAGAAGATAGGAGCTCAGTTTAGAAGAAAAGGGAAGAATGAGAAAAACAATATTAAGGATGTTTGAAAAGCCATAAGGAATTATGTTTTATTTACCTAAACTACATATAATACATGTAAGCCTGTATGTATACATATATGGTCTAATTAAAGTTATGCAACTTAGGCTGATAATGCCACCCACCAACCAGGGCCATAGATTATCTAACAAAACCACCAGTACCTGGTATATGAAACCCTCTTGATTGTTGTTGGTCAAGGGGGTCCAAAAGACTGGCAGAACTATGTAGCCTATTGCTGCTGCCCTTGGACTCACAAAAATTGAAGTCAATAGCCTGATTTTGAAGACAACATGCACTTCAGACACAGGAGCCGAAGGATTTGAACTGAATCTGATCTGAAAGCCTCCTCCCTGATGACGAATTTTCATAGCACCAAAAGATGCTGTGCAGGATTCTAAGGGAGGGAATCAATCAATAATCCTAACCAGTTGTAATACCTATAAAACACAACAATG
This sequence comes from Alexandromys fortis, assembly GCF_014885135.2. NCBI lineage: Eukaryota > Metazoa > Chordata > Mammalia > Rodentia > Cricetidae > Alexandromys > Alexandromys fortis. The sequence continues at coordinate 543,249 of NW_026068015.1, forward strand.
ATAAGATAAAGAAGATATCCCTACAAGTGCAAAATGACGCTCATAACTTGGCTTTAACTAACAGCTCTCTAATTGGTCTTAAGCTGTGCTCAACAGGAAAGAAATCATTCCTATTACTGAAAACCTAGGCAATGACCCAGGGCTAGTAAAGTCATGTATCTTATAGGAGAAACTTCTACTTCCATTTCCTAACTACTACATGGACAAGTATGGTGATTCCCACTTTAATTTGAGTGGTCAGGAGACAGAAGTAGGAATATCTCTGTGAGTTCAAGGTGAGCCTGGTCTACATAGTGAGTTCTAATTCATCCAGTGCTATTCAGGAAGACCCTGTGTGCCTTTTAATCCCAGCACTAGAGAGGAACAAACAAGCAGCCTCCCTCCAATACACTTGTGTTTTAAAGATGTATCTTATATAGGAAATGGGGAATCAGGAGATGCCACCCAACATGTGCTGACATGGCAGATGGATCCCTCTGAGCTGAGAGTACATGAAAAGAACAGGCATAGAAAGCACCATCAGAACTGTGCTTTCTCACCTGCAGCAAGCTGGGAAGAATCCCGTGAGAATATTGCCTCTCTTGTACCCCAGTGGGGGAAAAAAAAACAATCCTTCTCACTGATAACTGGGAGTTGCTGCTGTGCTGGAGCCATTTAAAGCACCCCTGGGAAATGAAATAACCCTTACCTCCCCTAGCCTCATATCCCTGCAGTCTCCTCCTAGCAACCTTTGCCCAGATCACAGGGCTCACCATTTCTTCTCAAGTTAATCCTTCTTTCTCCAAATCATGTAGAAACTTTACTATGCTTCTTTCACTGCTTTTCCATCTGCTGTGAAGGTCTTCATGGTCATTAAAAAGTTGATACTTGAATGATTTTTGAAGCAAAAAATAAATGACTAAGTTAAAATGCAATCCTTGTTGGGAGCCAGAGTCCAGGACAACTCCTGTTCTTATGCTGAGATGGGAAGGAAAGATTATGTGCCAATGTAAGAGAGAGATTTCAAAAAATCTAAACATGCAGAGAACCTGATCCTGGAGTGTTAGCCCCCAGAACTGTAAAGAATGAAAAATTCTGTTACTTATACATCCAGTCTGTGGTATTTTGTTTGTCAGCTCTAACAATCTAAGTAATGCACACAACTTAAATACATATTTTTAAAATAGTTGGGTAACATCTCCTCTATATATATTAGTTTCCTTAAGACTATTAATTTCCTTGAAAGAGATGGTATAACTTACTTAGTCATAAAGTTTTAAATTTCTAAAGAGGATACATATATTTGATCTCGGGGACAGCTCATGGGGAGGTGGTATTATGGTTCTGCTTTCCCATCAAGCATTGCCTTTGCAAGCTAAGAGCATTGTTAACAGTGCTGACCACAGCACTTCCACAATTGCCTGCAGAACAACACCGTTAATGATCAGAAACTGATGTCTGTGTTTTCATCTGCCCACGGCATGATGACTGCCTCTTTCAGAGTATCACAGCATTCAATTGCTCATCCTCTAGTCACAGCATGCTCTCCACAATCACATGGCCCAGCAGTCTATTAGCTTCCTCAGAGTCTTTCTACTCATGCTTTTTAAATTATATTCTCACCCCACTGCTTCTCCTTACTCCTCCCAGTTCTATTTCCTCACAACAGCTTCAAATCTTTCTAGTTTTTTTATACCCCATTGATTCTAGTTTGTATGTAGGACCATCCACCAGAACATATCTACTACCATGAGCTTCTCCCTTAAAGAAAACCTACTTTTCCTCCCCAGAAGCCATCAACTGCTAATAGCTCCTCAGCTCATGAAGAGGGTTTGTGAAATCCTCCCTGGTTCATATTGAAATGTTGTTCGACCAGTTCTGTTCATGTGCATAAAACCAAGGAGACCAACAGTCTGGTCATGTCTAGAGGGTGTTCAATGCCATGGATCTGGAGTTACATTTTTGAACCTCTAGGTGGATGCTTGGTCATCTAAAAGAGCATTGAGTCCTCTTTACTATTGGACATCTTACCAGCCTTTCTTTAATATAAGTTTTTTTTTTTTATTTTGCCCTTTGGACAAATTTATTTTATATCCTTTTAAAACACTGTCGAACAAAGGACAGTGAAATCTTCAGCTGGGAAGCATGCACATAACCCAGTCACCTGCAGCCATCTGGCCCACTGGAAGACTTTACTGCAGACATTTCCTAAAACTCACCAAACTGAATCAGAAGGCCGAAAGATATGGAGGGAAGAATGTTTCAGAAAATGATCAATTGTTTGTCAAAAAGGAAACGCTTCTGTCTTCCAAGAACATCCAGTAAGCAGGAGCTACGTACAGCAATGTGAGAATCAAGACATTTCTTGTGAAGAGTAAAAAGACATGTCTTCTCAGACGTGTGTAAGGCGGGATGGGACTGGTGAGGTGACAGAACTGATGGAAATGTGTTGCTATTGACATCTAACAAAACGGAACTGTAGATAATTTAGTGTTCTATTCTTTCTTTTGTTTATTTATTTATTTTTAGAAAAGCAAGAGGCAGGCAGCATTTCAATCACAAAATGATCAATAAAAAGTATACCGTAGAGGGTCAAGAGGACCAAAAAAAAAAAAAAAATGGGCCAGTATGATAACAAAAGTCTCAAAGAAATACAGAATCCTGGTTCTAGGAGGAAGGTCATGTGCTCACTTTGACAGGACAACTTTGGTTCTCTCATATCGCCAGTGTTTGTGACCACAATGGAAACAATATTTCCACAGTAGCAGTAGTTAAGGGCAGACAACACTGTAGCCAGCTTCTTATCAAACAGAAACTGCCAGCCTTCCAGCTCAAGCTCGGGTGTTCTGCAGATGAATTTTAAACTGCTGAAATGAACAAACTCAACTTTTGTTCCAAAAATCCAGACCCTGCTGTAGGCAAAGACTGTGTCTTCATTTCCCGGCCACCCAGACCTGAAATAATCACACAGAAACTATATTAATTGTGATACTGTTTGGCCAATAGCTTAAGTGTATTTCTAGCTAGATGTTATATCTTAAATTAACCCATTTCTATTATTTTATATTTTACCTTAAGACTCATGGTTTACTGGTACCAGTGCAAGGGCATTTTTCTCCTCCAGCAGTTACATGACACCTCCCTGACTCTGCCTACTTTCCTCCTCTATCTGCTTATTCTATTCTATCTTTTCCTCTATTCCCACCTTGTTCTATTCTGCTAAGCCAGTGGCCAAAACAGCTTTATTCATTAACCAATAAAAGCTGCACGTATACAGAAGGACTTCCCACATCACCCTGCCTTTGGGACTAATGACCCAAGTGTCTACATCTTCAGTCTCTGACCACACCAGGTCACAAAATGCTCCTTTGTGAGGAATTCCCTGATTCCATTCAAAGGTTTGCATTTATCCCAGTGTTTTCATATAAGGAGATAAACATCAAGAACACAAAATTTGTTCATCTGTTCAAGCTGATGTTGTGAGCAAGTCAAAAGTTTTGGTACAGTGTCTCCAGGCATTAGCATTTCCTTGTTTGGTTTGACTCACATCATAAAATCTGCATACCTGGATTATCTATCTACTTCCATGATTTCCTCTTTAAAATGTAATATGATCAGGCCATTTACCCAGAAGTGCAAGACCGTAAAGAACTCCAAACTATAGTAACTTCTGTCTGGACAATTAGCTATAAATATGTAGTTTGTATCAGGAACCTGACGTCCAATTCTGAGTAGTTCACAAAGATCATAAACTGTCAGTGTGTGTCCCCACACACTGTTATTAGCATTGATACTGCCTGAAGGGTCCATCTTCCTAAGAACAGATCACAAAGATCACCTGGCTGCTTCAGGTGTTTCTCAAGAAGGTACTTGCTCTGCTACACCATCTCCAGGTACATCTCCAGATATAGCAGCTCCTGTTTAGGAAGAACAGCCTGCAGCAGCTGTGGAAAGAGAGGCAGTGGATGATGAAGGCAGAACTCTTTTTTTGTATTCTTAATTAGTATTCTCTCTTAAAGTCCAGGTAGGAAAATTACAGACTGCCTTGCATATAGAGCCAAATTAGAGTTCTTTATTAGCAGATGAGAGAGAGAAGGCTACGGTTCCAAAGAATTCTCAGTCCTAAAACTCAACCTTTTTAAAGACAATGGCATCATTGTCAAGTGTAGGTCAAAGGAACTTTGTGTGATTTGTGTTGGCAGCTTGATCAGTTGTTTGGGTTATATATCTGGGCCACCATGGTCAAGGTCACAGAAAGTACAGAATACATGACTATGGTGGACATGACATGAGGTTTCGTGACAGAGAAGCACCTGAAATAAACACAAAATGGAGTCAGGGAACAATCAGAATGAAATGGCATCACCTCATTCGTTTCAATGCTATTGCTTTCAGTAGAGTCTATTCTTTGTCATGTCTTTGCTAACATTGCCCAGTGCTTTCCCACTTTTCATTAAGACTTACAAGATTACAGGGCACCATGGCACACACCTTTAATCTTAGCACCCAGGAGGCAGAGGCAGGTGGATCTTGTGAGTGCTAGGGTAGCCTGGTCTACACAGTGGATTCCAGGATTCATTCTCTATCACCCTGTGTGAAGTAGGATTGTGAGTCTCTATCACCTTGTGTAAAGCAGGATTTTGAGTCTCTATCACCCTGTGTAAGGGAGGATTGTGAGTCTCCATCACCCTGTGTAAAGCAGGATTGTGAGACTCTATTACCCTGTGTAAAGTAGGATTGTGAGCCTCCATCACTCTGTGTAAGGAAGGATTGTGAGCCTCCATCACCCGTTTAAGGTAGGATTGTAAGTCTCTATCACCCTGTTTAAAGCAGGATTGTGAGTCTCTATCACTCTGTGTAAAGAAGGATTGTGAGCCTCCATCATCCTGTGTAAAGGAAGATTGTGAGCTTCCATCACCATGGAGTGTGAGCCTCCTTCATCCTGAACAGAGTAAGATTGTGAACCTCCATCCATCACATGAGAAGGAACAATTCATATGAACTTGGTGATTCCATAGCTCTAATGATGTTTTGATCCATTCATTAGGAGAGAATGAGGGACATTTCCCAGGGTTTCTGGCTAAACCATTAGGGCACTTCATTCCTTTAAATGCTTCCAACACCTAAAATTAGCAACATATTGAGTCATTTTACAAATAATTGGAATTTAAGAGCCTACAAATTATGTATTATTGCCAGACTTTATCAAGAGATTCAGAAAAGTTTTTCCATTAATTTGAACTAGATGTCAGAGGAATATAAATCATGTCTGAGGCCAAACTCCAACTCTTGCTTACTACATTAAACTAACACAAACTCATTCATATAATTGTGAATGAACTCTGATTCTCCAGTGCATTATACAAAGATTGCTTTTATTCAATGAACCAGATGTTCTGAAATTGTTGTTTAAATTATACAGAGCCTTGACAGAAGAAAATATCTGCAAGAACACGGAGCACATAAATGAGTGACAGCCTCACAGGTGCAAACTAGAAGTACCAGGACACATGAGCCCCATCACAAAACTATTAAAAATAAAATACTTGAAAATTACAAGCATTGATAAGGATATAAATGAATGGAACTAAGAATTTTACTCAGTGCATAAGTGAAAGCCCACTGTCTGTGAAAGTTCCATTAGACAAGGTATGATGGACTGAACTCAATGCCAGATTGTACAAGCATGACCTGGTCATGCTCAAGATATACTAACATTACCCACATTCTTCTCCACCATCACTTAGGATGACTGTGGAGTAATCAATTCAAACTGAAAAGCTTTTCTACAGTGTTTCAGTGTTTCATGATCTTTTGCATGTAGCACTGATGTGGCACCATTGTAGAAACTGGTCCTTTTGAGCAGAGCAGTTGTTGTCTTCACCAAAACATATGTCACTACTTGTAAGGGACCATCACCAGAGGGTCCGTTTCTATTGACAAGCTCTTAAAAAGGAGGGGATAGAAATGGCCACTGGACCCCCACCTGATCTTCTAGAAGTTCTCATAGGGACCTTTCAAGCCATTTTTAAGCAATGTAATTCTGCCCTGATGGCACAAGCACTCTGGATCTAGCTAGGGATGTGCTAAAGGCTAGTGATGAGGGTGGAGGACTCTGTCTTTGCAGCAATGGGGAAGCAATTACCCAAGATTCCCTTCTGATGAGCTTTGATGAAATTCTACTTTCATTTTAAGAACTTACGTGGAGACAGGAGACATTGTCTTCCTGGGAAAGGAATTAATTCTCACAACAGCCACTTAGAAGAGTTTGTGGTGATGATTGACAGCATCGGTTTAACCAAATCATTTCCTACTGTGGTTTGATCAGCCCCACCAAAGCAGTGTTTTTAAATATTTCTTTGTTGGCTTAGCACTCATTAAGTGTGGAGCATAAACAAAATTGATAAGACTTCCGTGGAAATGATTGTAGAAATTGTTTGACAAGAATGTGAAGCCCTTTGGTATTTACTCCCCAAGCAGGAAGGATCTTGAGAATAAAGAGGTAAATCTTAATGACTTGAGGAGAAAAGTATTGAATTACTGAGACACTGATCATAATGGTGACTTCTCCTTTCCGTCTCTTTCTTCCTTTCGTCTTCCCTCCCTTATTTCTCTGTTCCTCCATTCCTCCTCCTCTCTCTCTTTCTTCTTCCCTCTCCTCTCTCACCCTTCTTCTCTTCTGAATGGAGAAAAGAGATGAATAAACCAGAAAACAACTATGAAATCACATTTTAAACACGTGTACAGATAGCCTTCTTTTCCATACATGCACCAAATAATTTCACACACACACAAGCAGAAGCCTCAGCATAACAGAAACATGGGGGTTGTGGCCCCTCCTTAAATATTTATTATTGCTTGCATTATTTCTCAGGCTCTGCCTGATGCTCACTGTGACTTCAGTCTCGTGACTCTGCTATCATCTAAGTCATCTGGGGCCCTCTCATGTAGCCACATGTCAGTCAGTAGATTTCTTCACAGACAACGATCAGTCACAAGCAGCCTGTCAGGTACTATGACTGAAGGCAAGTAAGTAGACTGTTTTGACATGCTTCTCCCAGAAACCTTGACATTGTACTTTGTACCAGGCAATAGCTCTGCAAAAATATAAACCTAACTCAAAGATGAAAGGGAAGGATTTATGCTGGGTGTGGTGGCAAACACCTTTAATCTTCGGCTGATTTCAATGAGCTCAAGGCCAGCTACATAGTGAGGCTCGGGATATTTTACTTTTCTTTTTCTTTCTTTTCTTTCCTTTCCATTTCTTTTTTCTTCCCTTTTCTTTCATCTTTTTTAAAATCTGGGGTGGGATTACTAGATGAAAGGGACTATACAAAGGATTAAAACTTTAAGAACTAAAAGCATTGGAAATTAGCTTTTTAAAAATTTTGACACAGAAAAGAAACTGATTTTTTTTCTAAAGGTTGCTTCAGAATTAGAAAGAAACATTAAAAAAGACTGCACTATTTGGTGAAAACTGTGACATAAGAGACAAGACGCAGAACATTTTAAAAATGGAAAAACATATGGTATGTAGCAACTTGGTCAAATAATTTCTAAGGATGAAAGATTAGATTTTAAATGAGCTGAATTAATCAAAGAAACACAAGTCAAACATGTACTCATACACACACATACACACACACACATTCAAACTCCTAAACGATCCAGTTAATTGCTATAACACATACTTTCTGTGTCTGAAGAAATTTCAGTCATTTATGCTTACTTGTATCTCTTGTTTCTCCAATAACAGCAACAAAAGAGATATGCCTTGTTAGGTATTGACAGGTATAAAACCAAAGCAGGGGAACTTTTCTTCTCCTTCTCACCTGTGAAAACTTGCGAATTTGTATTTCTTATATCTCAGCTATATATTTCTTCTGAGTCAGATCTGTCTTGTGTGAAATACTTAGCAGAGTAGAACAGCAGGTAAAGCCATGCATATAACCACAAGGCCATATCTTTCATGATTCCTGTATAAAGATGTGAACTGGACTTCAGACATGGGATGGAAGTGCTCAGAGGTTTATTTAGAGGTTTACTGCTAGTACTGATGAAGGTAGTCTCCTGCCTAAGGGGGAGTTCCATCAGTATCATTAGTTATGTGGAGAAAGAGGGTGGAGATTAAAGATGATCTTGACCAAACTAGTAATAAATAGTTCTTTATCGTAGTTGCTTCATCTTTTTCTCGCTCAGTGAAGGCTGAGTTTGCAGGTTTAATCCTCTGGTAAATCTGTTGCTGTTTCCTCACCTAACTGTTTTAAATCAACTATTGTGCCAGCAATTATAACCTGACTTCCCACCACCTTTGAAATTCATTAAGAACTTGAACTCACTCTTCCCCTATGCATAAATATAAATCTTTGCTGAAATTAATGAAAGTTCTCAAGTTTTATCTACCCATTTGATTGCTAGCCTGCACTCACTCTCCTCTAAAACTGAGTCATTTGTATAAGATACCTGTAAAGGTTCACACAGTGAGAGGCATCATGAGAACTGTGGGGGTGAAGGGGGTGAAGATGGATCAGTATTAACAGACTGCTCTAAGCCAAGAGCTTTCCCTTGGCAGAAGTACTGGGAAGAATCTGTGTCTTCAAAGACTGATTAGAAGCACAGTGATGTACAGGGGTTGAGATATTATAGGTTCAGAGCCTAATTACCTTATCTTAGTTTAAGTTAGGTTTTCTAGATAGTCATTCCTTGCCCTCCTTTGAGCTGGAGCTCACATTTTGTGACTAATCGATAAAAATTATTTTCAAATCTCCTAACTTAGTAGACTTCTTATACCAACCCCAAAGCCAAGAGTGTCATCAGGCTACAACTGAGCCCTGTAATCAAGAATCCTCTGTTGTGCTGTAACCCACCTCTCTGATATTCTCACCAACATAGTTTTTAAGTGTTTGATTTATGACTTTATTCTGGTAGTACACAACTTTATAAAACTGCTTCTATGAGGGAACATGAAACCTGGGGTAACCTAGCTCCATGTTTTCTGGACCAAGATCACTAAACTTGGTTTTCAAATAATTTGTCTCTTTTCTCCTTGTGGAAAGAGCTGTGCATTTTGCATCAACAGTTAGGACACCACAAGGTGGGGATCCAAAATCTGATCTACTTTTCATAATGAAAATGAGGTTTCTGCTATGGACCCATTGAATCTAAGCCCATTTGATGTTACTTCCTCAGGTAGATTATGTAAATTTTTCACAGGACTCCAGACTTCTCTTTGTTTGTCTAACAAACCATTTGTTGTCTCTTTATTGGTTAATTCAGGATCCTAATTTAATAGATAAATTCAGAATCTGCTTCCAAAGCATTTAAGATGTCTAATTTTTTTGCTGTTACAAGGATATTTGATGGCATTGTAAAACCATATGCAGTGTTAATAAAATCAGCCTTGGAACAGGGGTCAAATCCAGGGGCTAGTTGACCAGTATTAGCCATAGACTAGTTGACCAGAATTGGCCATAAAGAGTATGGAGGATCCAGAATTCAGAAAGAAAGACAGACAGGAAGGATTAAGGAGGGACTTGGAGTCTTGAGGTCTTTTTGGTTTGGGACAACTGGAGAGATTCTCTCTGGGTCTCTGGCCAAAAGAGAAGACCAGCTAGTTGCTTCTTAGCCTCTCTGAGCTAACAGGTTTTCACCCCAACATCTGACTCCCAAGTCTTTATTGGTAAAAAGAACGATAGAAACTTAGTTTAAAACTACATTTAAAACAGGCGATGTCCCCAGTTAGTCCCTTGGGAAGCTGAGGATAGGGAACCTGAAATGACCCTTCCTATAGCAATACTGACGAATATCTTTCATATCACCATAGAACCTTCATCTGGTGATGGATGGAGATAGAGACAGAGACCCACACTGGAGCACTGGACTGAGCTCCCAAGGTCCCAATGAGGAGCAGATGGAGGGAGAACACGAGCAAGGATGTCAGGACCACG
>NW_026068015.1:553553-571716 GCF_014885135.2 Alexandromys fortis
CTGGGAGGAGGCGGAAACTTTTTTTTCCTATTCTTAATAAAAAAAATTATATATATAAAAAAAAAAAAGACAGGCAGAGCCAGGGCCTGTGGGCCTGGAAATCCTGCCAGGTCATAGCCTAGGCAGAGGCCACAGTTAAAATATCAGTAAATACAGGTGTAGCCACTAACCTGAAACACACACACACACACACAGTTTGCTTTGAAAGTATCCTGACCCAAACCTCTGGTTCTGTTTTGTTTGTTCAAGGATCCCTGAAGACATTATGATTCTGACTTCAACTTGTTTTAAGTATTCTGTTCACTTTTAGAACTGTGAAAGCCTTTGGTTTTCTGTTTTTGTTTGTCTTGGTTTTCTTTGTCTTTTGAAGTGATTTTTACCATTTAGTCTTTGCCTCCTGTCTCTCTTCCTCAAATACTTACCTCTTCCTTTATGAGACCTGCGGTAATATAGCTCCATGTTTCCTGAGACATGACTATAGAATAAACTCATTCCTTTTGAGGTCAGAGTAGTGCTTAGCATAGTGCACATCTTCTACTGCCATACAAAGCCCTAGTCATTTCAACCCCCTTTTTGTGTGCCACCCCTACTTGAATTAAGTCCTTTAGGTTGTCTTGATTTTCTAAAAGAGACCATTTTTGCCTTATACCATCCCACCTATATGTGTTTTATAATAGTTTTATCTAAAGCCATTGGTCAGCAAGGGTCATTAAACTGCCTGAGAAAGTGCTGATCAACCTGTCTAAGCAAAAGGCACACAGTTAACTAGCTCATTCTTTGCAGTGGGCACAATACCGAGACTCCAAAATCCCCACCCTGAATTGTGCTTCCCCCAACCCAGATTGTGGTGATTTTGATCTGTGCCCTGAAGTGCCATTTTCTTCAGGAACTGACTCACAAAGAGACAGTTTTTCTAAGAACACCATTGCTGTCATTCAGTAAGTAGTTCATATCTCATGTGCCACATCTCGTGAATGATCGAAATTGAGGGTCTTCACTATATTCAGAAGCTGTGATGTTCTGTCTTAGGTCCATAATTGCCTATGAAATCAATCCCTGGAGCCAATGGCTTTGTGAATGTGATCTACTAGATGAGGCTATTCTGTCTATAGACTAAAACTTGTGCTAGACCCAAATTAGTGTATTAAAATTGCCCTACAAATAAACAGGTCTCTTTTCAAATTAATAAAACACATGTTTTTTTCTGAAGCAAAATATGAGTAACCATGGTGTGGAAAAATAGAGATAGGTCTCCCCAAATACAGTGTAGAGGCAGTTTCATGGAGTTTTTATACTAACAGAACAAAGAAAGTTGCTGTGGAATAAACTTTTTTTGTACACTGTGAGTATTTGTACTCTCACTGGTTTAATAAAGAGCTGACTGGTCTATAGCTGGGCAGAAGGAGGTTAGGCAGGAAAACCAGACTAAGAGGATGCTAGGAAGAGGAAGGGGATAGTCAGGGGAGTCTCAAGCAGACATGGAGAGAAGCAAGATGAAAGTTCCATGCTGAAAGAAAGCACCGCCACGTGGCAGAAGTAAATAAGAAATATGAGTTAATTTAAGTTATAAGAATTAGTTAATAACAAGCCTAAGTTAGTAGCCGAGCATTTATAATTAATAAATTGTCTCTGTGTGGTTATTTGGGAGCAGCTGACAGGATGGAAAATGTAGGTTCCCCCTACAGAAAGATGTAAATCAAGGCATTAAAAATAATACAATTGGTGGAACCATCCTCTGCATGAAGTAGAGTAATCTCATTTATGAGTCTCAGAAATCATCTGATAGCATTCTTAACCTTTCCATTGGGGATAATAGGGTTTTGTTAAGTAAATACATTTCAAATGTTTTTATATATTTATCAGCTCTAAGCAAAAAAAAAAAAAAATGGCTCTTGAGGGGCTAAAGATAGCTGACAGAAATTCTGATTAGCTTCTCAGACCTGTAACAGCCTGAACTTTCACAGACATTGACATTGTAATAAGTCACCCTTTGTAGATACATCTCTTTTTCTTAAATCCTTTTATAGGGAGAAAGTGTTTCTGCTCAGGGCTCTGCTTCCCTTGTAATGGATACTGGACAATTCCTTCACGATCTAAAGACAGTCAGAAGGACACAGGACATATAGAGAGACACAGGAAGTAGTAAGGAGTGCTTTAGAAAGATTCAAGGGAGCTTTTAGAGTGGAAGGAGAAAGAGAGCAAAGAGGTCACTGGTTGTTTCTGTCACTTCTCAGATCATTCAGATTTTTACCCCAAAATCTGACTCCCAAGTTTTATTTAATAATAGAAAAATATAAGTAATCGCTTCACTAGTCTCTCATTTTTAGGAAACACAAGATTTACTTCACTGATTACAAATCCAAAGATTCGTATTTCTTGTTGATTGACTAGAGAACAGAAGATAACTACCTGCTTTTGAACTTACAAATTTTAAGGACATTCTAACAGACTAGTTGAAAAAATGGTTCAAAGGACACTGTCTATACAGAATCCTGAAAGGAATTTCCTTTGTTTTTGCTTTTTTATTTTGCTTTTGTTTTGTTTTAAAGCTGGTTCATGTCTGGCATTTGATCAATCACTCATTAAATATTAATTGACATTATTTAGGTAATTCCAATGCCTTTAATCATTTTAATGAAGGAATTAAAGACAAGAGGATATTCCAAATTCTGTGAGGTTCTTATAGCAGCTGAAGATATGCTTACTCATTTCTTTCTTTTGCATTCCTTTTTATTTTAAGTTTGAGAAATACAGACAGTGAATTTACTATTAAAAAAACTTCATCTCTCAGCATGCAATTTTCTTCTAATTACAGATATGTGAATAATTTCTAGTAGCCTGTAAAACATATGATTGCATGATTTAACATTTTTGAATCCATAATTTTAATTTTCTAAATCTATAAACATTTTAAAATAATATAACCATGTGACTGAGGTGTTTTTTACAAGTTAAAAGTTAACAAGTGATAAACAATGGTACATTAGTTAACATATGTCTGTCACATACAGGTGGGAGACATCCAAAGAATGAATAATTCTGCAAGAGGCAGTTTTAAATTCCAGCTTGTTTGGCATCTTCAAGAACAAGATTTAAGTGGTTTTTAAACTTAAAGCAAAGAAAACCAGCCTATAAATCACAATCCCAGAGAACCTAGACAACAATAAGGACCCTAAAAGAGACATACATAGATCTAATCTACATGGGAAGTAAAAAAAGATAAGATCTCCTGAGTAAATTGGGAGTGGGGACCATGGGAGAGGGTTGAAGCTAGGGGAGAGGAAGGGAGGAGAGAAGAGAAAATCGTATAGCTCAATAAAATCAAGAAAAAAATAAAAAAAGAACAAGATTTAAGAGTCTCAAAGGATAAAGGGAAGAAATTTTAAATCTATCAGGCTGCAGCTTGATGGAAAACCAATCACTGGCAGATGCCTATCGCATATAGATTGTTAACGTAGATTTCCCTGAAGCATTTCCAAGCTCATGGGGGAAGAAAGACTCTTGGCTGTTGACTTTGCTTTAGTGGGCAGGGATACCTGCTGTGTTTGTGAATTACTGTCTACTTAGAGGAAAGGAAACAGGCAGAAAGCTCCATTGAATATACTTTTCCTTAAGTACAGTAATGGTTTTTCTTGTGGTAACATGTCTTGGTTTCTCACACAGGGAGATAACTAGGAATGTGTATAAAAAGGATGTGTAAAAATGAGTTTTGCATGATGTCCTTTTGGGTAATTGCTGTGAGAGCCTGCTTGTTGGCTCCCAGCTGCTCAGTCCCAAAATAATCACACAGAAACTATATTATTTAAATTATTGCTTGGCCCTTTAGCTCTAGTTTCTTATTGGCTAACTCTTACATAATTTAACTTATTTCTAGTAATCTGTGTATCACCATGTGGCTGTGGCTTACTGGCTAAAGTTCTAGCATCTGCCTTTGGTGGGGCTACATGACTTCTTCCCAGAATTCAGTTTAGTTTTCCCCACCTAGCTAAGTTCTGCCTTGCTATAGGTCCAAAGTAGTTTCTTTATTAATCAATGGTAATCACAGCATACAGATGGAAATCCTACACCAGGTAATCCTCTCTGAAATCTCTTTCTTTAAAAAATTACATTTGTGTTGATGTATTTTTGGTAGTTTGAATGTAATTGGCCCCAATAAACTTATAGGGAGTGGCACTACTAAGAGCTGTGGCTTTGGCATAGATGAGGATTTGTGGGAGGAAGGGTGTCACTATGGAGGCAGGCTTTGAGGTCTCATATAGACTCAAATCAGAACCAGTGTCTGAGACTGCTCCCTGTTACCTGAAGAATCAAGATGGAGCTCCTTCTCCACTCTCAGCACCTTTTCTGCCTACATGCTACCATGTCCCATCATTGTGATAATGGACTAAATCTCTGAAACTGTAAGCCATCCAATTAAATGTTTTCCTTTATAAGAGTTGTCATGGTCATAGGTGTTATGATCTGCTGCTAGCTTGTCTTGTCACCTGGGTACCCTGTCCATTTAAGAGACAAGCTCCACCCACTCCCTACTTCTGCAGAAGCAAGTGGGTCTTCTGCCTTGTCCAGCCTGTGCTCTATCTCTTTCCTTCCCTCTTCTGAAGAGGTGGCTGCTGCCTCTCTCTCTCTCCCTTTCTCTCTCTCTCCTCCCCATCTCTCTTTGTCTATCTCTTCTCCCATCTACCATTTCCCCTTCTCATTCCCTTCCATAACCCACTAAATAAACACTATACCTAAACTCTCTCTGCATGGTAATCTGTCTGTCTCTCACCCACCCACACGGTCTCCCACCCACCTGAAACCTGTGAGGCCTCAGGTGGGGGGACCGGCTATACCTCATGGACTGCTGCCACTGCCCCTAAGGGAACCACAGCCCCTTGGATAACCCACCACTACCCCACGCAGGACATTTGCCACTTTAAAAGAATAACAATGGTGTATCTTCACAGTAATAGGAACCTTAAGCCAATATTCTTTGATGATTTCATACATGTATGTAGTACATCCTAAGTATTACATATTGGTTACAACCTTCTACCCTCTTTTTTCCCTATTTTCCAACTAACCCTTTCCCTCTTTCTACTAAGTCCCCAGCCCACTTTCATATATTTTTGCTTATGCTTTCTGATCCACTTAGTGATCTATTACACTTAGGTCCCCTGGGTACATGTGTGAAACTATCCCCTGGAGTAGAAACATCATATTCATGGCTGCCTCACTAAAGATCTTCAGCAGTCCTCCACTCCCATTTACTCTCCTGGATAAGATGAGGAATCTTGATTCTTCCCCAATCCATGACCGAATGTTTACTGGCTCAGTCTTGTACAAGCCCTATGCAGACAATAGAGTGTCTATAAGTTTATGAATGCCATACCTGTAAGACAGCATTTCACTGTCTTTCTCCTTATCTTTCTTCATATCATTGTCTTACATTCTCTCCCCCACACCTTCCACTATGTTCTCAGTGCTGTGAGAAGGGGATGGATAATGTGTTTATACTGTTTAATCCTAAGCACTAAAAATACCAATCACTTAGTGTCAGCATCTCGACCAGCCCTAAGTCTCTGTTACACACTCTTCACTGCATAAGAAGCGCCTTTGATGAGGCTGAGGACAGCTCTTGTCCACAGGTATAAACATATTTCTAAGAGGCCCACTGCCTGCTGCCATACGACCCGCTACCACTGCTTGGGAACCCACAGCATTTCTGCTGCCTACTGCCACCAGGAATCCTGCAACATTTTTAATTTTTCGATGACAGTGATCTCATGTCCTGCTGCCTGCTGCGCCTCTCAGGGATCCCCAGCATTTTATTAATCCATTACAAAGACTGCACCCTTTCCCGATGAAGTCTTAAAGGTACACCTTTTCTCCATCTCTACTACAGAATTGCACTCTACGGCCAGGCTTGTTAAAGGCCTTTTGTATGAGCCATCAGGGTTCCCTGCCCTGTGGGGAGTCCAAGGACCACCCACCTCCATCCAGGTCTAGTAAGGTGAGCATCCAAACTGCCTAGGCTCCCACAAAGCCAGTACATGCAGTAGGATCAAAAATCCATTGCCATTGTTCTTGAGTTCTCAGTAGTCCTCATTGTCCACTATGTTTAGCAAGACCGGCTCTTTGGGCTGAAGAGGGAGAGGAATTTGATTGGGGGAGGGGGAGGGAAATGGGAGGCTGCAGTGGGGAAAAGACAGAAATCTTAAATAAATAAATAAATAAATAAATAAATAAATAAGAATTTTGAAACCTGAAAAAAAAAAGCCTTTTGTTTGAAAGACAGTCTTTACCTCTCTCCAATCCCCTCCCACTTTCCTTATCCAAAACCTATTTAAGAGCAAAGAAAGTTATTGTAAAATTAATTACTCAGAAAGAGTTAAAATTTGCTGAGAGGCCAGGAGATTAGCCTGGGTTAATATAGGTATACTGAAAGACCGTGGTGTGGGGAGACTCTCACTCAAGTCTCAGGATAACACGACCCCCGCCCCCCACCGTCCTTGCTGCAATCACACGAGGCTTTAATCGATGAGATGAGATGGGAACCAGTGCACTGGGGCCCAGACTCATAACCCACGCAGGGGAAGAGTTCGACCCCGAGTGACCAAGAGTAGGGGTTTTAAGGGAAGAAACCACAGCCCAGTGAGCCTAAAGGGGCAGGGAGGGTCTCACAGAAAATCACAAGGGGGCAACTCCCTGCCTCTCAAGATCACTCAAGGTCATAATCAGCTAGTTCCTGAAACACAGTATTCCAAAAATACCAATGGTAATCACAAGGGGGAAACTCCCTGTTTCTCAAGATTATTCTCAAGATTACAATCTAACTTTATCTTCAGCTAGTTCCTGAAACACAGTCATTGAAAAGGCTAATCCTAGATTTTTGATTCTTCTCTTTCTGCTTAGATTTTTGGCTATTTTCTTTCTGCTGGGGGGAAACCTGGATTTATCCTGGGCTTTCAATACAGTGTTATGTCCTACCAATCCTCCTTAGCCTTGGTACACAGCACACCAAAGGCCAGATTTCCTTAAACAGAAACAATATCACTATACTTAGCAGTCATCAGATGGTTTGCTTTAGTTGATCTGAGGAGGTCTTTGAATATGAGGGTTAAAAAGTAATTCAAAGGTTTAGGTGACCTTACAAGACTGTAAACTTTAACACACTGTTCTAGTTAGCTTCTCTGTTGTTGTGAGATACACACACACACACACACACACACACACACACCAGGATCAAAAAGCAACTTGAGGAGGAAGGGGTCTATGACATCTTAGAATTTCTAAGACACAATCCATCACCAAGAGAAGTCAAAGCAGGAATATTGAGCAAGAACCTACAGACAGAAACTGAAGCAGAAATTATGGAAAAATGCTGCTTACTGGCTTGCTCTCTGTGACTTCCTCGGACTACTTTCTCATATAGTCCAGGACCGCCTGCCCAGGATTGGCACCAGGATTGGCACAGCAGTGGGCTGTGGCCTCCCATATAAGTCATCAGTCAAGACTATGCCCCACAGAAATGCCTATGGGACAGTCCAGTTGAGTTAATTCCACAACTGAGGTTTCCTCTTCCCAGGTGACTCTAACCTGTGTCAGGCTGATTAAAACTAACTTGCACAATGACCTTATTTTTTCAGCCATAGATTCTTTTTAAAGAAAAATGCTGAGAAATTGCTAAAGAGTGATCAAAACTGACTTTCAAGAATTCGAATATTTGAATTTAGCACAGAAGCACAGTAGATGCTAAATAGAAGTTACAGTCAGTGAACTGCTTTAAAGGAGGGTATATGAGCTAAAATAGAGCACTTAAGGGTGGTACGTCTTTCTTCTAGGACACTGTTAGCATTGTGGGGGCCAGCCAGAAGTGTGGACAGGTCATCCAAAGGAAGTTCTTTACTTCCAACCATTATCACCTGCCAAAGTAAAACTCTAGCCATAGATAAATTTAAATAGAGGCCTGAGTCTCAGTAGTTTACTCTGAGGCAATACCTGGTTACCAGAAGCACCACAAACTGAGATTACCTGATCACCGCCCAAGAACAGTCCATTCAAAGGAAATGCCTAACATTCCAACCACTGTATATAGGATCACCTGCCAGTACACACTCCTCAGGACACCCCTAGATAAATGTCAGTCAATCAAGGGTCCTAAATCTTAGAAAGCCCTCACACCCACGTTTACTACTATAAAACCCAATTCTAACTGTGCTCGGGGCTCTCCATTTATTTCAATGCATAAGACATGCAGAGAGACCAAGTTTGTAAACTTGATTAAAATAAAGGTTCTTTGCTTTTACATACAGGACTTGGTGTCCTTGTTGGCATTTGCGGGGACTTTGTGGATTTGGGCATAACAGCTTATGATTCATTAAATCCCTCTGCAGTTTTGCATATATGTGTATAGTAAGTTGCAAAGTACTTGTAAGATAATTTTAGACCTGAAATTAGCCTGTAATCTCCACCCTTCGCCATGACCATGTTAGGGAAAGCTGGGAGTTGTAGTTCTAGATTATACTCTAAATTAACCTGTAAGCCACACTTTTCTAAGAACCAAGTAACTTGCTGGGATTCTGGGAGTCATTGTTCTTAAAAAAAAAAAAAATAACAACAAGGCCTCATGGGAAAGTATGGTATGGGTTTTGTTCATATAAGCCCCACTAACACATGTCTTAAGGCCACACAGCTGGGGAGTTTTCAGGTGGTATCCTAACCAAATTCTGTTTGGGTCAGTATTTAAATTTTTAACAAAAGCTTACTTAAACTCAGCCCAAATGGAGGACCTGGTATTTTTGGAGAATTTCAGGATTAGCACCATGCCTGGGGCTTGTGCTAGTTCTTGCCCCATCCTGTTGTCACTTCAGAAAAGAATGAGAGTTCCCCTAGCTCAGGGTCTAATGAAACACTAGCTCTGACAGATCCTGTTCATGCTAGACTAGGGGAAACTGAAGAGGAACTCCAGTAGTGTTGTTGACCACATAAGTTTATAGGGACTTGCCTTAGTAGGAGGTATGGCTTTGTTGGAGGAAGTGTAACACTGTGGAGGCAGGCTTAAAGGTCTCATATATGCTCAATCCACACCCAGTGTCGCAGTTTACTGCCTATTGCCTGCGGATCAAAGATGTAGAATTCTCAGCTCCTCCAGCACCATATCTGCCTGCATAGTGCCATGTCCCACTATGATAACTGGTTAAACCACTGAACTATAAGCCACCCAATCAAATATTTTCCTTTATGCCATGGTTATGGCATTTCTTCACAGCAATAGAAACCCTAACTAAGACAAGTAGACTGCTTCCTGCAAAGCAAATGTTTGTGGAACAGAACTTAGTGTGGAAGGAACAGGGGAAATCCAAAGTTATGCATCCAAAGGTGCTTCTTAAGAAGGTGGATAACCAGAAAGCAAGGAGATAAAAGTTGTTTAAAGAGTTATTTTGCTTGACGGAAAGAGTAGATGGAAAGAGGAAAAGGAAGAAAAGCACTGACTGCCATGAATGATTGATGTAGGGAGATTAGGATTTCAAAGATTGAGAGGGGCCCCATTCAGATTTTACATTTGGTGGGTACAGATTTAGGTGGATAGGTCCTCATACTCCCTGAGGTGAACAATTACAAGTACATAATTGTCCTCATGCGACCTCCTCTTACCTGCAGCTCTTGCTTGCAGTTGTTGGTCAGAACCACATTCATACCTTTTTAAATTACTTCATACTTATTATTATCAGCATATAAGTGTGTGTGTGTGTGTGTGTGTGTGTGTGCATACCAGAGTACCTGTAAAAGGATCAGAGAAGAATTTTGTTTTGTTCTCTTCATCATTTTTATGGTTTAGGGACTCAAACTCAGGTCACCAGATTGCTCTTACCCACTGAGCCCTCTCACCAGATTCTTTTGACCTGACATTTTGTAGCTCACAGCCAGGCTGGGCTGGACTTAATTCCTTTGCTGCTTTTAGAGGGAACAACAAAAAAATAAACAAAAATAAAACCTTTTTGTTTCACATGTGATTTCATTCTCTGTTTGAAAGTTCATAGTCTGGTTCAGTTTCTAATTGTACTCATGGAAATAGGGTCATTATTTCATATCTGTACCTACTGATGACAAACATTTGAATAAACTTGTCAGATATCATTTCAGTTGTCTTTATAATTTATTGCTAAAAGGACAGATGGTGTAGGAGGTCCTTCTGTCTATATGTTATTTTCATTGATTAATAAAGGAACTACTTTGGGCCTGTAGCAGAGCTGTGGGGAAACAGAGCTAGGTGGGGAAAACTAAAATTAATGCCGGGAGGAGGAAGGCAGTCAGAGAGACCCACGGAGCCTCCAGAGTTAGACATGCTAAAACTTTAGTGATAGGTCACGACCTCATGGTGATATACAGCCACAGGCTTTCAACTGTTCTGAAATTCACATGCCTATGTCGACAGCACACTATGAAGAAGGCAATAAAAGTCATGTATGTAGAATGTCATAGGTGCTTTTAGTCTCAGAGTAATAAGCAAATATGAGGTTGTATTATTATTATTATTGGTTGCAAAGAGAAAGGAGCTTTCATATAGTTCAGTAGAGTGAATGAAAGATAAGAACCTGGTTGCTGCTATTCAAATACATGTCAGGGCTCAAAATTCAAGAAAAAACTGCAGAGATGGTAGAAAAACTATTTCATTGATATAATAGCAGTACCTGCAAGAACAAGTCCCAAACAACCAAACAACAGTGAACTCTCGCTTTCTCTCCCTCTGACTCTCCCTTAATCTCTTTCCCCTTCTCTTCCATCACTGTTATTTAATGTATCCCATCTTATGTGAAATTCAAAAGACAAGAAGTAAAATCACTTTGCTTCTATCTCTCACCATTTGTTTTTATGGGTGTGTTAATGGAGTTTACCACCATGTTTAATGAAAATTACAACAGACATCTTCTGCTAGCCTAAAACACAGTCGGTTAATCCTGACAAACAACATCTACAACCTTCCAGTTTAGAGCTTGTGACTAACATTTAGGGGAAAAAAATATCTTTACATCTCCTGATTGTTGAGCTAACATTGTGAAATAAAAAGTAACACACAAAAATAAAATAAAATATTTTTTTAAAAAATTAAAAAGTGACACAGAATTAACTTAGTTTAGCATTTACATTTACTTGTGCTTAGTTAAAAGTCAAATAAAAAAACTGCTTCCTATATGTAAAAGTGCTGCCATGTAAATCACACACATGTGGCATCCAATAGAAAAAACAGTAGTAAAAATAAGACTGTGTCTCCTCTGTCCGGCAGTTTGTCTTCCCACAGCAGGGAGAAAGCTAACGTCAGATGTGATTAAATGGACTAAAACTCTGCGAGTGACTTTTGAACCACTGGAATTAACAAAATCAATCCACATAAATTAAGCTCCATCATCCAAAGCGCTGCAGGGCAAGCAGTTGGGGTTGTGCTAACACAGCAGTCTGAACGCTACTGTCTGGTCCTTCCAGCACGGCTGTGTAAAACTCCATCTGGCCCTCGAGACCGCACATTATAACACATGGTTTCTTCTCTATTCTGCACTTTAGGCTGACATCTGGTGGTCCAGAGCAGCGGCGAGTAACGCTTCCCTGAGTGTTTGCTGGAGCACGAGGGCTGCATTTCTCAGGTTCGCCTTTGTCTCTCTGAAGTGCTTGAAATTGCCACCAACCCCGTTAATTACATGGAAATTCACGGTGAATGACAATTTGAACAGCAGAATAATAAGGGTGAAGAAAGTGACCTTCACGTGATAAATTACATACATATAAGTACACGAAGTTAGCTAGAAAGCATCAATAGAAAGCCCCCATATCTCGGCCAATTAGACCCACTCCAAAAGGAGACTATTTAATGGCACCACACTGGGTGTCAGAATGGGAAATTGGTAGACATTAAGATTTCTTTCTTTCCTTCTCCTTGCTAGATTATTTAGAGAAGAAAAATGAAGGGGAATGAGGGGAGGGGTGGCAGGACCTACTGTGCACCAACAGAAAATTGTTTAAACAGGCGTAAGAAACGTTCAGGAGCATTTATTCTGTTCTCCCCTTTGGGAAGAAGAGGACGCTACCATTTAGCAGCAGTCCAGATGGCAAATCACAATAGTGGAACAATGCCCCAGCCCTGTGCCTGTAATATTAAGGAAAACCCTCCAAATATCTACAATTAATCTACTGTGGTGTGTTCCACTAATCACCAAATCCTGGGAGTAGAGAGCTCTCCCTCGTCAGCCTCACGGTTGCGGAGCGGCTCCTACAATTTACCAAGGCAACAAATGACACGCCCCTCTAGACTTGACAAAACCAGCTTGCCTGTACCATACCGTAGTGTTCTTGATGAATGATGTCAAAGTGGTGTTTGTGCATTCAGATCGGCAATTTTTTTCCCTGTCATTTGCAGTGATTGTAAATAGCGTAGGCAATAAATGCACCACGTGGGCGTTCGGCTGTGTGACCATAATCACACACTGTTTTGGACGGACAGATTATGAACAAAGCTCCCTGTTATGAAAATCAGCCACAAAATACAATGCAGGGAATAAGCAAAGAAAGGCTTTAACTGAGCCAGGAGAGTGCGCACTGAACACTTGCCTTGGTCTCTGCTTCCACTTAACCTTTGACTCTGAAGAAGGCTATGAGAATGGAGTGCCAATTACCCGTACTTTTTGATGCATAGCCAAGTCCTACAGGAGGCAGGCTTGAGCAGAGGATGTTTAGTCTCATAAAGGTCACTGGAAAAAAATCAAAGGAAATTGCTTTCAGTTGCTACACATCCAGGCTCAAGTGGGTTGGTGACAGGAAAAGATTTGTGCACACCCTTTGCCATCTCAAAAGTTTAGTTTTAATGAGAAGATATAATCTCTTTTAGGACAGATTTGACTTTCTCTGGATACACTTATATAAACCTTAAAAGGGAAAGAATGGACATGCGCTTTGTATTAGCAGTTGGATTTCAAATGCCATCCACAGGGCATGTGTCAAAAGTTTGCTCCTGAGTATGCAGTGCTATTGGGAGGTGGTTGAACCTTCAGGAGCTGCCGGCTAGTGAGGGAGGATAAATCATAGCAGCAAAGACCCATTCTGCTTCCCTTGTATAATTGGGTGGAAGCCTGCTGTATGGTATGCTCCATCTTACCAGGCTCTGCATTCCTACAGGTCAGAAGCTATACAACCAGGCCACCATGGACCAAGCCTACTGAAATACCCACTGTGAAGAAACCTTTCCTACTTGTATATACATTTTCTCAGGTATTTTGTCATAATAGAAAGTTGACTTAAATATTCTTTAAAAATGTGCATGTTTAGAATACCTACAATTAATCGCTACTGGTAGCTGAGGTCTGAGATGGGTGTTCTCATGTTCTTGGCATCTTCTTCAAGAAAAGAAATGGGCAGACAGCTTTAAAAGTATCAAGCATGCTTTATTCAGAGCAAAGGCATAGTATATATCAGAGAGAAATAGCATTGTCAAGAATGACAGCAGGCCCCATGAGTGAGAGCACTCAAGGGCCCCACGCTTTGCCTGAGTCGTGTTGTATAGGGTCTAAAGGGAAGAGAGCCTGGTTAGTTTCTACAGGATATAGTTTGAATGGATCTTTGTTTTGATGGACAGATTTAAATTATACAAATTTTCTTATTGTGCATATCCCATAATGCACGTGATTTTAATCATATACATATCCAATTATTTATAGAACAAAGTCAGTAAATAAGAGGTTTGCAGTAAAGTTCACTTAGAAGACACTGTTTGCATTATTGTACATCCACCAAAACCAACCTTGGGCAAATCAGCCCCTGTTCTCTTATGTTTGCATTATTGTACATCCACCAAAACCAACCTTGGGCAAATCAGCCCCTGTTCTCTCATGTTTGGTCATAACTGAAGTGTGAATGAATAGGATTTGTGTTGTTAATAGGAAGAGAAATCTATCCCACTGTTAGGTTTAGGATGTGAATGCAGCTCAATTCAGGTGGGGGTCCAGAGTTCGGCTCTCCGGATGCCAGGTGCATTAGAAAAGGGATGTGTATGTTCTAAAACAAGTGAAGACCCAGGTTGCTGAGACATTCCCAATGCTTGCCTGCACCTTCACCATCAGCTAGGCAGGCATCCCAATGTAGGACCCATCCATGACAAGCTCGATAGAGGCCTGAGTTTCAGTAATTTACCCTAAGGCAATACCTGGTCCCAAGAAAGACAACAAACTGAGACTACCCAGGTATCACCCAGGAACAGACCATCCAAAGGAAATTACTAATGTTCCAACCATTGTAGATAGGATCACCTGCCAGCACACATCCATCACTCTTCACCAGGAAACCACTAGACAAATGTCAGTCAATCAGGGATCCTGAAACTTAGAAATTCCTCATCCTCATCTTTGGTACTGTAAAACCCAGCCCTAACTGAGCTCGGGGCTCTCCAACTACTCCAATATAATGGACACACAGAGAATCCGAGTTTCAAAACTTGTGTTAAGAATAAAGGCTCTTTGCTTTTACATACAGGGCCCTGCTGTGGGACAATGGTCTGCATCCTTTCAATTATATTTTAAATAAATGATGATTGGCCAGTAGTCAGGCAGGAAGAATAGATGGGACAACCAGGCAGGAAGTAGAAGCAGGGTAAGGAGAACAGAAGAATTCTGGGAAGAGGAAGGCTCTTTCAGGAGTCGTGACCCAGCCCTAGAAGAAGTAAGATGTGACTGCCTTGCTAAATAAAGTACCAAGCCACATGGCTAACATAGAGTAGAATAATGGGCTAATATAAGTTGTAAGAGTTAATAAGAATTCTGAGCTAATGGGCCAATCAGTTTATAACTAATGTAGACCTCTGTGTGATTTCTTTGGGACTTAATGATTATGGGAGCTGGGCAGAACAGAAACTCTGAAAACGGGGCTCAGTCTCCTGGATGGTTTCTGGGAGACTCTGTGATCTGGGTCTAACACTCAGTAGATGTCATTTAATGGAGACATAAGGTTAAGGGTGAGGGCACAACGATTGTAGAGAAAAATCAAAGAATATTGTGGATTCTGCTTGAATCATGAAAGAATGAGACCTAAGTTGTTGGATACTGGCTTGGGCTCTGGAGTATAAATGCTTTCAGAAAATTACCTTCAGAATTGTCTCATTTTTGTTTGTTCATAACATGCATAATAATACCTACTTATGGGGTAAAATATGGTATTTTGATATGTCTATATTGTAATGGTCTGTCCTGTCCCTTTAAGAGACCAGCCCTGTCCATGCCCTCCTCTGTCCACCACCAAGGCAGGCAGATCTTTCTTCTGCTTCCAGTCTGAGCTTCTTTCCTTTTCTGTCTTTCTCCCAAAAAGGTAAATGCTGCCATGGTCCCCCCCCTCTCTCTCTCTCTCTCTCTCTCTCTCTCTCTCTCTGCCTTTCTGCTCTTATCACTTTTTCCCTTCCCCCCTTTTCCCTCCATAACCCACTAAATAAATACCCAACCTCACTCTGCATGGTGTGCCTATTCATCTTGGTCTCTCACCCACTATGCTATTCAGCTCCCTGCCCAGGCTCCTTGCCTGGGATGGATGCCTTAGTGGGCCACCATGGTCTTGTGTTTGCTGCCCACTTCTGCCACTCAGGGAATGGCGGCACTGTTATATTTTTACCATTACATGACCATACAACCTGGGGTCAGTCCTGCTGCACAAGAACTGCACATGCTATGTGGTGCAATATTCAACTGGAGGCTCAGGGTCCCTCAGATTTTTCTTTCTTCTTTTTTATCTTTTCTTTAATTTTGGACCACTTGTCAGTGGTCCGCACCATGAGAGACCATTTGGAAGGGCCTCCAGCCTCTCTGGCTACAGAGTTGCCCAGACCAGAGCCAGTCATGCTTTAACACCTGGTCTGTAAAGAGGAGATGTTCTTTTATAGGCACTGACATGTTTGCTGCCATTTTCATGAGTTTTCACATTTTCAGCTACAGTATAAACCTTCACACTGCCAGTGTCCCTCCAGCTCCACTTTTCTTCAAACTGTCCCTGCCACTGTTGCTGACAAGATTGATTGATTTGTTGAGGCAGCTGTTTTCAAGTCCAGCCTTTTGCTCCCCTCCGCGACTTGTGGCATGGTGGCTCAGCAACAGGGTGGAACAAACCTCTATGTCTCTCTTTCATACAACATGTGACCACTACCATTTTGACTGAGGTCAGGTGACCTTACACTGTCTTAACTGAGGTCAGGTGACTTCACTGCCATCTTAACTAGGAGCTAGATCAGGTTGACCAAGTTCCACCATTTTTTACTGAGGTATACCCTGTCTGGTTCCTCGGTGTTAACTCTGTTACATAGGTGACCTTACTGCCATTTTGACTGAGGTCAGGTGACCTTACTGCCATTTTGACTGAGGTCAGGTGTCCTTACTGCCATCTTAACTGAGGTCAGGTGACTTCACCACCATCTTAACTGAGAGCCAGGTCAGGTGACTAAGTCCTGCCATTTTTACTGAGGTATACCCTGCCTAGAACCCCCCCTTCCCCCCGTTTACTTGTGTTTTTGTCTCTAAATTCCTCTTGCTGACTCTGTTGCATATGTGTTTTGTACAGTGGCATGCCTTTGGTAGAGTCCACCAAGAGCACCCACTTCTCGCAATTCCTGTTCACTCGGTGTGTGTGTGTTCATACATGTGACTTAAATGCATCTATGTTTACTGTGAAATGTTATAATTGTCTGTTCATTGTACCTCATTGCAGACTACAAAGCAATAAGTCTCATGTTTTAAATTAGTATGTACTTTTAAGTCTCTTAATCCAATCCTGCTTTACCTGTTAAGTTGAGAGCCAGAACAGTCAAGCTCAGACCAAGCTCTCAAGGCAGATTCAATACTGTAGTTATACCTGATAAAGAGACTTCAACAGCTCAAAGATTGGGGGAATATGACACTTAAATATTTAATTATTAAAAAACTTTTCATAACAAAAAGAGACAGGTTGGCCCTAGCAGCAGCACTCTATTTCCACCAAAGAAGACAAATGGGCACAGAATAATGTCCATCTTCACTTTGTTTCAACTGCCAAGTGCTGACCACTGGGAAAAATTGACTTTCATCTAAACTGAAGATCTCCAGACAGTGGACAGAATTGCTGTAATCAACAGTCTAGCTGTTCAGATCAAGATAGGCTTGTCTTCCTACAGATTTCTTAGCCCACAGGATCTTCTGGAGCATAGCAGGGCCCTGTGCTAAACTGCAAAAGGCAAATACAACCTTCAGTGACCATGGAAGACCCTGAGTAGTAGCTCTAGATGCCTGCCAAGTAAGTTTTCTATTGTTTTTTAAATCAATAACTCAAGTAAGAAATTATCCTTCTCAAAAGATCTCTGAGAGGTTTTGTCAGTTAAAAGGACAACCTCACCAAATAAATTTCAGTAAAATACAAATACAAGTTATTAAGGTGTGTACCTGCAAGTTATAAAGGTGTGAGGACAAATACATGTTATCAAATTTCTCTCTCATGCTGCCTTTCATAGTCTTAAAAATACTTTTCATTGTGCAAAAACACCTATCACAATCATTCTGCTGCTGTTTAAAATTATGTTTTCTCAAACCCAAAAAATTCTTGTGAGTTCCAGAGAGCCAAATTGAATGATCCACCTTAAACAGGTCAGATACACCCCTCTCAATTTCTTGGTCCTAAAAATGTGTTTTCCTAAACTTAACTTTGTTCTCTGTTTTGCCAATACCGTAAGCAGCTGTAAGAAACACTAGATATTTCCATACCACAAACACTGGACAGGAGTAAAGAGATCAGCTACCCAGGATGTGACCAGCACCCATCAGGCCCCCTCCCAAGATGATGCCAACAAATAAGCAGGAAGCCGTCTTTTTGAGAACCAGCCATCCCAATTCCTGTAACCTGTTGTGCCTAACCGCCTGACTTTTTACTATAAAAAAAAAAAGAGATGGGAATGTAATGGTCTGTCCTGTCCCTTTAAGAGAGAAACCCCACCCACTCCCTCCCCAATCCACAGTTGAGGCAGATGGATTTTTTTCCCCTTCCAGTCTGAGCTTCTTTCCTTTTCTGTCTCTCTCCCAAAGAGGTAGATGCAGCTGTGGCTCCTCTCCTCTCTCCCACCTCTGTTTCTATTTCTCTCTCTCTCTCTCTCTCTCTCTCTCTCTCTCTCTCTCTCTCTCTCTCTCTCTCTCTCCCT
>NW_026068015.1:572216-612547 GCF_014885135.2 Alexandromys fortis
AATCTATTTTTCCTTTTATATGTATGGCTATTTTGCCTGCCTATATATCTCTGCACTATGTGTATGCAGTATCAACAGAGGACAGAAGATGGCATAAGATCCCTGGGGTTTGAGTCACAGACAGTTGTGAGCTGTCATATGGGTGGCAGGAATCAAACCCAGGTCCTCTGGAAGAGCAGCCAGTGCTAGTAACCATTGTGCCATCTCTCCAGTTCTTCATCACCTTACCACAAAAGTCAGAATCTTAAAGGAAATTCATGTCTGCAGTATGGCACTCCTCCCATCTGAGACTTGCAGTGTGTGTTGGACCAGCCATGTGAACTCAGGATTTCATCAGGGCCATCTGCAGTAGAACCAGTGCTCCTTGAGATTGCTGACCTGTGGTGACAGCAAAACCAGAATGCCAGCAACAGACAATGTAACAAATCAGCACGTCCTTCTCGGCCAGTAAGTCGCTTGCATAGAATGCAAACCTACCAGGAAACTTTGCAAAATAGTTCCAAGCTTGTAAAAATACAGCATACCATCAGAAGAAGGTTCTGGAAAGTTAATTTAAGTACAAGAGCCAAACATGGACCTTTCTATCCCTAGTAGAACAGAGCCTGCTCTTTCAGGTGGCAATTTGCTTCCTTTCATTGACTACAGCTTGAGTGTGATACTCCAGTGATCCTCTTCGAGATGTGTCTCCCAGAACTGAAGGTTTGTGTTTTTAAAGACTGAAAATAGATGGTGGCAAAAGGCCAAGATTTCTTGATACAGAAGGAACAATGGTTGTGCTTTGGCAAGGCAGGGATTTTGCTCATAATGCCGCTGGTTATTTACATGACTATCACACCCAGGAAGCAAGCAGTCAGCAGGTGGTGACCTCAGAGCACCTGTTTTTCCTGCCCTTGTTCCAGTCATTACCTACTAGGTGATAGAAGCAAACCAAACATTTCCCAGATTAATTCTGAACACGCCTCTTCTCGCATTCCTGGATGTCCACATGGCTTCATTATAAGAATCTGAACCCAGAAAGCAAGTCAGTCAAATACAACAGCGAAATCACAACAAAGAAGTGTGAGAAATATCAACAATCCCACCTGCAAAGAAGTGATTTTCCTTCCTCCTCAGAGTCACAGGCTTTAACTGTCACCAGCACAGTGTTCATTTAAGATGAGTGTTAGAACTCAAATCTGAAACAAATAATTGAGGAGCCTATTTAACTTATCAGCATACTGGGCATGGCCACCAGGTTATCTCAGTAGCCTTCAGTTCCTACCTATTATAGAATCCTTCTGGCTGGCACACCCCACCCGTACCCTAAACTTCTCTAGCCCAGGGGCTGGGCTGTTCTTCCTTCAGATACCCTGCCCTATACAATCTAACCATTCCATCTACTTTTTACCCTGCTGGTCTCTTGGACGAGTCTTTTGGCCCAGGACACCCATCTTGGTTAGTAGCTCCTCCCACCTTTCTCTTTCAGCTTTCCTCACATGGCCCAGTTCAGGATCATGGTCACTCTGGACTCTCTCAGAGGTCTCTCCCTCTGGCTAGGCTCATCCTTTTATCTACAATAATATTTCGCCTCCACCCTATATAGGAGAAGTCATGTGCTTCCTTTTTTTTTTTATTTCTTTTCTCATTCAAAGAGAAAGCTTTATCTCTGCTAGAACAAATTACACCCTGGCCATGATATGAGTCACTAAGAAATTGCTCCACTGCTTTTGTATCTATTTCCTGGAAAGTAGAACAGGAAGAACTCATCTGGGCAAAATAAAAGGGTTAGCACAGTGACAGTTCAGGAATAAAGACTTCATGGGAAAAGGGAACACCTTTGACAAAGGCAGAGAGGAAGGAAGGAAGGAAGGAAGGAAGGAAGGAACGAACGAACGAAGGAACGAACGAAGGAACGAACGAAGGAAAGAAAGAAAGAAGAGAAAAACACAACTATAGGAAGAGGAAAAAGAACCCAGAACATTGAGGGGTATGTATGAATGCATAAATCATTTAAATTTTATCTCACAGTTTTAAACATCTACTGGTAGAAATTAAGGAAACAAATATGATTTGGAGTCCCAGTGACTCAGAAGATGCATTTGAATGCTGAGAATTGAGAAAACAATTAGGAATTATGCCAAACCTGATATAGGATAGGGATTTCTTTGTAAGAAAAGCTGTGCTTTGTTCACTGGAGCAGTGATCAGCCAGACTGACAGAAAATAGGTAGAATTGTAACAGGTGAGTTCAATGGTCAAGGTCAAACCCACTAGGATCAAAGAACCAAAGTTCCTCCATTTTGTCCTCTGCCTCCATCTTGTATCTTGTGTAAGCTATTTCCTGTGAAATGTTCCAGACCTCAGAAACGGCTAGGGGCAAAAGTAACAGACTAGCCACCTGGAAAGTACAGATAACCATAGAATGTCCCCACCCGAAGGTCAGCTGATAAGAAAAATTGACAAGCAACAGGTGATGTTCGAAAATAAAAGTTTGTGAAAAGTTTCTTGCCACAAGCCAATCAGTATTGAACCCACCACCTCAAACCTTGCTAATGTAACTTTCCTGGTTTTCACCTCAAATAATACTCTCTAGAAGGGTGGGGTACCTCCTCTCGCTGCTGCACTGACAAGGTCCCTACTGGTTTCTACTCAGGCGTGATGAGAAGCCTTGCATTTGCATTTCAATGAGTCAGTCTCCCTGGTGGTTCTTTGGGGTCCCCATGGACTGGGCACAACAAGGATAAGAAAAAAGCACCTGAGTTAAGGCTGTAGGACACACTGAGGGTGTGAATGAGAGCTCCTGAAACGAAACTGGACTGGGTGTGTGGAGACTAACTGATGAAAAGTGCAACAATGTTCTACCCTACACAAAGAATTACAGGCAGTTGAAATCCTTAGAGCAGGAGAAATATTCTTTTGTAGGGAGGACACACCAATTGGATATCAAATACCAAACAGTCAGTTTTGAAAACATACATACAAATAACATTATACAGACTGAGCAAGTATATATATACAACTTGCTCAGTCGTATAATACATACATACATACATGTATATAATGTACATAAACAATACATATATATTATATATAGTGTCTATGTTTGTGTATGTATGTGTGATAACAATTAATGCAAGAAGAGGCTATTAATCTGAAAAAAGTTAAGAAGCCCCTTCATATGAATATATGAGAGCATATGGAGAGAGGAAAAAGAAGGAAGGAATGATATAATAGAATTTAAAAAAAAGCAATTTTTAAATAAATGAACACAATTCCAATACTATACTCATATCCTAACATGGAAAAATGTCATAGATTCAGAGAAAACATTTGGCAAAAACTCATGGGTCATTCTATTATTGGTTTCCAGAAGAAAAAAAAAGACCCCCAGAAAATATAGGAGTCAGGAAAACATGCTCAACTTGTTTAAACATGTAAACCTACAGTTGTTTTATCCCACTGCATGGTGAAAAACTCAAGAGTTTTCACTAAATAACATACATAGTAGAGATATCCTTTGCACCAGTCTTTGCAACATTGTACTCAATACTGGCCAAAGCAACAAGACAAGGAAAATAAATTAAAAAAATACATATTCAGAGGTAAGAAATAAAAGTGCCTTTGTTTCCACATGATATAATTATCAATGTAATCTGAAAAAATGACACAATCTCTCCTGGACTTAAGCAATTACAATAAGGTTGACAGATAAGCAACTATATCAAGCATTTTTTCTGTGGTTGTGAGGAAATTTCTGAGGACAACTTGAGAGTAATTGTAATAGGACTTTCTTTGGACCACCAGCTCACTAATAAGAACATCAAGATTTATTATTAAGTATGAAAGCTTGGCCTTAGCTTAGGCTTTATCCCACTAGGTCTTACAACATAAATTAACCTATTTCTTTTGATCTATGTTCTGCCAGTGACTCAGTTACCTCTCCACTATAATTTATGTCTGACTTCTTCAGTGTCTCCCTAATGTCTCCCTGTCTCTCTTCTTCCTAAAGTTTACCTCTTTGTCTCCCCAGAAGTTCTGTGTGTTCTCTCCTGCCTACCTATCGGCCATTCAGCTCTTTGTTGAACCAATCATAGTGTGACATCTTCATACAGTGTAAACAAATATTCTGCAACAAGTAATGGTTTATTTTACTCCATTTTAATGGTTTTTTGTTTATGGTACTTGGTGCCGTTATCTCTGCCTGAGGTAGCAGAACATCATATTAGTGGAAGCATAGAGAAGGATGCTCTTAATGGAAGCAGAGTGTAAGAGACAAGATTGTAAGAGAAAATAGATCCTCAGGTGCCCACCCATTCCCATTTACCCACCTCCTCTAATCACTCCACCTCAAACATTTTCAGAACCTCCCAAAAGAGCACTACCAGCTAAAGTCTAAGACTCAGACACAGGACCTTCATAGAGGACACCAAGAAATCAAGTGTGACATCCACTCTAACATACAAAGTCAATTACTTTCCTATATAACAGCAATTAATGAGTAGAATTTACAATTAAAAATAAAATACCATATACATTTCGATCCATTCTTTCAAATAAAATACTGAAGGAAGAATTTAGAAGATTTTATACAAAATCTATGTGAGTAGAACCACTAAATTCTGGTGAAAGATATCCAATAGGAACAAGAACTAAGTGAATGCCAAAATATTTCCTGTTCATCAATAGGATCCTATTTTGTCACAATATTATTTTCCCAAAGTTTGATTCATAAATCTGATTTAACTACAGCAAAAAGCCTGTGAATTTACGTGGTGTGATTTATGTAAACGTACATACACCTGAGTCTAACACCTGTATGGTTAGACAAAGATGCCCAGGGATGCTCGTCCAGTTTTCATAGAAAAGAACAAATTTGAAGGAACATATTACAGAGCCCAGAAACAAGCCTTCTTAAATATAGCCAAAATCACCTTTGATAAAAAGGCTAGGGAAATACAGTGGAGCAAAGATAGTCTTTCAAATATGACATTGGAAGAAGAGGACATCCACACGGGAAAAGTGAATCAGACCCAACCTCACAAACATCCCAGAAGCTGACTGAAAATGGGCCATTATCCTGACTGTAAAATGAGAAGCTTTAGAACACCTCAGAATTGTATCAAATGTTTTGACAGTTTTCATCAGATATGTAGTGTGCATATAACAGGACCCAGACCTTAGTAGGCCCCCAGACCATAGCACAATTGACTCCACGATGGAAACACTATTCAGACTGTAAAACTCAGTGTGTGACAGCACATACTGCCAAAATAAGAAAACAAAGACCAAATCCATGAAAGTCTGTATAATTCTGGGAGAGTCTCTAAATGTACTAACCTTGTTTTTTGGCTTCCATGGTTCTGCTTCTTGCTAACTGATCTTGGTATCTGAAGTTCTAACCTCGAACTTGGTTTTGTGCTTAAAAGTTCACCCTGAGAAAGGCTTAGGGCTACCCTGGGGTCCTGAAAACCCAGTGTAGTCCCCAACAAGCTAAAGCAATAGGTTTATTGATTTAAACCTATGTCCAGTCAGTCTTCTCTGCTGAATACCCCACAACATTTCTGGAGGTCCCACTGAGATCTGAGAAATCAGACCTTAAAACAGCAAGTCTCAGAGCTCCTTGAGCAAGAAAGAGTGTAATGGTCAGGGGACTCTTAGGGGGTGTTTCAATTGAGATATTCCAGGTTCCCATACTCGAGGTTCCCAGGGCTCTTTTTGATCAATTACTGCCCATATAACACTGTCTGACAGCTCTACCCCAACAGTAAACAAATTAGGAAGTTGTTTGGTCTGTCCCCTTGGGATGTAAGTCTTGTTGATTCGGCTATTTGGACACATAGGAGAGGTGAAATGCAGCTGTTAATCCAGGATCCGGAAACCATGTGATACATCACTGGATCCCTCTACCTGTTCAGCAAATCAAAGAATGTGAGACAGCCACTCTCTCTCTCTCTCTCTCTCTCTCTCTCTCTCTCTCTCTCTCTCTCTCTCGTGTGTTTTCTATCAGTTTTGTTTTGCAGTATTGACCAATTGCTTTCTCTGATGTACACCCAACTTAAAACTCATGTTCTCTCCTGTTTGGAACATAAATCCTTTTGTTTCTGCTAGATTACCCAGAGAAAACAAACAACAAACCCCTCCACCTGTCCCACTCCAGGAGCAGAAATGCTTACTTATTTTGTTCCTTGACACCTGTTTACAGTCAGGATTGGTCCTGCTATGTGGAGGTGGGGAGTGGCTGGGCCTCTCAATCAAGGACCCCTGCCATCAGAGTAGAGATCACAGAGAGGGAGAACTTTCTCCCAGGTGAGCATTCCCTCTGTTGTGCCTGCTCTAAGCAGCTCCAGGGAAGGGGAAAAGTTCCCCTGGCCTCAGCCCAAAGGAAAAGAGAAGGCTCCACTCCTTTCACTTTCATGATTTATGTCTCATTTTTTAACCAGTGATCTGTAAAAGCCACCATGTTCTGAAAAAGGTTAAAAACATGCTGCACCTGGGCTGGGCACAGGGATTACTGCCAGACAGCACAGCCTGGACGGAGCCAGAACAGATTTTTTTCCCTTCTTTCCAACACTGATCAAGGAGACTTTAAACAATTGTCACAAGGTATTTTTTAGAAAGATTAAAGAAAGCTTCTGAAAAATTTTGCCACCCAGGAAGCCCAGGTATATTTTTTAACTTATTAAAGCTCAAAAAAAATTAATGGTATAAGCAGGTCCCAGTTTCTGGGGGGTAGCTCAAAGGTTGTATAACAGCTGAGAACTGATTGAGACAAGCTCTTTTGTATCAATTAAATGTCCCTATCATCTTTTCTGATGATGAAACACAGTTTAGACTTACAGATACCCAGCAAAATTTTGATGTCTTACCCTCTACCAGGACACTCTTAAATAAAAGTTTTGTTTCCAATCAAAAGATTTCAGGTATGAAAGGTCCTAGGTACAGGTGGATATTGCTGCCTCCGGATACCAGAGTCTGTGGAATTCGCAAGGCCTCTATGCACCAGCACATAGGAGGTCCACTAAACCGCAAATCTGGACTGAGGCTGAAAAAGGCATTTGAGACTTTAAAAATAGCCCTGACTTCTGCTCCAGCCCTAGAATTTCCAGATGTTGCAAAGCCTTCCTATCTGTCCATAAAACAAAATACAAAAGGGGTTACAACCCAAATTTTGGGGCCATGGAAATGCCCTATAACATATCTGTCCAAACAATTCCATCCAGTAGCCATGGGATGGCTGAGCCAAGAACTATGGGGGTTAGGGCTAGTTTAATGAAAGAAAGCAAACAAGTTAGCATGGGTAAAGACTTTATACTCATAGCACTCCATGACACAGCAGAAGCCCTCCTCTGAGGAGCACTAGCATGCTACCTGCCTAAAGAATATGTAACCCAGGACAGACCCTACTCCTGGCCTACCCTCAAGTCCAGTTTGAGAAATCCACTGTCATCATTTCTGCTGCCAGATGACATAGATGCTCATCCTTGACTGTCAGGAAATGAAAGATGAAACCAGGTTCATGGCAGCTGTAGTAGTAGTTACTTTAACTGAAACAACCTGGGCCAAATCCAGGGTATGATTTATAGAGAATGAAGGATTTTCACTGCTGGGGAAAAGGGCTTAAAAAAATCTTAGGCCTCCTAGAGGCTATTTGGCTTTGTCTACAAATGATTGTCCCCGCACTGCTGAGCTGCTGGCCTGTCTGCTGATGGACAGGCAACTCTAGAATCAGTGGGACTGAAAGAACCCCAGTGTGGGGAGACTCCCACTCAAGTCTCGGGATAACATGATCCCCCAAGAACTCATGAGAGACCGTCCTTGCTGCAATCACACAAGGTTTATTGACAGGAACCAGTGCTGGGGCTGAGACTCATATCCCACACAGAAGAAAAGTTCCACCCTGAGTAGCTGGGAGAGGGGGTATTTAAGGGAAGAAACCACAATCCAAAAGGGGGAAGGGAGGGCGTCATTGGAAAATTCCAAAAATACCAATGATCATTGAAAAATTCTGAAAATACCAGTGATAATAACAAGGGGATAACTCCCCATATCTCAAGATTATTCTCAAGATTATAATCTAACTTTATGGTCAGCTAATTACTGAACAGAGTCACTGAACCAGCTAACCTAGATTTTTGGCTCTTCTCTTCCTGCTAGATTTTTGGCTCTATTTTTCCTGCTAGAGGGGTCTGGATTTATTCGGGTCTTTCAGGACCTATAGATATTCTGATGACATACCACACACTGATGTTGACAAAGACTTCATGGTAAAGAAGAAGTGGGCAATTCAAACCCACAGGTTGCTGGAAGACCCCAGAAGAAATGAACATTCGCCCCAAACCAACTGGCAGGACTCTGGCAACTAACCTTCAGCATGTCACTCATCTGGGGTCCACAGAGCTTTCTGAGTTGCTCAGACTATGGTATGTTATACCTAGACAGGACAGCCTAGTGTGGGATGTCTCCATCAGAAGCCGGGTTTGTGCTCAAGTAAATCCAAAACAGAGAGCTTACCCAGGAAGGGGTCCAGATGGGCCAGCGAACTCTAATCCAGCCTCCTGGGAAGGATAAAAGTATTTACTAGTTTCTAAAGGTACCCTTTCCTAGTGGGTTGAAGCATTCCCCACCTGGATTAAAATTGCTCAAATAGTAGCTAAAATGCTTCTCCAGGATCTGGTCCCCTGATTTAGCCTCCCCTTAGCAATGGAACAGTTTGACATGGTCTGACTTTCATAGCCAAAAACCTCTCAATTAATAACTAAAGCTTTAAATATGGATTGAAAACTTCACTGTGTATATAGATCTCAGAGTTCTGGTCAGGTAAAAAGAACAAGCAAAACATTAAAGAGAATTCTAACAAACCTCTCATTAGAATCTGGCAAAAGGTGAATAGACAGACCTCCTCCCCTGTGCTTTGGGCCTGCTGCACCTCATACAGGGAAGGATTTAATCCCAATGAGATTATGTTTGGAAGACCTTCCTTCCCCACTGCTTCCCTGGCTCAGAGACCAACAGTTGGCAGAACTTTCTAAATCACTACAGGCCCTTCAGCCCTCCATAAAGGCTATTCATTGGACTATTTGAGAGACCCAGGCAATCTCTGAGTCTACCACCAGTTTCCCCCATTCCCATCCCCCAGTACTGTCTGGCTCAGGCAGATAGCCAAAGGGGCACTAAAACCAACTTGGAAAGTACTCTACATGGTAATTAGCTCTACTCCTATGGTGTGAAGGCAGCTGCCATTACACCATGGATTCACCATACCCAAATCACAAAAGTAAAAGCCAAAGAGGGAGTATCTCCAGACTATGGGCCCACTGAAATATTCCACTGAACACCCCCCAGGCCCTCCCACTCCCTGTTCTTCACCTCCTTCAGAGACATGTGTGTGTGGTATAAATACAAGGTTATGGTCCAATCCCTGTGTTCCTTGGGCCTGGACCAGGGCACTAAGACAACTAAAGGATGAGGTACTAGCTAGTGTGACTAGGGCCCAGAAACCCATATTCATCTTGAACTTTGCTCACTGATGCACATTTAAATGTCTGACTGTACTGGAGAAAGGAAAGGTATGGAGGTTTATCTTTCGAGATAAAAATACAAAGTTTACCACTTTATGTATGCCCTATGGCTGGCCACCCTAATTGCCAGGAAGAAGGGAGTTTCCATTGCAAAATTTGGGTTTATAAAACTGAGACTTTCCGAAATTTTGTAGTAAAAGATTCATGCCTTTTTGGGGATGGGAAAGAAATAAGAAATAAATAAACAGGGAAATTAGACTCTGTGACACAGGAAGGGGTCCTGGGTATAGAATTAATCTATCAACTATTAATCTATTAACCAAAAATCAGCCATGATTGCTGGTTATGCTTAGAAACTTGACCTTGTACTATATAGGGAAAGGAACTAACCAAACTGTCACCCCATTGACTGACAAAACTCATGTGACTGGCCGTAGCCCAAATTAACATTATATGGTTTAACCTAGGTGCTTCCCCTTATTCTGATGTCTGCTATTCTGCCTTATGGATTAATTCATCTGGATAATGAGTATTACTGAGAGCCCCTTACACTACCTGATGGGCATGTATCAATGGTTTAATGAAATATGTCTCTTCTAGCACTTTTCAAAATAAGTAGACAGGTTTATCAGGAACAAGGCGTATTATCATTCTCTGTTCTCTCGGTTCCCCTGGCTAACTACTCTGCGATCAGCACTGGCTGGGTCTCTAATTCTCATTCTAATTGGATGAACAATGGGGCCCTTCATCTCAAACTAAAATGAGACTCATTCACTGAGACCAGTGGGAAATATAACAGGGCCCAAGATGTTAGTAGGTCCCCAGACCTTAGCACAACTGAGTCCAGGATGAAAGTACCATTCAGACTGTAAAACTCATCACACAGACAGCACCATCTGCCAAAAATGAAAACAGAACCCAATCTACCAAAATTGGTATAGTTATGACAAAGTCTCAAAATGTACTAACCTTACTGTTTAGTTTCTGTCATTCCACTTCTGACTAACTGTTCTTGTTAAATCAAGTATATTAATCCAGAACATGTTTTTCTGTGTGTGTATACTTAAAAACTAACACTGATAAAGGGTTAGGACTATCCTGAGAGTCTGAACACCCAGTGTATTTGCTGGCCTGCTAATAAAGACTTTTTTATTGGTTTAAACCCATGCCTGAGCTGTTTTCTCTGGTGAATAAGCCACAACATACATCAGATCCATGAAGGAAATAGCTGATGTAGTCTGTGCTTTGCAAATTGCAATTCCAGTCATAAAAGAAACCATAGACTTTGAGAAAAGACTTGTAAGACTCTATTTTTAAAAGACAACTGGTAATCCAAAATCTACAAGGACCTAACCAGTTAGCACAGGGCTTCACAGTGTGTACATCTCCATATCTTAAGCAGCAAGGAGACCACATTCTCCATCTTTCCTAGCTCTTTGTCCACATGGTTCCATTATGTGCCCTAACAAGCAGAACATTCATCTGTCTGTCCCATCTGTGGAGCTGTTTGGGAGCACACAGGACCAGGTGACTGCAACAGTGAGTGCAATGTCTAATCTTCAGTCAACCTGAATTATAGTCACAAAGGAAACACAGATCTGGATGTTTCCAGAGAGGTTAAACCTATGTGGGAAGGCCTGCTCTGGTACCTGGCCCCATCTTATGAACTGGGGTCCCAATCTGAATAAAAAATTGGAAACTATCTGAGCACCATATCTTCCTATGACTGCATGACTCCCACAGCCATGCTTTTCATAATGTGATGTGTCCCCTTGCACCCTAAACCAAAGCAAACCCAGCCTTCCAAAGTGCACTACAAGAGCAAGCGAAAAGTAAGCACTGCACTGTAGCACCGTGCAGTGGTGGCACAGGCCTGCAGCTTCCAGTCCTGTAGCTGAGGGTCTGTTTCCTTCCAGGTCAAGGGAATCTTCATTCGTGAGAAGAACAAGATGAAGGCTGCTCAGTTTGCATGGTAGTATTTTCTCTGAAAATGTAATTATAAATGTATAACAAACAAAGGTGACCTTTTCTTCTGCTCAGAGTATGAAGACTGCCGTCTCCGGTTCACTTTGCTTCCACTCATTTAACTCAAAACTACTATAAGAACTTAAGGGAAGAACGGGTGTATAATTTCAAAATGAGTTAAATGATTTCAGAAGCGCAGATTCAATTGACAGAGAACATCAGATGCATGTATGTGGTTTAGGTACCTCGACCTTATCTTCATTAAAAATGTTTTAGCTAAATTCATAAAAATTTATACTGACACCACACACAGAAGTTTTGTGCCAACAGCCAAAATAAATTTAGCTACTTTAAAGCAAATTTGGAAAACAAGAAGGGAAGACCTATAAAACCCACGTGTCTGACTAGCCAACTCCCATCTGATATACCCATCAGTCTGTTCAGGTTTCTTTTACTTTGCATCTTGGACTGTTTTAAGTCCCTCAACTTCTCGAGAATATAAACCTCATTATTCTCTAGCTGTTACACCCCAGTATTTTAATACTTCTTTGTGTCAAAAAGACTTGGCTTGCATCAAAGCGTTCTTTTAATAACAAAGAGTATATTCCAAGGATGAAACAGTAAAGTGGGCACTGCTAAGATATGGAAGGAAAGGAGGATGGGAGGGCTGATAGGATTAAGGCACATCATATGCATGAATGGAAGTAGCATACGAAACCCTTTGTTCAATTAATATATGCTAATGAGAAAGACCAAAGAAAGAAGAAAAAGGAAGCCTAAATGTAAAATGATGACCCGAAATGAAACATGACAAAAAAAGATGAAACCCACTCTTCCCTTAAGATCACATAGTAGTTTTGAGTTAAATGAGCATAAATTCTTACTT
The DNA here is from genome assembly GCF_014885135.2 of Alexandromys fortis. Taxonomy (NCBI): domain Eukaryota; kingdom Metazoa; phylum Chordata; class Mammalia; order Rodentia; family Cricetidae; genus Alexandromys; species Alexandromys fortis. The sequence continues at coordinate 584,564 of NW_026068015.1, forward strand.
TAAAGAGATGTTAATCTATAATAAAAAAAGCAATAAAGAGCCTTTATTGTCTAATCAAGTTAATCTTCCATAAAAGCTTTAATTTTTACTAATTCTACAATTAAACGTAAGTGTGAGAGAGATAAGTGCCCTCCAACTTTATTGGTAGTCTCAGAGGATAGCAATGAAAATAAAATATCTTTTAGTTGATTTTAAACCAAAAACTTGTGTTAGTAGCAAGATAAAAACCAAGCAACAATAATCCATTCGTGTTACAAATTACCCTGTAGCATAAACTGACATCAATGTGTCCAACAGTGATTATAAAGCATGGAAGAAAAATAACAGATTTCTTAGATAATCTGAAAAAGATTGGTAATACCTATGGTTGCCCATAGTTCAGCCCCCCAAGACACTGCAAATCCTATAAGAAAGCAGAGGGAAATGGGGTCGAGTCCTTTTACATAAATATCATAAGTAAGCTAGTTATTAGTGATATGGACAAATACTACAAATTAATAGCAAATAAAGAATTATAGGCATTTTTCATATGTGTAGGCAGTATCTATATATCACCAAAGAAGGCATACTTGTTCAACACCTGTTTTTAAGACAAATTGTTCTTCTTACATTTAAGGTCAATAAAACTGAAATTTACTGATAATATTTTTGTGGGTGTAAGTAACTAAAAATGTATTACTTTGAGATCAAAATAAAACAAAAATAACGATTTAAAGTAATCTTCATTTTAAACAGCTTAAATACAGGTTTCAATTTTTTAATTATTTAGAAAAAGAGAATGTTGCAGAATATTTGCTTACCAATGAAAGATGTGTTGTATTTGTTCTGCTCAACTATGTACATATGAATTGCATTTGTTTAATTACATAAATATGTGCTGCAGTTTTACCTTGCCTGCCTCAGGCCCCTGACTGATCTAATTAAAAGCTAAAGGCCCATAGCAAGGAAGGAGGTATAGACAGAACTTGTGGGCAAGGAGAATAGCAGACGGAGGAATTTAGGCTTGAGGAAAGAAAGAAAAGAATATGACAGAGAGATGGCAGGGACTGGTAAGCTAGCCAGAAATGGAATAAGCAGGAAAATAGGACATGCAGAATGAAAGAAAGGTAAAAAGTCCTGACACAAGATGAAGCTGAACAGAAACGTGTTAAATTAAACTAAAAAAGCTAGTGGGATAAGTCTGAGCGAGGCCAAGCATTCACAATTAGTAACAACTCCCCAGGCCTTTATTTGGGAGCTGGTTGGCAATTCAAAAGAAATGCCAACAACAAGAGAATTACTATTAAATTTGAAGTGTGAATTTATTGGTAGATTGGGAAAGACAATGGAGTCTAACTTTTAATTGCAACATGTTAAAAGTATTAAAAATAAATATTCTTACAGCTATATTGGGTTCTAATGTTATTTGTCACTCTCTGTTTGTGAAGCTTCATTAATATAAGGGAACCTATTATGATAGCTCAGGGGGAGAGCGCTTGCTTTGTTTGTATGAGGCTTCAGGCTCAACTCTCAGCAATGTAGTGAAAACGCAACAACACCAAATCAAAAATGATAACAAAATAGCCTATTATGAAAATGCACTCCAAAGATCTCCTTCAGGGCAATGAGATCAGAGATCCTGGGAACAGAAGAAGCACATACAAAAGAATGGATGGACAAGGAACCATGGGAAAGCCATACCTCTGTGTCATAGTTCTCACTGGTAGGATAATTGGTCCTCTGAACAATCTTTCCAACTATAGCATGGGCATGTCAAATGACAGAATCTGAGGTGGGAAATGAATATACCATAAGCTCTTTGTTATTATTAAAACTTCAGGGGCCTAAGAAATGGCTCAGTGAGGGTAAAAGCATTAGCCACTAACTCTAACACGTTGAAGGAGAGATCCCTAAATTGCCCTTTACTCCACCCAACACACACACACACACACACACACACACACACACACACCACACACACACACACACACACACGAATGTATCTTTTTAAAAGTTTTTTTAAAAGCTCACTTTTAAATAAGTTAGTTTCACAGTGATATTGAGACAAAATGACAAGCATTTAAGATACACCTTCTGCTTCTGCCTCTGCTTGATTTTTGCAGCATCACAGGCCTGAGTATTAGGTATCTTTGCTGATGAAGTTGCCCTGACATATAATCATCAGCAGAAGGCCTTAGTTTAATACACTAGCAGGATATCTTGGTGTCGTGCGTCCTGTAGCTTTGGAGACGTGTAATGTGAATTCATAGTTAGAGCTTCATGCAGAGTCATATACGATTTTACCCGTGTAATAAGTCCCCCATGCTCCACTCGTTCAGCCCTTCTCCACTCAGCCTTCACAATCCTGCTCTTTCCTTTTAAAAATCACATTGCAATTTTGAATTTTTAAAAAAGCATCACATAGTTGAAATTATGTATTCAGCTTTTGAAATCACAAAAGACTGACTTCTGTTTTATTGATACTCTACATTTAGTCTCTGCCTTTTCGTGGTTATCTAGGAGCTTGCCACTTTGTAGTACTGAATAATATATATAAAATAATAATAATAATATATAATTCTTAGGTTGAGCCATAGATTATTTATCCATCGATTAATGAAGGACATCTTGGTTGCTTCTAAATTTTCATAATTACCAATAAAATGTGTGTGTGTGTGTATAGATTTTCTTGCTGTTAAATGTTCTTAACATCTTTGAGCAAATATTTAGGCATATCCAGGTTTCATTTCTGGCTGCTGAGTTAAAATACCCTGAAAAAAAAAAAAACAGTTTGGAAGTGAAACTGTTTATTTCAGCTCTCAATTTCAGGTTACAGCCTACCAGAGCAGGAAGTAATAGGAAGCAGGAACTTAAAGCAACTAGTAACAGTCAGACAAAGTAGAGAGCAAATGAATATAGTTGTATTTCCTCTCAGATCCCTTTCCTTGCTTATCACTATACAGCTTAATATCCCATACCTAGGGAATGGTGCCACTCACAGAAGGTATGTCTCCAGCCTCATTACCATAATCAAGGTAATTGGCCACAGGCATGTCTACAGATCAGCATGGTCTTCTATACAATCTTTCACTGAGGCCTTCTTCTCAGAAGATTCTACATTGTGTTAAATAAGCAATCAAAACTAGTCAATTTAATATAGAAATGTATTGTGGATTTACGGTATGGATATTTCGTAATATGTAACATTACAAATATAGTATGGATACTATTGTGATAAACCTCCAAGTGTCTTCCAAAGTAGATGTCACATTCCTCATTTCCCCCAAATCATCAGCATTTGGATTTTCATCGTTTCAGGGTTTGATGATTCTGATAGTCATCTTTCATAGCTAATTTGAAATTTAAAATTTTGAAATTTGAATTTTAGTTCTTAATATACGAATATGTGGAGCATTTGCATGATACTTTTTTGCTACTTGTATGTGTTTAATGAGATGTCTTTCACCACTTGTAAATCAGATTGTTCATTTCCTTATTTTGGGGATTTAAGAGTTGCTTTCTGGGCTTATTTGATCTACAAAACTTCCAGGTTCTAAAGCTTCTCAACACCTCCGGTGTTTGCATGCTGAGAGTAACTGTATATGAAAATAGATCTCCAGAAGTCATTGCAGGCGCGGTGCCCCGAAAGCAAACTTGGGCTTTGGTCTGGCAAGGCAGTGGCTGAGAGCAGACACCGCCTTCAGTTTCAGAAAGCTGCGGGATCAGTGCGAGAACCAGGAGCGTGGGGCTCCTGGAGAAATTGCCACACCACCAGCCTACCGTCAGCGTCTGGCTTTGTATTTGCTCCAGAATAACATGAATAATGCAAAATATCTTTGGTAGAGGATTCCACCTACAAAAAGTCTGCAAATTCTGAACTTGGGGGAATTTGGTCAGTAGGACAGAGAATCTGGCAGAGAGATTTCCTGGGGATCTATACCACCATCAACCCCCACCAGTGGTCGGAGACTGTGCAGCCAATCATGGACGCCCTTAGAGATGCACGGAAATGTGCTTTCGCCCTGGCCTCTCAAGCTTATACCTCCAAATCACAGATGATTTCGCTGCCTTTGTTGGCCTTCCTGTGGAAGAAGCTGTGAAAGGCGTATTGGAACAAGGATGGCAAGCCGACTCTGCCACAAGAATGGTTCTTCCCAGGACGCCCCCCTCAGGAACCCTGGATGTTTACTTTAACATGTTTCTTCCCTTATCAGAGCCTACCCCAGTTCCACCAATCCCCAAAGAGCAGCAGCTTGCCAGGCTGACCGACTAGGTGGCTTTTCTGGAAAACTGATAGATCTGAGTTCAAGATTCACGTTCAGCCCCTGTCACTGGCAAACAAACTTGGAGTTTTATTCCGACTTCTGAACAGGGCGAGCAATTCCGTGTCCTTTGGGTGTGATAAAATGCATATAGACGATGAAGCAGATTGAACAGTTTCCTCCTCGGACACTGCTGAATGTCCTTGGAACAGTTCTTACCTGTATGGATCACGTAGGTTGGAGCCATCAGTATTATACAGCTAGTTTCTGTCAACGACTGGACTCTAAACACAAGCTGTCCTGCTGCAAGTAGCAGAGAGGGTGTTGTGGCACACACCACACTCTTGCATACCATTGGCCTCTAGCTGTGTGTGCTAGAGGTTTGTATTGTGCTTAGGGTTTGTGGAGGACTGTCCCCAGACAGTGACCAACCCTCATTATAGCTCACACTCTGGAGAATGTGCTTTCTTCCCACCCCAGAACAAGGAATCACTGCTGTAGCATCAGAAAGCTCTGAGGCGTGCAGAGACCTTCTCCTGGTGAGGGGCTGGTCAGTGCTAGAGTTTTTCCTGCTATGTGCAAGCATCCATTGCATGAGGTGAACGGTGCACAGTGAGAATGCAGTTGACGTGTTCGTCTGAACTTTAAGTTCTGATGTCTCCTTCCAGAAGAAGGGAAAGGCATGGAGTGCCCTGTATGCTTAAGGAAGTTCCAGAGCTGGGGGTTGGCCCATGCAGCCTTCCTGCCTGTCCCCATCCTGTGTAGAAATGCTGAATGCATCTATTTTTGTTCCTGTATGACAGCCCTTGAAGATTTGAGGTGGTTAATGTATCTTCAGATTAAAACAGCACTGGTTCATTTATTCTGAATTTGTTCAATAAATATTTAATTGAATTCTAAAAAAAAAGAAAATAGATCTCCAATTTCAAAAGTCATGGTTGTTTCCTTTGCATCTAAAGGTAATATGTTAAACAATTTAAGCTTTTGTTATATCTTTGTCTTCATTATTATAATTTATTTTCTCTTAAAGGCGAAACCCCTGACAGTGAGTATCACTGAATCACACAGAAAAGCAAAGTCACCTAGATAACAGAAAAAAATTTTCAAAGCCAAAAACTTTTCTTCTTATCTTAGTCCATAATCTTAATCCTCAATGGTCTTCCTGGCTCAGGTCTGCCAATTATATTCCTGAGGGGAATGGCCAGCTGTAAATCAGCAGAACACTTCCTGGATATTTAGAGTAAGGTTGACAAGTATGATCACATGGTTTCACAGCACCTGGAAAAGGACTCCATTGCTGACTCCTGGCAAAATCTCCAGTGGCAACCAAATTGTTTCCTTCTCTAGAAGTAAAACAAGACCACAGGACTGCAGGGCTCTTTTCCCCTTGAGTCCCTGCTGATCATGAGAGGTCTGAGCACACTCAAGAGTCTTTAAATTGTGTAAGGCACCAGATCAAAGCTTTAGTTTTAAACCCATCTCATAACCTTTCCTTCTTTTATTTCAGTACTATTGAAGCTTACAGGTGTATAAGTTCTGATATAAATGCCACAAGGAGCTCATATTTTTGACTATCTGGTCATGAGGAAGCTGGCCACAGCTTGTCATTAGGTTTTAGGACTTGTTTCAGATTTGCCTTTTGAACTTTCCAGTAACATTGCCAAAAGTGTGAAAATTGTTGTATCTGTAATTTTGTTTTCTTTGTCACCTCATCCAAAGCTCTCACCTCTTGGAATCTCATTCCTTCTTACTGACAGAAAGCTTGACTGGATTTGTTTCACTAATCATAGCTTAAACTTCTGTGTGGACCTGTTTCTGATCCACCTGTGCCACATCCCTGGCTATATTTCCTCTCGAAGAAATGTCTACAGCTCATTCATTATTAATCCACCTGTCAGATGGCTTAAATGACTTTCTCCATGTCAGGAATAACACATCCCCTTTTTGTTTTATTCTGGAGATATTGTTTGTTGCATGCTTACTTCCTTGCACAGATTAAAATAATTGTGTATCTCTTTCACATTATTTTTGACAAATTAATAATTCTATTTTTATTAGGGAACACAAACATGAACTATGGATGGTCTGATGTTTGGTCAAGATTCTACCAGGATAGCAAATAAGGAAGCTAATTTGTGAGATTCCCTCATATATTACAAAGGAAGCATAGTAAATTTAGTATATTTTAGTAAAGTATACTCTACTTCTATGAGAAATTTCATTAGTGTCTAATACCATTGAGAAAATATATAAATGAAATGAGCATAAGAAAGTGATTTTGAAATTAAGAAATGACTGTTATTTTTCTTCACGAGAGAGTAGAAAGAAAGCTTTTGTAACTAAATACCCTATTCTACACTGGAGACATAGCAATGGAGAAAAGCTTCCTTGACACTGTGCATAGGATCAAGTAGAAACTCAGACTTAGTTTGCTGTTCTACCCTTAGCGATGCTCAACTTTGCATCACACTATGGCTCTTTCCCATCCTCTCATTTTTATGCACAGACGAAATGCTCAGAATATTTGGGGTTCTAATGATAAAACAATGCCAAGACCTCTTTGTCTTGTCTTGTTTTATTTCCTTATTTTCAGTTCTCTAAAACATCATGTTTCTTTATCAATTAGATTCTACTCTATCTGTAACTGGACATTTACTGTCCAAAGTACCTGTTCCCATATACCTGGCAGCCACTTCCCAAATTAACACAGAGGCTTATAGTAGCTCAGGCTTATTGCTAGCTAACTCTTACATTTTAAATTAACCCCTAATCCTTATTTATGCTCTGCCACATGGTGGTACCTTTATTAGCATGGCATATTTATCTCCTGCTCCCTCTGCATCTGGCTGGAGACTCCTCATTACATCCCTCTCTTTCCCATCATCCTTAGTTTGGTCACCCCAGCTGTACTTCCTGCCTAGCTACTAGCCAATCAGCAATTTATTAAACCAATTTGAGTGGCAAATCTTTACAGTGTACAAGAGGATTATTCCATAACAGCTATCAAATGCACAAAGTTAAATAATTTTGAAGGGTGAGTGATTTATCAATGTAAGCATTCTCCATATGTAAACTTACCAATAACTATACAGTCACCTAAAATTAAATTTACTTTATTTACAAATATTTCTTGACTAACAATAGGGCTACATTCTGATAAACACATTGAAAACTTCTTTAGCAATCCTGGCCTCTAGAATCTCTAGTGCAATTCAGGCACCGCAGACAGTCTGTTGTTTACCCTCAAGATCTCATGAGGCTAAGATAGTGGGATACTAAACCTATATAGCCTGGGAAAATAACAAAATCCAAGTTTAAATACAGTACTGTTGAATATGCAATCATACAATATACAATCAGAAAGTAAAAAAGTTTGTCAAACATTATAAGCAATATCCATCTTATTTAGGTGTGAGGGCTGGATTGGCTAAGTAGTTTGTCAAATTTATAATTAAAAGCAGCTGATGGGATAAGTCCCTTGGTCCTTGAATTTATATATACATGGTTTTGCTATGTTTTCTCTCTTCCAATATGGCAATATTTTATTTTAAGGACTGTTTCATATCTACTTTCATACTAATATCATGGCCACAAGCCATTTCTTGTATTTCTCTCTAAAACAAAATGCAATTACTTCTATTGAATTTCCTTTGGACTCTGCTTAATTCTTAATTTAATAATAGTTTATTTCAAACTTGTTAACCTGATTCCTTCTTCCTGGACCGCGATTTCCTCATTTATGAAAAAAGAAGTTTGAGTGAATTTACCCCAGCTGTGCTTTAACCTACAACACACCATTTTCCAATTGAGGACTGCATCAATCTTTAACGCCTTAATGGAACTTGTAGATGTGAAGAATGTGCTCTTATTTTGTCAAATTCAGACATTTGACTGTGAGATGACCATCACCAAGCCCAGGTCACTAGTCCAGGCCAGTGCTCCCCACATCCTCCAATCTGACACTGGCACATTAATTATGTCTTTGTCACTTACATTTTCAGAAAATGTTTTCAGTTTGGGGAATATTTGGGGAAAATTTTTTCCAAATTTTCTTGAGTAGATTCTCTTTATTGCATCTTATTATTTTCATTTTATTTATTTTTTAGTCTTTCAAGACAGGGTTTCTCTGTGTAGCCCCAGCTGTCCTGGAACTTACTTTGAAGACCAGGCTGGTCTTGAACTCATAGAGATCCACCTACCTCTATCTCCTGAATGCTGGAATAAAATGAGTGTGCCATCACAGCCCTCCACATCTTACTATTTTAAAAGCTTTTTTCTATTTCCCTAGAGACAGGTGTAGGACATATCCCCATTATTGTTGGTCAGAAAGGTCCCAAAAATCCCTAAGAGAACACTGGCTAGTGCTATTGCTCGTGCGTGCTCACCAGCACTAGAGGGAAAGAACCTATAGTTGAAGATGTCATACACTTTTGGCTTCAGAAGTTTCAGAAGTTAACTATTTAGCATTCTAGGAAAGAAAATCCATCAACTTAACTATAGACCATGCTTGACACAGTATCAACCTACCAAGAAATGCAAGTGTTTTGGTGTAATAGTGGCATGACTATGTTAGGGGTAACCAGCTGCTTTGTGATTGGATTAGAGGTTTACTCCACGGGAGGAGATACATACACATCTGGTACTATAAACCTAGTCAAAAGTCTATCAATGAGAGATCATCACCCAGAACAGAATGTATTACTGTTGCTTTCTCAAATGAACATATTATAAAACTGTCTTGTAAATGTTTATATTTATACTCACAGGCCAGTGTGATTCTCAGCTTGGTGCAGAGAAGCTCACTTTAGCAGAGGGTGAAGGTTAGTGCAGAAACTGGGATATGGTAAAAATGGTGAGAATAAGTGACTGTTGAGCACTCAGTCCCAAACAGGACATCTTGTTTCCCCGGTGACAGGTATGGGCAACTGTTTGCTGCCACTCCCCCAGACTCAGGGAACATCACAGAAGAGCAGATTAGGAAAATGAAAACAGGAGGACAAGGAAGAAGGGCCTGAAACATGGCCATCTAGACAGGACATAGCCACTGCAATTACAAACATACAGCAGTGGACAATACCTTCTCAAATCAGACCTTCAGAATTCCATCATGGACAGAAATGCCTACCAAGCTCATCACTTCCCAAGGAGTTTCTAATTGTTAGTGGTTGCTGCAGGAGTGCATGTCATTTTCTTCACTAGTGTAGCTACTGAGAGCTTAGGTAGAAAGGAGAAGTTAAGGAGAATTGAGGGGGATAGCAGGGAACAGTGAACATATCGCATATAATAATAATGCGTGTGTATATGTAAGAAAGTATCAAATTTTTAAAAATAAAAATTCTGCTTCTCTAAATGTATCAGGATATGCAAATTTACTTCTTAATATGCAATAAATATAGGTCAGATTGAACCAGTTTACTATAAAATACCACCCATCTGATGATCCTACAAACACTAAACTTTTCTACTACTTAATATTCAATGAGAAATACAGAATAATTGTTGTCAAACACTTGCAAGACTTGAATATTGTAAAACAATCTAGCTTAGAACTTTTCCAGAGTGAACCAGGATACACATTCTAGTTTATTTTTTTTTCAACAAATTGATATAAAAATATAAAGAACAAACTATAACATTGTTATTTCCTGGTAACCTCATTTAGCTTTGCTATAAACCACAATACTATACTTATAGGAGATCCTTTCAAGATATTTAATTACATAATTTAAGCCTGTTTTCTGTAAAATGTCAGAATTGTGTTTCTATTGTCTCTAGAAAAAGTCAGTAATCTGTATTTTGCCAGCAGAGGGCACACAGATGCCTTCCTGCTCCTTGTAATCTATGACAGCATGGGGATTAAAGGAAAAGGCTGCATCTTCTGTTCAGAGCCTACACCTCACTCAAACCACATCAAGAGAACAAAGAAAACACTGTCATATTCGTATTTTTCAGATCTAATTTAAAAAGACATCCATGCTACTGATGAAGAGCAAAAACTCACTTTAATACAGATTTTTTTGCTCCACAAATTTAGTTGGCAATTTTATCCTTTGTTTTAATCTATATTTTATTCTGGTCATTTTACTTTGAGGTTCACTTCTGGACCTGTAGCAGAGGAATGGTGAACAAAAATGTATTTTTTTTATTTGTGAAAAAAAGCAAACCATCTCTTTTTATTATTAATAAATATAAAGGATTCCAAAGCAATTAAAAATCAAATTGAAGATTTGGAGGGAACATTTGTTAAGAAAAATGAGTTAGAGTGAAATAATAAAAAGTGGCCTATTGATCATTTTGGTTAGTGACTTAAGAACACTTGAGACCTTTTTTAACTTCTAGGTACTTAGCATGTGACTTAGCACGGGCTAGGTTTCACATTAAAAGAGCAGCTGTAGTGTCAACATTTTCTGCATTCTCCGGTGTTCTAGTCAGATATCTGTTACTGTGATAAAAGTAACAAAATCAACTTGGAGAAGAAAAACGGTTTTCTATATCACAGTTTATCATTAAAAGAAGCCAGAGCAGGAGGCAGGGATTGGAATAGAGACCAGGCAGGAACACTGCTCGCTGGCTCACTCCCCATGGCTTGCTCAGTTTTCTTTCTTATCCAAACCAAGACCACCTGCTCAGCATAGCACCACTCATGGTAGCCCGAGACACCTCACATCTGTCAGTAATCAACAAAATGCCCAGGACAATCAGGGAGAGACAATTGTTTAGAGGAACTTCCCTCTTCCCAGTGACCCCAGCTTGTGTCAAGTTGACAAAAACTAACTGGCACATACCAGGTAACTTCATAATTTGGGCATACTGAATCTGCACACAAAATGGAAAACTATGTGCAGGTGAGATGAATCAGCTGGTAAAGGCTTTTGCCTGAAACCTGATGACCTAGTCCCATCCTCAGGACCCACATGAGAAGGAGAGATTCAAATCTGCAAAACTGTGCTCCGAAACACACACACACACACACACACACACACACACACACACGGACACGCAAGCATGAATTACTGGTGATAAGATGGAAAAGCAGTGTTACAAGCAAACGTCCAGGTTCCCAGACAGTTGATGCTCATTTCCAGCATCATCGATCTTAAGTATCTGCATAAACCAACTGCCCGCCTTACTTCGCACAAATTTAGTGCTGAGGTCTCAGAAGTGGGAGCTCTGCTTCCCCATCAGCACTGAAGGTTCTAAAGGATTAACAGCTGTGGAGGTGGAGGATAATCTTTATGGATTCCTCTGAATTTTAGAATATATACAACTAAGGTCACAGAGATAGCTTATTGCTGATCCAGAAAAAGAAGAAAACTAAAAAAACACTGCAAACTTAAATAACTTATTTTTTTAAATGTTAAATAATGAAGACTAGTGAAAGGAATGCAAGCTAAGAGTTCAGGTCTCCGACTCTTCTATTCTATTTTAAGTGATTCAAGGAAACCATAGACACGTGTGACTATAGTGGCCGAAAGGGCGGGGTTTGTGACAAAGGAAATGAAGTGGTGGTGTCCCTCAAAGTTACGTGTTCTTCCTTCCGAGATAAGTGTTCTGCTGAAAACTCCAGCTGCATTGCCTTCAGTGTCTGTGAATGAACGTCCGCTGAGCTGTTGGTAAGCACATAAGCTATGTCAACACTGAGAGACTTAAAGTTTAGACTGCTTCAAAAGTTACGTACATAAACACACATGTAGGTAGCTCTTTAGCCTCTAAGCATATGTAAATATAAACATAATAAATATATTTATATCTAAATAATTTTTAAAATTATTTTTTCTTTCCCAATGAAATAACGACTTCAGGTGTTTTAAATCATCAGCTCTCCAACATCCCGGAGCTGGAATAAGAGACAGGGAGTGAGTGAGAAACACTGAGTATAGCAGAAACAGGAGGCTGAGCCCCTTGGAAGGGGAGGGGGGCACGGGTCACTTCTGGCGAGTATACACAAACCAGGTGCACCACTGTGCAAACCTGTCTTGCCTTGTTCCTTATTAACTGACAACCACAAGCTCCACACATGTTTTTGTAACACCACAGCTTATTTTTCTCTTTGCCCTTTATTTCTCCATTTTTCAAACTGGGATATCATATCATAGTTGAATTCATATGCAGAACTAGACAAGCCATAGATATTACTTTAAGTTTCAAATTACCTGCTTTCTTAAAACAATAACAAACAGCAGCAAACAAAACTTCATATTCCAATCACCCCCCTTCAAAATGGCTGCAAATACACATGTATATTTGCTGAAATCCGTGTGATTTTTGTCTTATACAGACATTTTCAAATGCACAGGGACTACCTTCTTTAGTTACAAGGAAGTTAACAGGAACTTGTGGTTCTCCAAGGTCAGGCTTCACGGGGCTTTCCACACTATGATTCATCCTGGAATGAAGAAATAACGAGCACTTATCACTGCATTTGTTAAATAAATGCATTTATAATGCAATCTTTAGAATTGTATTTATGATTGTTGTTGTTCATATTTTCATATCAGTCCGTAGTAACCAAGTGACCTGCATGTCCAAGGCTGTCTGACCAGCCTTTCTCTCAAGAAAAAGAGGCGAAAATGTGGATATGTGCTTATTTCCGTCCTGTCTGTACCACTGCTGCCTTGGCCCAGACTTAGCCTGTTAGGTGAAATCATTGTCAAGTAGCTTGTATAGGAATAATTTTGTACTAGTGGTTACACAATACTATTATAATTTGATTAAAATCATTACTGAAAATCGCATAAATAAATGAGATTAGTTTACTACTTTTCTTCCAAATCAATGACCAAATAAGAAAAAAATTAGAATTTGTGATGAGTATGCAAATAGATACGGAACTTTTGCCTCTAATGTCTCTTATTAATTGACTTCATAGATGATCTGCTTACATGTGGAAGAGGAAGCACTGAATACATAGGCAGGTGTCTTTGTTTTTGTTTACCTAAACTAACAGAGTTAATGCTTAAAAAAATAAAACTGGCAGAAGGCTGAGGAAAAAAAAAAAAAAAAACCCGGTAGAAGCACCTGGACGTAAACACTAGAAGAGCATGAGATCCTGGAAGCCTATGAGTGAAGAGATGGAAAGTGTCTATTAAGGCAGACAGAAGGTCACCGCCGGGCGTGGTGATGCCATGGGAGGTGCAGTGATAGAATCTAATTAGGTGGCAGCCAGCATATTGGAAACAAAAAGAAGGTCACATCTATTCAGCCACTAAAATGTGTTAATACTAAATTAGATGCTTAGTCGGTATAGCCACCTCTGCATGTGGTAAATGCTTAAACCCCAGCGAAGCACCTAATTATCTGTCCTCAATTTGCCAGTGTCCACTTCAAACCCAACTTTAATGTCATGTTTGAGGAAAATGTGTCTCACCCCCTATTTTATGAAACAGAGTCAATGTGTTTGTTCCCCGAGAGAGCAACATTTAATCACTTCTGTATTATGGGGGTTATAATTGGAGTTGTGATCACTGCCTCTCCTTGCCTTGGGGGCTTTGTGTTTCCAGAGTCTTCCCAGCACATCTCAGACCCACACACAAAGGCTCCCTAGAGACCAGCTCGCCAGCACCTTTATCAATGGTGCAAGAGGAACTTTCTGATGTCCCTAAACCTATGAATGGTTTGCAGTTGTTTTAATTTTGCGCCGGCCCCACATAAACATATTTTTGTATTAAAAACGGATGAAAATAATTCTAAAAAATATATACTGTTGCCTGCTATCTAAGAATGTATGAGTACTTGCTTTACAGAAAATACAAAGGCTTTACAGGCAATAAAAATGTCAGTATTTTAATGTCCCTGATGGTTTGGCCACTATTAAAAGAACCATGTGTCAAATAAAGTGCAGTAGGCCCTTCATGATCACCATGATCACAGGCAATACATCTGCAGATGCAAGTGATCACACAGGCCTCTCAAGTGGTCCTGCCACACCCAGACGAGTCTAAGGAGAATGAAAATACAGAGAAATCAATTTGCACAGCTTATACATTGTTTATCTTATGTGTGATAAAAATTCTAATTTTTCTTTATAAGGTTTGAATATTCACTCTTTTCTCATTGATATGTCTCTCTAGATTAAGCAAGAATTATTTTTCTAATTCTGCTATTTAATACTTTTTAATAAAAAAGATTAAAGATTAAACAGGTGAACATAAAAGAAAAGCAAGTACAATGATGGTGTGATTTGATTGTTTCTTATACTTTTTCTATGAGAAGAGATCTAAAATTGTTTATTTACTCTACAAACAAACAACAGAATACAAAGACAACCATATATGCTCTTTGTGCTATTGGGGGATGCGAAGTCAAACAGCAAAAAAACTGAGAACAGCTGCATTTGTGTGTGTGTGTCCAGTGTAAAATGAAACTATGAAATTTGTTTTTAAATGTATTAATAACTCTTAGGCAGAGCAAGAAGGGTCATGTAGAAGAGTTTGGAGGGAGGAAGGGAAAGAGGAAAATGGTGTAATTAAATTATAGTCTTGGAAAATTAAATATAACTTAAAAATAAAAAATAAATATTGGGAATAGCAGGGAGCTGGGTGTTGAACTGTAATGGGCCCAGACCTTAGCATAACTGACACCATGATGGAAGTACCACTCAGGCCTTAAAACCCAATGTACAGTCAACACCTCTGAAAACAGGAACAAAGATTTAATCCATTAAAGTCCACAGTTCTTGGGAAGTACTAACCTGATTTTTGGCTTCTGTAGTTCTGCTTCTTGCTAACTGTTCTTGCTAACTAAGGTGTATCAACTCACAATGGGATCTTTCTTCTTAAAGGTGCACCCTAAGAAAGGCTCAAGACTGCACTCAGTTCTTGGACACACAATTTAGTTATAGGCTGAACAATAAGGATTTTCTATTGGCTTGAACTTGGTGGTCTTCTCTGATGAATCACACAAAAAAAGAACAAACTGCAATTGTATGAGTCATACTTATAAAGCCCAGGGGAAACACCAGTGTTGGTCACAATGTATGCTCCATTGTTGTGGGATATTAGTATAAGATGTGTTACATTTGTTTATCCTGTGGAATATATGTTTTATGATGCAAAGATATTTTGCGTTCTTTTATGTAGCATTTATTTAACTCTGTGAAACTGTGTTACTTTGCTTGCTTAAAACACCTGTTAGTTCTAGTAAAACACTCAGTGGCTAATAGCTAGGCAGGAGAGAAGTAGGCAGGGCCAGCATTCAGAGTGAATAAATAGAAGAAGAAAAGGAGAATAAGAGGAGAAAAAAGAGAGAAGAAAAAGAGGACATCAGGGGTCAGCCACCCAGCTATGAAGTCAGTTAGGGAGTAAGAAGTAAAGAAAGCTATATAGAATAGAGAAAGATAAAAATCCAGAGCCAAAAAGTAGATGGGATAATTTAAGCTAAGAAAAGCTGGCTAGGAACAAGTGAAACAAAGGTTGGGCATTCATAGTAAAGAATAAGTCTCCGTGTGATTATTTGGGAGCTAATTATGAAGGTCAGGACTTTGCAAAGATGGCCCTGAAAACAGCCTTGCCCCTTCTTACTCAATAGGGCCCAGCTAACAAGCACATTTGTGAGGAATAGGCTTCACCACATACCAAATCTGCTGTGCCTTCATCATAGACTTCCTAGTTTACAGACCCACAGCCACTTGTGATATCTGTTGGCTTCTCAGCTTGTGACAGATGCCCTTCCCCACCCAGCCCACAGATTATGCAGGATGTAAAATAAGCTTATTCTACCTGTCCAAACCTAAAATGATCACAAAAACATTTCTACAATAAAGAGTGCTATTTCCCTCTTCCTAAAGATATAAAAAATATTATAACACTTGATCCATTGATAACGGTCTCACTGTTTAGGTACAAAAGACATTTTAAGATAATATTTTTATTCATTCTTGGAAATTTCTATACATGTGTATTTTAATCATATCCATCCAATACCACCTCTTCTAGTTCCTCTAATGTCCCCAATACTGTTGTCTCCCATCTTATCTTACTTTTTGTTGCTGTTGTAATTAATAGCCTGTGAGTACAATTAGTACCACCTACCTGTTAATGCATGAGGCCATCTACTAGGTCAGCAGCCATGTTCCCAAAGAATAGTAACTGTCAACTGATAATAGCTTCTCTACAAAGGTGAAACCTCAGGGGCCTCTTTCCAATTCATACCAGAATTTTGTTTGACTTAGCACTTCGGGTTTTATGAGAGGACCCACAGGAGCTCTGAATTGATGTGAGTACTACTTGTGCCCAGACCTCTGCATTTCACAGTCCTCCTTCTTACCAGCAGCTGTTGCAGTTTTTCTACCCACTCTCCCAAGATGTTCCCTGAGTCTTACATGCCAAGATATATAATAATATATACGATTCACCCATTGCTGAGCACTCACGCAATACTTGGCGTTTTGATCAGATATGCTTTTCTGCATTAATCTCTCTCCACTGTGGTGTGGGCATGTTTCCCTAACCGAAGTGAGAACAACACGAACATGTGGGCATAAGCATAAACCTTTAAAATATAGTCTGACACAATGGACTCTAGGACCTATGATCTCCTAGGTTATCATTTATTGACCAGGTTTACAGTACCAGGCACAAACCCTCTTTTGTGGAGTCTGTGGAATGGGATTCTTATTCAACGAAAAGCTGTCATATTGTCATGTCAGAGCCACCATGCCACTATGTAGGTACATCTTGCCAGGCAGGTCAGTGTTATAGCATGTAAAAGGAGACTGCGCATTGGTTTTCTGGTGGCCCAGACCTGAATAATCACAAAGAACCTATATTAATTATAAACAATACTGTTTTACCGATGGCTCAAGCATATTTCTAACTAGCTCTTATATCTTAACCCATTTCTATCAATCTGTGTATCTCCATGAGGCTGTGGTAAGATTTTAGCATCCTTCTTCTTTGGCAGCTCTGACTCTGCCTACTCTCTATATATCTCTGTTCAGATTTCCTACCTGGCTTTACTCTCCTAAGCCATTGGCCACAAGAGCTTTATTCATCAACTAATAAAAGCAACACATATACAGAAAGACATCCCACATCAATAGCATACATGATCCAGTGCTGTATAAAGTCATTAATCAAAAGATCAATTTTAAAAAATGGATTAAAAACTTTTCCTCTCAAAGGCTAAATGGTTAATGATTTATTTGGCATTTGATTCAAATCTACATGCATGTTAATGAATGGACATGGCTTTGTTCCAACAGACTTTTATTTATAAATACAGAGCATAATGACCTGTGTATGGCCTAGGCACTGAGTACATCGAAAATAAGATATAACATTGTTATTTAGAAATACATGAAGAAACAGCCAAGATGTTTTTATTATTCTGTCACGTAGCATGACGCTCTGTGAACAAACGTGTGGGGTCTCCCCCACATTTCAACCAATTCTTTGTCAGGACCAGCAGGGCTTCTCTAATTCAATCTGACCTTGTCTTGTTGGATGTCTCATCAGATCACAGATGGTGAGGGCTAGCTTCCAAGACCGTCTTGCACACCAGGTGTCAATTGCAATCCCTTAGCCACGGCCTGTATTTCTAGCCAACTGGCTAAGGATTGGGCTTTCCAGGACTCCTTCCACAGATTTGAAGAATTTGCTATGAGTTTTCTCAACTCTGGGAGTGACTTCACTATGATTATCAGAATAATCCAAAGATGTGGAAGATGTGGAAGAAAGGCATGGGGCAGGGTAAGTAGAACAGGCCTTCCGGGCCTTGTCTGAGCCAGCTCCTTGTGATCAGCTCTCCATAGTATACTGGTTTTGTGTAGGCTTCACTGTGGAGTTATGATTAATTAATTATTGGTCATTTGCAATTGAATTTGGTCTCTCAGCCCTTTCTCCCATCTTCAGAAGTCCAGGAATGGTCATCAAAGTCCTAACCTTCTAATGCCAAGATCTTTCAATGGGAAACTCTTACCTTGAGGATGTATAGGGCCTCAGCCACCAGGGTGCTCACTTAGCATACAAGCATTAAAAAAAAAGAAAGAAAGAAAACAGGGAAGGCAGGCATGTCATCACCACCAAGAAGCACTGCTTTGGACAGCCCTGCCTGGTGAGTGCCCAGGGTAGGAGTGGAGTTCTTAGATTCTAACATAAAAAGGAGCTAAACTTGATGGGTGATTTGAAATTATTAATAGCGCAAGTAGATCTCCTACTACTTAAGGGTTCATGCAAAGTCATGAGAAAGCTACAATAACGATCTAGGGAAACCAAGTCAAGCACTCTGCTTGGAGCTTGTCCTTTACCAGCTTCTGGAAAGTCAGGGCTGGAAGAGTAGCCAAGGAAAACTGGAAACACACTGTGCTACTTGTGCATGCCTGACATTTGGAATGGTGCATTTCTCTCTATCCTTGACTTTCCATGCAACCACAACAGCTCTGTCTTTTTGATAATCCTAAATTATTTTCAGTCTTAC
This sequence comes from Alexandromys fortis, assembly GCF_014885135.2. NCBI lineage: Eukaryota > Metazoa > Chordata > Mammalia > Rodentia > Cricetidae > Alexandromys > Alexandromys fortis. The sequence goes on from NW_026068015.1 coordinate 603,220, forward strand.
ATGGGATCTACATGACATCTTTGTCAATAAGTATATAAACAAATCCCTTTTCTAATATACTATCTCTGAATAAGTTAGTACAGGGAGGAACTGAAACCCATTGCATTTTTGACACCATAAAATAAGAAATGTCAGTTTTATATAAAGTACACTAGAGATTCTAAATACTTGAAACTTCATTAAGTTTCATTAATGAATTAGTTTTGCAATGGGTTGAGTAATGTTATAAGGCGATGAGAGATGAACAAATGTTCAAAAATCAAAAGACTTTGCAAATAAATGAAATTTAAATTTTAACTTTTCAATATAGTCGGACTTAAATTTGAGAGTAATAAGAATATGTTGCCAATATGATGATAGAAAAATGGATAAACCATCATGGCAAGTTATAACCAAATGTCCAGCATTGAGAAAACAATGTAGGGATTTGAGAGTGAATAAGATGGTATTACACATTGCCTCTTGATGACCTACAAAATAGATTTCCAGAAAAAAAAACCCACTAATCTGTAATACCTGTAAAATGACAAGTATTAGGAACACCTGACTGAAATAGAAATCCTTGACTTGAAATAATGAACAAATTACTAGGACTTTTTCCAACCAGGTGCCCCATTACAAAAGTTGTTAATTTTGACTTTCTTGCCATCTCAGTGGAAATAAATGAAAAAATCCTGGTTCTAAGGCTCAGACAGAATTCAAGAAAATAAGACCTTATCTGCTCTTGTGAGGCACACCATGCTGCTCCTAAGAAGAAAATCAAATCGCTTTTGCTCAGCTGAATGCGAGACCCGGTGCCTGTCATCCGATATCTCTCCTGATCCACACTGTTGTGAGATTATTATGATTTAACAGAAATTCCTTCTGTAAGTTATTGTATTTTCTTGGGAAATTGGGTGAATTAGAAGCAAAGCAAATACAAATCCATTTAATGACTAACAACCTCACGCTTTCAACTGTGCATCCTTATCACAGAAAGACATTATTATTTCTAATCTTGTGTGTGCCTGGCTGCTCTCACCCACCCCGTAAATGCAATACTGTCAGAGGCTGTTGACAAGTAAATGACCAGGACCATCATTTCCTTTGGAATTAATAATAATAGCCATCTCCCATGGGCCCCCACCAACTGAGCACCCTCAAAGCCAGGAACTGTTTGAGGGTTTTGTACATATTTCTCTTTGCTAAGTGTGATTACCTTATAGAGGAAACGCTGTTAGTGACATTTTCATAGGTGCACAAACTAAGCAGAAGTGAAGTCACTTGACAACAATTACCTAAATAATTGTAAGAGTCAACACAGGGATCCACATTAACAGACATTCGCCCCTCCTTTTTGTAGGACCACATTAACGGCATTAATGGGCATTGAACCCTCACTTTCCATGGCGCTTGGGAAACACAGCTTGAAATCTGATGCAGCCCCTTAGTATTATTATTAAAACTTGCTTAAGTTTGAGTAAGACTGGCCAAATACTGAAAACGCAGGCTAGAAACACATTTTAGAAACTATTTAATACTTTCAGAAATAGGAGGCTCAAGTGCTGTGCTCATAAAATACTGTAAATAAGTTGTTAAGTGCTTACAAAGTATCCAGAAACAGTTCAGTTCATCTTTATCCATGGGAAAATGATTTGTTAAATGTTTAAGGTATGTTGACCTTTTTCTGAACACATGACTTCCATTAAAGACTAGAATCAAATCTATTCTTGTAAACCTTTTTGCTTTAGTTGTTTGCATAAATACTCTTGTGAGAAGCCTTTGAAAATGTGAATGCTGAAACCCTCAGCTGCCATCGAGTACACGTTTTAAGAGCCAGAGTGAACCTCTAAACTCCACTTGCCCAATGACAAAATAACCTCCTGGAATGTTGGGAGCTGTAGTTCCTGAAAAATAACAAGCCACATGTTCTCACTCCCCTAAGAAAGTTTGTTGGACCCATCTGCACCAGACACGCTTGATCACACATGGGTTGGAGGTACTTAGGCAAAAAATATATCAACACGTACATTTGCCCCCGATTGGACCTGGTGGGAAATCCAACGAATCGTGAGTTTTGCCTTCTTAAGTCCCTACAGAATGTGACTCATGGCCATTCCCTGGGAATCCAGGGGTGGATCTGGCCAGAGTCCATCTACCTGGCTAGTATTTAGTTAAAGCTGGCTTCACATTTGGCTCAAAATTGTGGGACTGGCTTTTCTCTCACGAATCTCAGTATTATCAATGTTACCACTCGAGCACACTGGGGAAGAAAATGTACTCCACTTTAGATGGAGCGGATAAAAAACAAACAAACAAAAAACTTCCTTTCAGTAGACCACTGTGAATAACTTTGTGAGCTTTTACAGAGTATTAAGAGATAGTTTTCTCATGCCCGGCCCTCTTTTTGGAGATGTGATCCCATTATACAGTTCAGACTGAACTTGAACTTGGTTTCTAGCCCATATTGTTCTAGAACTCTGGATTCTCTAGCCTGTCTCCTGAGTATTGTCATGATGGGTATGTGCTACTGGGCCCAGTACCCCACATTTTTTTCTCTTTCTACTGTTATTAGTGGTGAAATCAAAAGACATCTGTTAGCTTAGGATTGATGGAGTTGCTGTGGAAATGAAGGAAAGAGGAAACTGACTTCTACAGAAGCAGAATTGATTTTTAATCAGAACAGTTGAAAGACACCAGACTCTTCTGGGGAGCAGAGACTGTAGCGGTGCAGGGGTCCTGGAACTCGGCAGAAGAAGGAACTTCCGAGGAAAGGTGTGTCAGTAGTTGGGTCCTTACACTTCCAAGGCCAAATGAAGTCAACAGACATTCCATTGCCCTGTTGGCTTTCCTGTCAAATAGGTGTTCTTATCAGTATGCTGAGTTAGAAGTTGCTCAGCTCTTTGAGGTTCCTTCTTTTAGGTCATTAACCCTTCCAGTGTAGCTGAGTCATTTTCTTGAGCACAATTATCAGACTACCTAGAATCAAAAGAAGGTATTCTACCCTGAATGAACTAGCCTCCTTTCACCTTGCATTTTATTGGATGTGCTAAACCTATCTCACAATGTGCTGTGACTTCTCTGAACCAGAAAAACACTGCTGAGGTCAGTCCACTCCTGAAAGCAACCAGCGTGACACTGCAGAGGCTCCAACTGCTTCACAGATCCAGGCAAAGAGCAGCTCCCCGCGGGTAAGAATGTACTCAATAGAGAAGTGGAGGATGGGAAAAATTCACACGTTATAAAGCAAGTGGTAAGCCTGGACAAAAAATACCTGGGTAAATGGAAGCAAATTTTAGAAAGTCCCTAACATGTTGTATGTTTTATCTCCCTAACATGGCTAAGGTCAGATGGTTCACAGAACATCTGAGAGCTGTCATGAACACAAAACTGCATTTTATTTTTGAGACATATAACTTGACAGGTAGTTTAAACTTAAATTCATGAGCCTCGATTTACCAGATTTCCATAATAAGTTCCTTCAACCAATCCCTGTGAAGTCTTTAGGTTTCTAATAGTCCAGTACTAGTGAAAATAGCCCAGGTTTTCACTCATTGCTAATTGCCCTAGCTCTATTTAATGTCAATGGTTCTTGACAGCTTGCCATCCTTTTCTTTTGAAAAAATAATGATAACAATAGCTGAGAATGAAAGGCATGCTATAAGAATGTGACCTTGGATAAGTAAAGTCAGCTGCATCTCAAAAAAGTATCTGCTAATACAAACTTTACCTAATTGTTATGAGAACCAGTGAGAAAACAGGTAGGCAAAATAAATTTCAGACCCCACACCAAACAGTTCTGCAGAATTTATGATGGATGGAGAATTTGTAAACATCTGCAGTAAAATTGAGAAAAATGCAGAGGGAGCTGGGCAGTGAGCTGTTAGCTCTCCACATCGGGATCAGAGAGAGCCAGTCATTGACAATCTTGCCAGTGTGGTGATCTTGTTTCAGAAATACTCTGCAAAAAAATTCTCTGAACTAAGGCAAGCACAGGACTTCTAAGTTGCTCCTAGGCAGAGCTACCTAAGGGACTTGGATGCCCCAAACTCCCAGGCATTAAGCCAGTGAAAGCCGCCTGAGCCAACTTGGTTATCTCCTTGAATCCAGCAGGAGAATCTGACTTCCCGTGATGCAATTTTTCTATGACATCATTTTTCCCCCCAGTTTTACTTGAAATCGACTTACAAACAAAACGACAATCATGAGCACGGGCCAAGGGGTTCTTAGGGCCACGAAGAAAACTGTAAGAGCTTAAAGGCAAGTAGTGCTGAGCGTGAGTCTGAGGAATGTCTGCGTCCTTCTGACCTGGGAGCAGCAGCCTGACAGCTAACTTGCTCGGGTCGCAAACACCTGTGACATTGGGCAATGGTCTAACACAACCAGCTTCTCTACATGGAAATTATTCTAATCAAGAGAACTCATCTTTTCCTCACTTGACAAATGTAAGTCTTCTTCATGGAGAAAGGGGGACTGTTTACACCTCACCATCTGTGATTGTTTTGGCCCGAAGGCCTGACTGCCTCCCCACTCCCTCATAAACAAAAGGAGATTTTTATTGACTGTTCATTTTCAAAGATCTTTTAAAAGGCATTAAGCAATCAATTCTCACATTGTGTCCACTTTGGGTTTCTCATTTTCTCGTGCCAGAAAAGAACCTGAAAGCAATATCCACGCAAATCATTCACCCAGAGAACAGGCAGCTTCCTCTATGTGCTCAGGGTTACCAAGAAAGGCATTACAAAATGAGGGGGCTTTGTCTTCCCGTCTCCACCCTTTTCTTTCTTGGTTTCAATATTAAAATTTTTTGAAATGATTAAGGTTTATTTAGTCCTAGGAGTAATGTGATGAACTCTTCAGAGAAAAGCAGATCCGAATCACAGGAGCAATTAGCATGCTTATTGTGGCGGTTACAAAGGCAGGGAAGCTGCTCAGAGGCCTCTGTGTCCGCTGAAGCTCTGTCAAGGATAAGGACTTTTTTTTTTTTTTTTTTTTTGACAGCCAAGGTCTTTCATTGTGAGCACCTGCAAGTGACTTCAGTATGGTTGACTTTTTGATTCCTTTTTGATGTGAAATACTTAACTTGAGGGACACAGTGGCTCTGATTTCTCATTTCTTTTGTGGTTTAGAGTATAACACATTCACCTCGAGGCAGCGCTGTAACGGAAGATAATCACTGATGAAAGATTTGACTCCATTTCCAATATCTGTTTCCACAAAGTACAGTTTTCTGAGTTTTCTTATTTATTCTGAAATCTTATTCAAGAAAAACCACTGTAAACAGAAGGTATTACCAATTCATTTTCAAATATGCTTTTATTTGGAACATAGTAATTGAAAAGCCAGACGCTGCCTCCCTTTGACTAGTTATATGTCACTTTCTAATTCCTTGTTCACCTGACCCATATGTGTTTTTTCACCAAAAAGGCCAATTATTTCCATGTTCTAATTATCGTCCGTGAGGAAGCTATATGCAGAAAAGCAGAAGGAACTCTGATGTTTGTTGTAATGTGTATGAATAGTGGTTACCACATTAACAGAGGAACACATCACACACCACCAGTTCCTTTAAGTTTCAGTTGAGATTTTCCAGATAACTACATTTTACTTCTTCCAGAATGAGAAAAGAAGAGATGCCAGGAGACAGGAATGGGAAAACCATCTTTACCGACTTTCTCTCCGCTAATAAGCAGGCTGGGTTACAAAGTGAATTCCCCATGTGGTAGAACATAGGAAAGTCGGGCGCTGCTGGAGTAACTAGTCCTGACGTTGAGGAGAAAGGAAGTGTAGGGTGAAGGAACCGGTTTCAGCTCAGCAGTGTTGAGGTCAGGAAGGAGATGAGGCCTGTATCAGGAGGGAAGGCTGTCAAACAGATGTCTGAACATCAGGAGACCATACTTTCCACGGTTCTCTAGGTCCCCTATGTAAACCTTTATCAGAACTGTTTGGAACGAAATTCTCATAACAAAAAAAGTCTTGAATTTTTTTCATAACTTGAAAAATAAATGGTAATTTATTGATCTCAAGATGCAGTTTCTCTTTTATGTTCATATTTTTTCAAAGAAAGTCAAAATTCTAGTGGAGTAGGGAGGCTAACAGGTAAATTCTCTTGCAGCACTTGACAGTCTAGACTGTTATGCTGCTTTATCTGCTGTCTTTCTGAAATTTTCCTTCTTATAATTTAATTCAAATATTTTAGTATTATTACCATATCACCAGAATTTTGACTAACAAGTAGTTGCCTTTTCTCCCCCATCTTTCTTCTTTGCTGAGGACTAATGTAAAATTGCACTTCGTTAATTACGTCATCATAGAAATCTGTCTTAACTTAAATCCCTCATTTGTTTATGTTTGAACCTTCTCTACTTTCTGGAATTTTCTTATCAGATGTCATTATGTTTGTTTTTATTGCATCGCTTCTTTAATTTGTAACTTTGTGCAACTGAAATTAATTTACTTCAAAAAGAACTGAGTGTGTCTACTTGAATAGATGATAAAAATTGTCATGCTCCATGTGCTTAGAGCAACAGTGATCCAATTTAACACTGCACATCATCACAAAAGGCATGAAGGACTGCGAAGAGGAACTAGGGTGACTTCAGGACAGAGCATGCTTGCAGAACCCAGACCACAGCATGCACTGTCCACTACATCATCACACACAGCAAAATCATCAGCGAGGAAACAAAACAGAGTGTGATCCTAGCCAGACATGCCTTGCAGCTGAAACATGGGCCAGGCAGGTTGCTCTGAAGCAGTGCTTGATTTTTCGCGTTTCGGTTTGCATTGTGTATAAGATTTGATGTGACTATTAGATACACAGCATAAAAAAGCAAGGCCCATGATGAAGCAAGGGGTGATGGATTAAGTGACCAGGGGAGCAAGGAAAGCACTCGGTCATCTCAGCAAGAGGAAGCTCATCTTTGCAAAGTAACAAAAACTGTTGGAAACACGTCATTTTAGCAGTCTCAAAGGTGGCAGAACTCAGGAGGGTGTCCCAACCTTCCCAGACACCTTACACACAGCCATCTCTGATTCCCCACACTTCCACTCCCAAAGCATCCATTCTTCCCGCCACCCCTCCTCTTGGCTCTTTCAGATAGCTATCTCTAGGTGTCTGGGAGCAGATACAAACATCCAGAGATAAACGAGAAGCTGCTCCAGATTTATATTCTGCTTATCATCCCTTTCCCTGGCTTTATCTTACAGATGTGATAAGTCAAAATGTATCTCCTATTACTGCGTGGATCAGCTGAAGTGGTGATGGCAGAGGATTCTTTACTGCAAGTAGGAAGTAAGTGTTCTCACTTATATCTTTCTGTGGGAAATGCTTTTTAGAACTAGAAAGTCTATGAAATCACTACACCTAGAAGTGTCTTTCCTACTATAGCTTCCCTAACAAAAGTGCTTTTAATTAAGCTCTTTTTTCACCAAGTGTTAGAAGGATGAAATCACACGTCCTTTTGCTCTGAGCCAAAGGGTACAGCAAAGAAGAGAAATGCCATGCTGGACTTGGCGGTTGCTATTATTGTTGTAAATAACTACCAACGTTTACATTGCATTTTACAGCACAAGTGCGCTGGCACATGAATCACCTCATTAAACGAGACAAATGAGAGATTCCCAGTCAATAATTTCAGTTCAAGAATAAGACAATTGAAACTTGTTTTCCTTCTCATTACCAAACTTCAGGAGCGTATCTGAAAGGCTCGGCTCACGTTCACTTGTTATCAGCAGGGTTTCCAAATACAGCTGGGTAGGGGAACGAGAAGAAGAACTATGTCATCAAGGTTCATGATTAGCAAATAGAAAATGACTTCGGTATCAGCCTAAGTCACGGGAGATCATGGGTTGAGGGGTATCTGAAGTGAGAGGTGGGACAGACACAACCTTCAAATGCGGAGGCAGCACGGACACCGTACTGTAGTGGCCACGACCCTTGAGAAGCTCTTGGCTCTGTGGACAAATCTTAGGAATAGTTTCCCGGAAAAGAAAAGGAATTGATTTGAACTGTTGGGGGAGGAGTCATGATGAAAGAAGCTGCTCTTTGTCAACCAAGACCAACTAAAGGTCACTGGTGCTATAACAGCCCGCAGGTTCTCCTTTGCTCCTAATTCTCTAAGTATCTGTTACCTCACTACACGCTTAATCTGTAGCAATATCAGGAACAGGTGGGTCCTCATATAGCCAGGAAAGGTGACCCTTTGAATTCTGTATTAGAGCTCCCTTTCCCCTTTATAGTCCTCCAGCATAGATCACCAAGGAACAGAAGTCAGAGATCCCAGGATTTTGACACAGGTTCTCAAAATATGCAAATCTCTGCTGAATTTGGGGACAGAAACTGAAAAGGAAAGCAGGGGTCTCCCCACTTCACAGATTCTCCATCTATAGGATCAAAGTAGGCATGGCCAAACCTCTCATTATGTGCTTTGTAATTGGACCTTCAATGGTTGCCTCTTAGTCTTTCTCTCACGTTATTCTATAAACAGTGTGGTATATAGCTGCATGCATCGTGTTTATATGAGAATTCAAGAATGACCCAAAGCTAAGGGAAGATATCCTGGGCTGTTTGAAACACTTCCTAGTCTTTCACACGGGGATTGAGCAACCACAGATTTCACTATCGGTAGGGTGGAAGTTCTAGAACCAATCTCCTGGGGTTATGGAGGGAAGCCTGCTAAAGAAAAATGGAGCAATATTTATACGCTTTGCTTCTGAGGGTGACAGAAAAGAAAGTCAAGCAACACTATATGTCACAAAGTTGAGTGAGACAGGAGGAAAGATGGGGGGTTCCAAACACAGCTGAGGCTCGGCCAGAAACCAGGGAAGAATGGTGGGTGGCTAAAGTCTGTGTTTTAGAATCATCCAAGAGATTCTAAGAAAGAGAGCATTTCATATTTGATTCAGTTTCTACTAAACTATTTCTAAGCAGTTGTCCTGTAGTGGTCTAAAAGCTGGTATCTGCATGCACATGTCTAGAAAGAAAGGGGTGCAATGGAAACTAAAAAAAAAAAGTTGTATTTTAAGTGGATAGTTTAGAATATTATTAAAACTAATGTGACCAGAAAAAAAATTTCAAAACAGGAGAGTTAAACATTATAGACCTTGCTGCTTCCTCTGGAGAGCTCTCTGGGGAATCTGGGGGTTGGGCTTACAGGAAAGCTATCAGTGATCATCATAACACGACCCTGACTACCAAACTGTAGACAAGAGCAGTTGAAGAACCGGGGTGAAGGGGTTTAAAATGCTGAGCACCCTCACCAGACCTCTTCAGCACTCACCAAGACCTGGGTTTACTGTTGCGTGTGTGTGTGTGTGTGTGTGTGTGTGTGTGTGTGTGTGTGTGTGT
>NW_026068015.1:612595-616360 GCF_014885135.2 Alexandromys fortis
GAGAGAGAGAGAGAGAGAGAGAGAGAGAGAGAGAGAGAGAGAGAGAGAGAGATACAGAAGGAGAGATCAGTGAGCCAAGAAGCCAGAAAAACGAACCAAGGACTAACTATGAATTTACCAACCACACATAATACCTCCTGAGGGATTAGCCCACTGCCTGCTATGGCCTACCCAGTGGGTCAGACCTTATACAGTTGCTACAACCTCCACATTGCCTCACTATCTACAAGGCAAGCTCAAACCACACTCAAAACTCAGAAAATCCATTGATAACTAATTTTCCTTTTATTTTTGCCCACTTGGCTAGACCCTGGATTTTTATATATGTGTGTTTATGAATTTAAATGTATATATATAGATATATGAATTTATCTTATATATATTATTACTCGTTTTATGTTATTCTATGTAAAAGGTATGAATTACCTTTCAGTTTGATTTATTCCATATTGTAAAACAAATACCCACGAATGATCTTTTGAAGATTACATTTAATTGTATCCTCTGTCAAGAAGAGTTTTGTTATAGAGGACAAATAGTTTGAATACGAGGAGATTTATTTTTAGCTATTAAATGGCTTGCAGAATTTGGGGACATGCTACAGAAACTGGCCTATGGCTAAGTTATGATTTAACACAGTGCCGTCGTCTTGTGCTAGTGTCTAATGCATACAGTCGGACCTTGTGGAATCAGGAAGTTGGCTAGTAAGTTAGAAATCAAAGCCAGAAATCAGCACTCGGGAGGCAGAGGCAGGCGGATCTCTGTGATTACAAGGCCAGCCTGGTCTACAAGAGCTAGTTTTGGACAGGCACCAAAGCTACAGAGAAACCCCGCCTCGGGGGATAAAAAAAAGAAAAGAAATTGATTGCCCCCTGAGCTGTCAGCATGATTTGCATGAAGAAAGAGAACACTCCTCAGTTTTCTCAGTTGATTTTCATATGTCTGTCTTTCAATTTTAGGTCATGATGGGCCCCCTTACTGTGGGAAATGTGTCAGGTAGGGAGCTCCGGGGAGCCTGGGAGTGGGGCCTTTCCTTTCCAGACTTTGCACACTTGAAAGAGGATAGTATGCATTTTTAAGTGATTCAGTTCCTGCTATCAGCTACACATTCTTCCTGATTGTGACCTCAGGGAATTAATTCAGTAATATATTCTATTAATTAAAATATTTAGAATAAGTAGCACTTATGAATTAAACATGAGAACAAAATTTGAAAATCTTTACAAATATAAGGGAAAACCACATGGAAACTTGAGCAACCAGCTGGGTAGTTCTTCATGAGTGTGGCATTCCCTTTACTGAGACACGTAACAAAGGAGACGGGATTGTGGGTTACCACGTGCTACAAGGAAGCATCCATGAAGAGCCATTCAAGGGCCACAGATAATCAATTCCTCCAGAGATAAGGCACAGGAAGAATGGCCTCACTCCTCACAGCAGCCCTTCCCTGTTGACAAACATCAGTGGGGTGGTCTCTGAGTCTTCAGTAACCTTCATTAACATTAGGGAAAGCCCCCAAAGGATCACCGCCCTCTATTTTCCTGTTATCCGTGAAAGAGTGTGCATCTAGATGAATCTTAATGTGACACTAGGTTTAAAAAAGGAAAAACAGTCAGGATGAAAGAAATTAGCAAAGAATCATTTGACTTCTGTAAATGCCAATTAACCAAGTAAGCTCACCTGAGCAGCGCTACGTGCATCCCGGGGGAACTGGCTGGAAATGAAAAACCTACACTGACTTCTGAAAACAGTAGTTTTCTGTGTCTGGTTAAGTACTTCACTCTGTACTTCATAAAGAAAAGAGGTTTACTTAACTACAGATTTGAAGGCTGATCCAGCACTCCAGCTCCAGTGAAGGTCAGCACACCTAGAGAACTCATTTAGGGTTTCAGGAGAACCTTCTTAGGTACTCCTCATTTTTCACATATCACCTCCAAGTTGTCACACTGGGTACCAACGTCCTGGTGCGTGAAGTCCTGGCAGATCATACTCAAACCCTAGACCAATCACAGCATCCCAGGAAACCAACACTGGGTGGGGGTCCTATGTTGTGTTTGATGCGTGTTCCTCCAAATGGCTTTGATACAGGGCTGGAAATTTTGATAGTGGCTAGAACCAGCAGTGAATGTCAGAACAAGTTTGGTGTAATTAAGGATGTTACATTAGTCTGTGGAGCGTATGCTAAAGAGAAAGCTACGTTTTGTGTGCATTACCCTGTACTGGGAAAAGCATTGGACCCTTTGATTATAGTGTCTGCAAGGCGTGCTGCCGGTAGTTTTCCATAAGAGCAGATTTAAGACAACCCTCACCAGGGAACTACACCACAAGAAACCAGAAGTGCACAGGTTATTATGTTTCTGTGACTGCTGTACAAAATAACCACCAGCTTAATGGCCCAGCTTAACCGGTTTATGGTTTCTGAAGGTATGCAGTCTGACCCAAGTCTCAGGAGACTGAGGCACATCCCTAGGGGCTGGGCGAACAATCTGTTCCAAGTCTCTGCACTCTGTTGGCTTGGCTCAATTCCTTGAAGCAACAGGTCTGAGATTTGTATTTCCTGGCTAGCCATGAACCAAAAGCTGTCTGCGACTCCAAGAGGACTTCCTAATACATACCTATGAGCCCCACCCAAATCTTTTTACACTTGCAATATCTGTCCTCTTCATTGTTCTTCCTGTTTCATCTTCTTTACCTACAATTTCCATTGGACTCAGCCAGAAGTAAGACATTATGTCATGAAACTGGGCCTTTCTGAATGTGATGGTTGATGTCGTCAACTTGACAGAATCTAGAATCACTTTGGAGAGGACTTCTGAACATGCCTATGGCCGGGGTATCATAATTATATTAACTGAGGTGGGGAGATCTACCCACTATAGGAGGCACCATTTCCCAACTAGAAGCTTAGAGGAGTATATAACATTCCCTAGCTGAGGCTCCAGAGTCTATAACACTCCCCACCTGGGACCCTAGAGTGTATAACATTCCCTAGTTAGGACCCTAGAGTTTACAGCATTCCTAAGCTAGGATCCTAGCATGTAATGTCCTAAAGTATACAACATTCTGCATGTAGGACCCTAGCATGTAAAACATTCCTTAGCTAAGATCATAGAGTGTATATCACTCCCTTGCTAGGATCATAGAGTGTATGACATTCCCTAGGTACAACCCTAAAATGTATAACAGTCCCTAGCTAGGGCCCTAGAGTGTACAACAGTCCCTAGGTAGGACCCTAGAGTATACAACAGTCCCTAGCTGGTACCCTAGAGGGTATATCAGTCCCTAGCTAGGACCACAAAGTGTACAACATTCCCTAGGTACTACCCTAGAGTGTACAACAGTCCCTACCTGGGACTCTAGAGAGTATTTATGGAAAAGAGGACCTAAGCAGCACTTCACTGTTCTGTGTCTTGACTATGGATGTAACTTGAGCAGCTGCCTCAAACTCCTGGTGCTATTACTTCCCCACAGTGAAGGACTGTGCACTTCATCTGTGAGCGGAATAAACTCTTTCTCCCTTAGGTTATTTTTGTCAGGGAATTTTACCACAGCAAAAGTATAACTAAGACCTAAATAATCCTGATTAGTATTCTTATATTAAAATGCATACCTTTAATCACATCTACAAAGACTTATTAATCCCACATTAAAAAGAAGGAAGATCACCAATCCAAATCATGGTCAAATTAATTAAAGAGAGCTGTTTTTTTTATTTGTGTACACAGGCTCTCTCTCTCTCTCTCTCTCTCTCTCTCTCTCTCTCTT
>NW_026068015.1:616376-623038 GCF_014885135.2 Alexandromys fortis
CTCTCTCTCTCTCTCTCTCTCTCTCTCTCTCTCTCTCTCTCTCTCTCTCTCTCTCTCTACCAAAAGTAAGGTTCAAGAGATCAGAATGGGACATGGGGAAAATAAAGGCTTTTATTCTTCAGGAGCTGGAGGTTTCTAAACTGGGTATTGGTCAGGCTACTAGGAGGGGTTACAGAAGCAGGACGTAAACATAACAAGTGGGTCACAACAACCTCCTGAAATAGACATGTTGCAAAGTTGTTATAATAAGGTAGTCAACGAAGTTGTCATAACAAAGTGATCATAACAACTATTTAAACAAAGACATACTTGTACCTTCCTGAGACAGGGAGTACAGAGTCTTTTGTAGTTAAGATTACAGGTGAGGCATAGACCAATCTTTGAGAAACAGACTTAATCATAAACAGGAACAAACCTAGCTTGTCTTTGGTATAAGATGGCTTTCAAACCCAAAATGAACAGGCTTGTTTATCCACCTTTCCCACCTAATATAACTGCATAGATTCCAGAGATTAGGGTATGGATATCTTTGGAGGGACTTGCACATGAAGGAATTACCCCACGTGCACCTTTGGACATTAACTGTGCTAAGCTCTGCCCTGTAAAACAGCACCGTAGTTACCCATCTGAAGGCTATCACCAAAGAATTCATGGGAAAGCAATAAGTAATCAGGTAAGGAATCACCTCCAATCCTCTTTGATGGATGCACTACATATTAATAGTAACATTAAGTAACACATTTCTATTCCTTAGAAAATATGTCCATCAGCGTTAGTTCTCAAAGAAAGCCAGGGCAAGTCTCACTCAGTACCTGTGACTCCTCCCTGTACTTCTCACCCAGCCCCCTACCCTAAGCTCTTCAGCCCCTCTGATCCATATATTACCCAGCCATTTTGGCTACATGATCTCTTATACTCTTGGTCTTCTGACTTGCTCTTGGCCTCTTGCACCCCTCACTTTCTGTCTTGTTTTCCTTCCACTTTCTTCTCTCATGGTCCAGTTCAGTCTGGACTCTTCCAGATGCTTCTGGCTGTTTTTGCCCTCATTTCTACAATAAACCCCCTCAACCACACCTAGGAAGAGTTATGGCCTTTTTTTTTTTTTCATTCCAGGGACAGTACACAATATTAGTTTAAGTTTCACCTAGGTGGGAGTGGGAACAGGAATTCCCTCCTCGAACCAACAAAGGAGACTCTTCCTTCAAAGGGGATTGATTCATTTGTGGGTGAAGGCTAGCCTAACCCAAAGTGGAGATCAAGCTAAGAATAATGTATCAAAGGCCAACAAACTTGATCAGAAACAAAAGAATATACTCTGGGATTTGGAATGCCAGCTAAACGCACTGGATTTCTCTTGGTACTCCTTGCTGAGTCTGTAGTGAGCATAATGGTGGTTCTGACCACCCATTTAGGGAAAGAGATTGCCTTCTAGCCAAAAGAATAGAATCTGCCTCTGGGTGGAAATATACCATTTTCTCTTTCCTGAAGAGTTAATCCAGGCTGGAAAGTTAACACCCTGTGGAAGGACCATCCTCAGGAGGGTGAATTCACCTAATGTCATGCTAAAGAGATGGGAGGAATATTTATACTTTTAATGAGGTAATGTACTTTCCCCAGGATTTTTGCCCCATGTGCAATTGCTAGGGAACCACAGTAAGACAGTTTCCTAAATCTGCCTGATTTCCTGAATAAAAAATATAACTTCCCTCTCCATCCTAAAGGGGATATCTTCATCAAACCTCTCCTTCCAGAGCAGAAGAACCTCTAATCCCAAGAGGAGGCAGAATGTAAGAGACTGAAGGGATAGAGTACACTAGGAAAATCTGGCCTTCTAAATCAGCATACTCAAAACACAGATGAACTCAGAGACTGGAGCAGCATGCCAAGAGTGTGTACAGTGCTGCCCCAGGTCCTCTGTGTATATACTACAGCTTCCGGGTTAGTGTTTTCAGTGAGTTTCCGATGGTGTTTTTAATGGGTTTCCTACACGCGTGGATGAGTGAGTCTCTACAGTACTGTCACTCATGCCCTTTCCTTCTGTTTGTCTTGTGCAATGCTGATGTGATAGTTTTTGTTTTATCTCATGCTTTATTTTGTTATATTTTTTATTATCTCTTAGAAGCTTGTTCATTTCTAATGAGAGACAGAAAGGGGGTGGATCTGAATGGGAAGGGAGGTGGGAGGAATCTGTTTTCAATAAAAGGAAACATAATTCTTAAAAACTGTAACTTCCTTTTCTTCTTTTAAAACCTGATTCCTCTAACACTTTAGGCTTTGGTATTCTTTCTCTAAAACCCCTCTCCCCTTTTGCTACATGGCTGCTTGTGGGTAACCAGGCCACCTACTTGCCTGACCTTGACACCTCACTGCTCTTCCTCTTTATTCCCTTTCTCTGAGCAGCTGCTGAGACTTACAGCTTGGCTGCCTGGGGATTTCTTTAAAACTTTAGTAAAATTGACCTCAAGATTCCTTGTAAGTCCCTTCTTAAATGTTTTTACAGTGAGACTAAGAATTCCAAATGGAGATCTCAGTTTTCCTGGTAGCGCGTGGCAATGCCAGGACTCAGAAGACAGTTAGATCCTATCAATCTTGAGTGCCCCAGAGTTTAGGAAAGAAGACCACTGATTGCCCAGCATCTGCTGCCACGGTGGGTCCAGGAAAAAAAAAATGTTCCTGAAGAGAGGCCAGAAACCCCAGCACCAGAGAGGGTCTTGAGTAGTCTGTGTGTTTGCTCTCTCTCCAAAACTAGAAGTTATTCTCCGTATTTTAGATAAAACACCGACAGATGGCTCAAACAATGTATTGGGAAAAGGGAAACAGTGCAACATTTGGGATATGGAGGATTTTTGCATATGAGGGATTCTTATCCCTGGGACAAGATTCATATTGCTTTGGCTTCATATTTCATAAACACCCTATGGACTAAATATATTCACTTATTTTCCTCCTGATTGTGTTAAGATTGGTTGCATTAGTTCACTAGAGAGGAAACTCTGATATTAGGAATCTGCAAACGTTTTAATTTTTAGTGAATAAAACACAGGATAATGATTGATCTAGGCCAAGTCCTAGCATCCCCTGACCTGGAACACTCCATATAAAACCAGATACTTGGTCATTTTCAAAAGGTTTTTGTTAGTCCGTTTTTGAGTGAAGCAGTGGCTGTTAGATTGACAGTCTGTCTGGGTAACCAAAGCTTCCCGTTCCTAGAGTAAAAACACAGAAGGAAAGAGGTAAAAAATTTGTCATATTTATGTGGAAATTTACTATTGATTTGAGATAAAAGGAGAGTGGGCCGAAACAGATCTTCAGAAAAAGTCTCTGTTTGCGGAGACACAGCACCAGAGCATAGGAGAAGCAACAGAAAAGCCAGAGCCTGCAAGCCCAGAAATTCCAAAGACACTCACTTCAGGGTTTGTCAGTGTTTCATTTGCCTGAGTTTTGAGCCTATTTTCTAATGAAGAAACTTGACTTTTAAGGAGTCCTTGGTATGCATAGATATTGATTATTGCTTAGATTTTAATTTGGTGTAAACCACCAGAAGAGGACTTAGCTGCAGGACAACCTGACCCAGGTAACCAGAAGTCAGTCCCCAGTGTGCGTTATCCAACCCTGGGGCCAAGGCTCCAGCTTCCTAGGGCATCAGATCTCACCTGCAATTATACTCATGGTTAGCATGTATCATGCAAGCTGGTTATGCCTGGCTCTTCTGATGATATATTTATTGACAAATGAATTTGGGCCAGTATAATACGTTATGCAGAGTAGAGTATAAGACCTTTAAGGGGATAGACTTGTGCCTAGGTCTCTGGCTCATTCCAGATGTGGCCTAGCATATATTACTCATTCTTTCATTGATTTAGCTCTATCTGCAGTCCATGTTGGCTGTGACAAAGCCAACTGCATGTTATTTTAACAGACTGTGGGATCCATGTAATTGCTTTTATTTTCTTGCAAATTTTATGTAAATTAACGTTACCTTATAAGACCACAGAGCAGAGAAACTTCTAAAAATCATTACAAAGCACTTGTGTTAAAAGTACATATTGTTATGGAAATGCTAACTAATGATAATAACTATTGGAACGGAGCTTAATTGAGGGACTAAAAATAGCTCACTGCAGGCAAAATCCAGCATGTTCTTTTAGTGGCATTAATATTATACAGAAGAAATGCGCAAAAATTTTAAGATGATGTTTTATTCAACAGCTTCCTGGCGTCATTCTCTTGGGTCTTTGCTTTTGAGATTGCTTCTGCTAATTGCTCTAACACTTTCCAACAAGTGAATTATTGAGCCAAGAATGCCCCTTGTCCAAATCACTGACGCCTGGGGCAGGTGGGCCACAGCTGCATGAGACAAACTCACAGCTGGAAAGCTGCTCCTCTTTGTTTAGTTCAGTATATTTTTGATAAAAATATAATACTGAATTTGAAAAGATTACACACTAATTTGTAAAAAAAATTGTTTAATGTTTCCCAGATTTTCTATTCTTTCAAATGAAAACAACTCATGTTACAATCTTGCTGTAGTAAGCCAGATTATGACTTCCACAACATATAAAATATTGAAACATTACTTGGCTTTTGATCTTATTTTGTTCAATTTATTGTACCTCAAATAGTCACCATTTTACAGTCAAAATGCTAAAGCATTAAAAAATAAAGCTATAAGATACTCTATGTTAACTTATATAGCAAAGTCGCACTTGAGTAGAATTTTTCTAGGTTTGAAAAAATAAAATATCAACTGAAATTACAATGAAAGCTCACATTTTACAAAAACGGGTTGTGTACTTTCTTTGTAGTTACAAGCATTACACATAAAACCAGAAAATTAAGACACTTAATTAAAAAAAAACTTCATTTGTAATAAATTTTGTCAAATACCCCAGAAACTTATGCAGACTTTCATTTTCTCAGGAATTAAAACAGAGACACCAGGCAGTCAAGGTGTTTCTCTTCAGCTTTAAGACAAAGAAGTATTTAATTCACGGGACTTTTTCTCTTTGCACTCTGTCTTCCTGCTCATTCCCACTTGTTCTCTTCTTCCCATGCTCTTCCTATTTTTCTTTCTCTTTAAAAAGAAAAGGTACAGCCAGAGAGTGGTGGCACAAGCCTTTAATCCCAGCACTCAGGAGGCAGAGACAGGCAGATCTCTGTGAGTATGAGGCCAGTCTGGCCTACCAGAGCTAGTTCCATGACAGGCACCAAAGCTACAAAGAAACCCTCTCTTGAAAAAAAGAAAAAGGAAAGAAAGAAAAAGGAAAAAAAAAGGCACCTGGAAATAACAATTAGCATCATTCTATAGAAAGGAGTAGTTTCCTGCTATGTAAACACGGGTTTCCAATTTTGAATTGTATATAAATGTCTCTAAACTTGTTTTCACTAGATTTGAAGGCTGAAACAGACAAAGCCTAGCACCTTGTTAAAAATGTTATTGCAAGTAATCCAAGTAATTCTTGGGTAGATAAAGACGCATGGAAACACTGTGTGAGGATGAGGAAAATAAGTATTGATATTTCAAAATATTAAATGCCCTTTACGTCATACAGTGGAGGAAAATGCGAATCTCCCATTGACTGTCTCTTTTCACCATCTCTCTTCTCTCTCACCAGACCCCAGCACTTGCCACCTCGCCATTGCTGTTGAGGGAATCTCTCTCTCTCCTTAAATGCTATGTATTTTGCTTAATAGATTTATTTGAAGTGCAACATAATCTCATGGCTGAACGGATGTGCCTGACAAACTTCATATGCTGAAATCATACCCCTTGAGTACTGCTGTTTGGAGACTGTGTCTTTGGGAGGTAATTGGGGTCAGATGAGGTCATAGGTGAGGCAGCTAGTGATGGGATTAGTTCACTTCTTAGAGAACAGCATGAGAGTCCCATATGCTCTTAAGTCGGCCATGCAAGGACACAGAGGGATGGCAGCAGTCTGCAACCCAGAAATCAGTCCTCACAACTGACCACAGGGCTGTTGATCTTAGACTTTTCAGACTCCTGAATTTAGAGAAAATAAATTCTATAGTATAAACCACATAGTTCATGGTCTTTTGTGATGGCCGCATGGCAGGTGAATGCAATCGTGGTGGCCATATTGTATGTGTGTGTGTTTGTATGCACTGATCCTAAAAGCATGTGACAAGAGCATATTAAATCCAAGAGGGTTTCCTTCCCATCCCTTTCATCCTGAGGCACACCAAGCTTGACTCAAAGGCTCAGTTTTTCAGTTTCCTGTGCGTTCACCTCAAATTAATATTTTCCCACTCGTCAATGGTGCATGCAAACGCTACTCCAAGAGAAGCACACTTGCATGTATATTTCAAAAGGACATGGTCAAAATTTCTGAAGAGGTTATTTAGGAAAACTCCAGAGCTTGAAACTTGATGCCTTTGCTAGATTACAAAGGGTGTCATGAGAAACTCCAAGGTTTCTTTTATTTTAAAAACTGTGTATGAGCATTGTTTGTAATAGCCAGAACCTGGAAACAACCTAGATGCCCTTCAATTGAAGAATGGATGAAGAAAATATGGAATATATACATATTAGAGTACTACTCAGCAGTAAAAAACAAGGACTTCTTGAAGTTTGCAGGCAAATGGATGGAAATAGAAAACACCATCCTGAGTGAGGTAAGCCAGACCCAAAAAGAGGAACATGG
>NW_026068015.1:623642-636343 GCF_014885135.2 Alexandromys fortis
AATAACTAAATAACTAAATAAATAAATAAATAAGAAAAAAACTGTGCATGTATTTTTTTTCATTAGTACTGTAAAGCAGTTTGTTACCTTGAGGATTGCCCATAGTATTCATTACTAAGTGAAATAATAAATAGAAACAATGGAAAGAACAAGTTGCCTAATAAGGACAATTTATTTGCGTCTCGAGAACAAGCAGTGCTATTCTTAAACCGAGCAGGATTTCCCTCATCAGAGCTGAGACAGGCTAACAATTGTTTAATCAGAAGAAGCTAGTAATTTTACAATTTCACATGCATTTTAATATAGAGTCTTGTTTGTGTGTGTGTGCTGAAATGTTTGCGCTCTTGCTCAGGGGTGTGTATCCCTGGAAGGAGCATGGTGCAGCAAAAAAGCATCGTTTTCACATGTGTGAAATTCTGTCTGCACATGAGTTCACAGGATGAATCTTACATTATTATCCAGAGAAATTTACCCTGATTAGTTGCCTACATGTAACGCATTGGTACATTAGTTTGATACAGTCATGTGAAATTGAGGGTTTCTTTTTCAAATTATTTGTTACAGGAAGAAGAGGCAGCATTCCTAGGAAATTTTTATTATATGTTACTCATTAATATTCTAATCAATATTAGGCCTGTGTGCCATATTCTTAGTATTAGTACATATTAACATAGACTATTGGTTAGTAACAAACAGTATAAAAATTAGTGCAGGTTGGTGATTATGATACACTGTATTGTAATGTTTACAATACACAAAGTAAATATTGCAAAAATAGAAGTAATTACTATTTTTAAAATACTTTATTTTTACTTTTAATTATATGATGTATGTATGTGTGTATGTGTAGATGTATGTGTGTATGTGTGGGTTTGTAAATGTGAACTCAGGTGCCAAGAGAGGTCAGCAAAAGGTGTCAGATCCCTTAGAGCTCACAGTAGTGAGCCTCCCTTAGGTTCTCCACACAGTAATGAGCTCTATTAACTCCTGTGCCATTTGTAAACAGTTTAATTATAAAGCCTAAATTTATTTGGTTTACTGATGTTTTTATTTCTAACCAAAATATCTTCATTAAAAACCCCTTTGTTAATATCAAGCCCATGTACCAATTAACTCACAATTTTTTGATCAGCTCATTGTGAAAAATAAAATTTTCTCTTTTCCGTGTTGCCTTTCATGATCACATAATCTAATAAATACAAAAAATCCAGTAGTCATAGTTGTTTTGTCCTTAATACTAATTTTTTAGAAGAGTATAATAATTTGGATTTAGCAGAATTATATATCATTAGAAATAGTTTACAGCATTTTATTATGTTCATACAGAATCAAAAGTGGATTAACATAGTGTTATCAACTAAATGGCCTGACAAGATCAGATTTAATTGATGAAAGGGAATGATTTATACGGTTCCCTGCTCGCCATTGCTTGTTAATTATTGATGCTGCCTTTAGAATTTTTTCTCTTAAATAGTGTGGACAAGCCCCTTATGAACACTGTTATCACAGCATAATTTTTTTTTCTTAAGCCAGTTTCATTGCCAGGGGTTAGAAATACATTCCAGAGAAGAAAATAGACTCCTTAAATGCTACCTTCAAAACTGTTTCCTTCT
Source organism: Alexandromys fortis (assembly GCF_014885135.2). Classification (NCBI taxonomy): domain Eukaryota; kingdom Metazoa; phylum Chordata; class Mammalia; order Rodentia; family Cricetidae; genus Alexandromys; species Alexandromys fortis. The sequence goes on from NW_026068015.1 coordinate 625,256, forward strand.
GACAGCATAAATGAGTTCATAATATCCCAGAGTCCCTAAAATAAAAGGATTTTTCTGGTAACTGAAGGCAGAGGCTTGTAAGTATACACTTGATTTAGGTAAAAGCTGTAATTCAGGCAATTCCAGTAAAGACCTGGGAACTCTCTGTGTCTAATCTAAATATTGCACAGAAGAGGTAAGCGACACCTGACTTAATAACACCTTTTATCCTTTCTTCAGGTTTGAGGCTGATACAAAGAGGCCTGTGTAAGCTGTAACACTGGCTCCTGTGTGTTCTTTCCTAAGACTTGGGTGAAAGGTGCCTTCATCCATTCTCGGACAATGACATGGTGAAAGCTGACTCTTGCCAGGCACTTCTCTCCTTACTGGGCTTACAGTCCAAAAGCAAAAGAAACAAGGCTCACAAGACAAATATTGCATATTTGTGTTCATATGCGGAAACTGTTTAAAGATATAGAAGTATGTGTGTGTTTCTGTGTGTGCATGTGTATGCATGTGTGTGTAAGAATGTATATGTGTGGTGTACATGTGCGTGTGTGTGTGAGTATACCCTGGATATGGAAGTGGCAAAGGCTGTAAAAGGAAAGGAAAGGTATAAATGAATGGGAAATGCAAACAAGGAAGGAAGAGGGTAATTAATGAAGAGAGAGAAAAACAAAATAATGTATTGCCTCTTACATGCAGAATCAAAAGCTAGCATATATTTAAAAATACATGGATATGACAAGAATCAGAAAGGGAATATTTTCAGGGCAGGAATGTGCCCATCAAAATAGGCAGGAGAGAGAGGGAGGGAGGGAGAGGAAATAAGAACCAGGTATAATGATAAACATATACATGTAAAAATGCCATAATGAATCCCATTATTTGGCATGCTAATACAAAGTCATATATATGTATATATATTATACTATATAATATGTATATATTAAGATAGTCTTCAATCCCTTGGCACATGTTGTTGAAGAGAAGAGCTAAGTCCTGACTGTTTACAAAGCAAATATATCATGACATTCCCACAGTGCCAGGAAGGAAAGCTGCCTGAGGAAATGACTGGAGTCGGGCCATTGTTTTTCTGGAACTCTTTCTGGTGGGATGGTCTTCTTTCCGTCCATGATGGCTTGGTGCATAGTATTTTCAACTCCCTTCTCTTGGCAGGTCTTCGCTGTCTCTGGATTGTTCATTCGAACCTGAAAAATTCTCTTCGGTTTAGGATGTTGCCTTGACCTAATTTCCAGCCACGTGTCTGACCCCTTCTTTTACTTTCAGAGGTGTGCTTTGGTTTTGCTTGTGACTTGAGGGTAAGCTTATGCACGGATGCAAGCAATCAATTCAAAGGCCTCATAAAGGATCACTTGCCCCAGTTGGGAAATTGAAAAAGGAAGAGTGCTACATGTTTAAAGGCCGGTCTGGGCTACATAACAAAACTCAGACTCAAGACTCAAATATCGACAAGCATTTTAAAAACAAACAAAGTATTTCTAAAATAGTTGCAGAACTCTATTAACTTGCAGCACATAGCAGTGGGATTAGTATTGTGGATAACTCTTCTTTTTAGTAAAAATTGTGGTTTTTACTAGATAAACATCTTATTATTTTGTTAAATGTAGGACGGTGCCCATTAGGTTTGAAATTTGTACATAGTAAAAGCAAAAGTATCTTGATTGAGAACATAATTTTATAAAATCTTTTACATTTTATTTATACTTGTTATAATGTCTGTAGATAAGCCATTGATTATTCATGAATCTGGGACTTAATAAAAATGCCAAAATTAAATTGTTTGGCTATTTGTTCATTTGGAGTTTTATTATATTTGTCGGGCTGGTCTTGAACTCAAGATCTAAGCCTAGGTCCAAGGTAGAAGGAGTGTGTCAATGCAGGATGCAGTTTTGTCCTAATTGTCCTGCAAGGACTCTATGCTAAAGGTTGGATCACAAGCCCCAGGCATGGACAGGAAGTGATGGACCCTTTAGGAAGGGAAGCTTGCTGGAAAAATGCTTAGTCATTGCCCGAAAGTGCTATTGGGACCCCGGTTTCCTCTTCCCTGTCTTTGCTTTCTTGTCACCATGAAGTGAGCTGCTATGTCACAGACTCTAAAGCCAGAAAAAACTGGGAGTTGAAACTTCAGAAACCTTGATGGAGATTAAATCTTTACCTTCTAGTTGCTAACCAACAGTATGCTCTGCAGAGAGCAGGCTGAGGGACAGGGACACGCTACCTTCTCTACTCAGAGACATGGAGATTCCCTTACTTACCTTTCTGTATCTTTCTCGTGTTTGTTCACTTAATTCTAACATTTGTTTCACACTCAGACTTGGACACAACTCAATTCTTTACATTTTGGCTCTCATTATTTAATATTTTGTTGCCTTTGCTTTTCCCTGGACTAAGGCCTTAAAAAACACTGTGGGACTCTTGAAGCCTACTTGCTGGGCTTCAGGGTCCCTAAATCTGGGACTGCCAGCAAGAGGTTCACTGTTACTGCTTTATGGGGGAGAGGGAGCCCTGTCATAGAATGCATTCATCGGAAGAAAATAAGCCATCTCTGTCTCAAACAATTTTGGACAAAGTTTATCTTTGCTTGACTTGGTTTGATTTATGTTGCCATTTAAAAATAAAGAAACCATAGTTTTTAATCTATGAAAGAAGGTTATTATGTATGAACTAAATTGTAGTGATGTGATTATCTAGGGTAAAGAGACTTTTAAAGCAGAAAAAAGAAACTTTTTATAGCTGTCTGATTAAATGGTAGCAGCTACAATGGTGAGATCTCACACCTTTGATCCATTTGTATTTTCATTCCTTTTTATGTTAGTGTTTGGATGGATCAGCTCCCAGTTTGAGAGGTGGCTGTCTGAGCTCACTGTATTAAGCCCTGGTATGGCCTTAGTTCAGCCCTCTAACTGAGACTAAAGAAGCCCAGCTTTCTGTTTCCTATTTGCTGTGACTCAGTTATGAAAGAAAGACTTACTTATTGAAGAATCTTTATCCCAAGAAAAGGAAAACTGAATCACAAGAAACCAAAAAAAAAAAAAAAAAAATACAAGGATTTATTCCCTGCGTTTTTGAAAATTTTGTTACTATTGTAGCAGCCTTTTAAGAATTCCTGGTAATACAGGCATGCCAGTAAACTCCTGTAATTCCAGTACTCTGAACTCTGGAGGATGAGACAGGAGGATTTTGTGTTCCAGGCTAGCCTGGGATACATAATGAGACACTATCATACACACACACACACACACACACGCGCGCGCGCGCGCGCGCAAACAGGCATGTATGCACACACCAATAAAACAGATGCCTTTCAGTAATAGAATATCTTATTCCTTTAGTGCTCCGCATGACAGCAGTGCTGGACTCTGTGAACAAATCTGTATGTGATGGACAGGAGAGATTTCTACTTTGGAAAGAGGAGGATTTAGAATACAATGTCTCCATGGTGGTGAACTTGAAGAGCACTATTGATATAATTATTAAAGATGCATATTTCCCGCTGTACACCTTCTGTGTAACTTGTAGCATAAACTTTGTGATCAAAAGAAGCAGCTCTCACCTCAAAGGGCTAAGAAGTACAGTGTATTCTGGAGCATAGATGAGTGACCATGTTCCAGGAACACAGATTTAGGTTACTCCAAATTCCATGTTCCAGTGTGGAAGAAGATTCATGAAATTTTGTAGCTTTACAGAACAGACAAAGATAAAAATCAAGGCAAGTTTAAAATATATTGTTGGTTATTTTAGAGAGTCAGATACATGGAGATGGGGACTGCTTTGTTATCAGTCTAAGATGTTATCTTAGCTTTGGGTTGGTGCAAGTTTGTGAAATAATGTTTTATAAAGTGCTTGACTCTTCTGAGACCGATAGGACTTGAAGGAACAATAAGCCTTTCATAAAATTGTTAGTAATCATTGATTTTGTGCAAGAAAGAAATACTAACAAATTAGGCATAATACAAATATTGTTATTAACACTACTGATTATTGGTTAATTATTATTCACCAAAAATTCAACTGTATTTTTACTGAAATGTGGCATATGGAAATATGTCTCTTGCCACAGAGTTAAATCACATGTTTCTATAGTTTTCATTGGGAGTGTCATTGGAAGCACTAGTATCCACAAAGGTCTCTATTTCTGTGAACTTTAGGAGTGTTAAGAATGGGTCAATAATTGTTAAAGTCCATTAAATGATTTTTGACTAGAATGGGTACTGGAAGAAAAAGTCATAATTAACACAATGTAAGTATTATTTTACAATTTCCTTTAAGGAAAAACAAAAGTATAGTAAATCCCAGTATTTCTTAAAATGTATCATATTTATCACATTTATCCCAAGAAATCATGTACATTTTGTTTACATGCCTATTTAAGATTGGCTTTTGTAGAAACTTCTCCCTGGATTGAAGAAGCTATTCCTGTCTCCTATCCTCAGAGCCAATATGATACATGTGGAATGTAGGGACAGATTTGCACACCAGCCTGCTTTTGCCTTCTCGTGTAGCCAGGTGTGCCTCACTGGGCCTGCATGTGCGAAGTTCAAGGCAAAATGAGTTTATTCAATGTAAAGTGATTTAATTGTGCCATTTCCCATGCTCATCTGCAAAGATTGTCTTAATTTTGTCATAACCAAGCTTAGTTTAAAAATTTATTTCTTTGAATGCCTTAATTTGAATCTCATTAAGATTGAATAGAAACTAGCATCTCATTCATCATAATTTATACTAAGTATAAGTTATGCACATGGATTTTTAAAAAAATACTTGTTTATTCACAGGATTTAGAATGATGTTGTAGAAAATAGTCACTGGAAGATGTCTTCGGCATGACTACACAATGCTAGATTGCTTAGGAGCATGTGTACACAGACCAGGGAGGTTTCATTCATACCAGAAACCTACTCAGGGATCTGGGGGTGGAAGGAACTAATCTCTTACCTGACCTTGGAGATTGAAAAAGAAATAACTCATGCTTTCCAGTTTAGGGGATTTTCCTCTGTGATGAAAGAAATAAGCTAAGAATCTACAACACTAATATTATCTATTTGTTCTGTTTCCAATCCACTAATGCCCTCATATAGTAACTGCTTTCTAAGAAGCAGGGAACAGGCCTGAAGTTGTTGGAATACTGGAGATCTTGAGGGAGAAGGAGAGGGCAGCACAGCCTCAGCAGTACTTTTTCATTAATATAACTTAAGGTTAACAAAAACGTTCCACTGAAGGTGAGGGACTCGGGCTAAAGTATTGGTAGTGGCCGGAAGCTTGGATCGTGGTTTCCAAAGACAACTTCGAAAGCCGTTATTAGAGGAAGCTTCCCCCAGCTGTGTGGAGCTTTACCTTGTGACATAACTGGTGGCTAGTAAGAAAGGATACATGTGAGCATTAGCCTGCAGCCACGCAGAATGAAAGACACACTGATGACCTTCACTGTCCAGCAGGAGGTCCAGATGATTTCAGCTCCTCTGAACAGTGTAGAGAAGACTGGGGAGGCCACCGTGCTGATATTGTCACAGAGAGCGTGCACACACCCGGGAAAGAGAGATGTGAGTTAAATACACCTTTTTCTTTACATGGTTAGAAAAGTATCTTTGCAAGGTAAAATAGTCCATTGCATTCAAATAACGCTGTGCACTCAATTCAATAGCTGCAAATCAGTTACTTTCAAGGTTGCCAGGGGGATGGGATGGCTGAGGGTAGCTTAAAACAGGAGCCAAAGCTCCAGAAGCCACTGTTTGTGTCTCAGACATACAAAGAAGAAATCTGAAGTTAACTGATGAATTATTTATGATGTGTCTTTCATTCTAGGAGGTTAGATCGTATGTAAGTCATGAAATAGCACACATTCTTAGTTTCTCTCTCTTTTTTTTTTTCTCAGTTCATGTAGGGCAGTGGTTCTACCCTTTGGGGTTGAAAGACCATTTCACAGGTGTCACCTAAGACCATTGGAAAACACAGATATTTATATTGTGATTCATACCAGTAGCAAAATTACAGTTATGAAATAGCAACAAAAATAATTTTATAGTTGTGGGGGATCATCACAACATGAAGAGTTACATTAGAGAGTTGTTCAAGCCTGAGGAAGGTTGAGAACCACTGATATATGGTTTTTCTGGTTTATAATTATTAAAAATCCCACCAGCCCCCCAAACCATGGCAATTTCTGGCAAAGCTATCATGATAAACATAACCTAGATAAAAATCTGTTGCTCAGCTTTCTGCATCAGAGATCAATTCCATGAAATTATGTCTCATCTGTCCTTCTATATCAAATGATATTCTGGTCCCAAGGAAAGTGAAGAATTTGGGAAAAGGAATTAAAATATCAGGCATTTCAATCTTCTCTTGTGACTTATTGCTAGGACCCCAGAAAAACACCAGATCTAGGATTTCCATCCATGCCGGAACCCAGAGTTTCTGTGGACTCTGAATGTCTGAAGGCCTCTTGACCTGCAGAAGGCAACCCAAACCAGCGGGTGAACCTCACTTGCTAATGGCTCCTTTGGCAGATCATCATTTGAATTGAGCAGGAAATAATTGTAATGATGAAAAGGGCGCTCTCCTCACTCATTACTGTATACTAATTTCTCCTAAGAAAGTCTCCCAAAGAGAAACTATTATTCATTGATTTAGTCAATAATTCAACAAGTCAATCCCTTGCAATTATTTTTATGGTAATATTAGACACAGACTATATCAAAGAGTTTCTTGCTGTCATAAGCTATAATGTCAAATGTCATTATTCTTCATAGCACGAATCTTTTGGACAAAATGTGTTTTAAAAGAGGAGATCAGGTGAATTGACAAGTCCTGATGGAAGATGTGGATGCTAAAACTCAACAACAACCCAAATTAGACCATATTGTTTTTGATCAAAATAAGCCATTGGTTACTTAAAAATCACACACTATGAGACTATAGAGACCTAAGCACACCATCTTTATACTAGCTGGTATGTACAGGTGCAGAATCTGACGTGCTAATAAACATACACAGAAGAGCTAGGAGGAGAGCGTTAAACAAGAGGTGACATTTCCTCTCCTAAGTCAGGAGGAAGGAAGTGCTCTCTGTCAATACCTGGAAGCTCTGGAGGTCTCAGGTCAGCCAGGGGCTTGCTGATCAGGAAGGAAAATGACTAGAGATGCAGTGGATTGGACTGAAAAAGAAGCCTCCAAGTAACACCTTCCCATTCCCCTCTGCTTGCTTTGCAGGGGTCTTGAGTTTTGTCTTAGGTTTCCATTACTATGATAAAAGCACCACCCAAAGAAAATCAAAGAGGAAAAGCTTGTTTTGTTTTACAACTCTCTGGTCCCAGTATATCACTGAGGGAATCCAAGGTAGAAACCTGGAGGCTAGAACTTATGTAGAGGTCATAGGGGAGTGCTGCTTACTGGTTTGCTCTTATGGCTAACACAGCCTGCTTATACCATCCAGGTTCACCTGCCCGGGGAGCGGCACCACTTGCAATGAGCCAGGCCTTCTCACTACAATCTCTAATGAGGAAAAGGCCCCACAGACTTGCCAGCAGAACAGTCTGATGGGGGCATTTTCTCAGTAGAATTTCCCTCTATTCAGATAATTCCAGCAGGTATCAAATTGGCATAAACCTAGTCAGCCAAGTAGATTGATGAGAAGGAATTCCATATCATAAAAATGCTATTTGGCAAGTTTCAAGAATTAGTCAAACTGAAAGAACATAACAGATACTCATCAAAAGAAAAACAGATGATGTATTTTTTTTTTCCTACCGAAATCCCATTTCTACAACACATTGTCAGACGTGTATTGCAAACCCGATCTACTCCCACACCGTTCTGGGGTGGTGTCTGATGTGCAATCCCTTGGGTGTTTGTCTTCTCACATTTATGTCACCACATCTTACTTCCTCTTGCCTGTCTCAAGAAGCCAAAAGTGAAAGAAGGGTAAGGAAGTGATGAAGTCTCCAAGATAGTTGAGGCATATTTTAAACCACCATTTCTTTGTACGAGTAAAAAGAAAAGAAACACGGAGCTCCGGACCTGTAGTTTTGAAATATTCTTTTTTGTTAATTTGAATCCCCCTGTAGTATACGCATTTGTCATTTTATTGTGCACATGACAGAACTAAGACAGGAAGACAAACTGCCCAGGCTGTGGCCACGTGGTTAGCCAGCAGATGGAAAGGGAAAGCCACCTCTGAGAGAAGCCAAACTCTTGGCAAGCCACTAGGACCATGTTTTGTCTTTTCCCTCCTAGGATAAAGAAAACCTGCAGTTCTGGTAGCTAAGCACAAAAGGGAAGGAGGTCAGTTTACATAAGACGTTTCCCGAGCAAATACAAACGTGTGTTCACATCCCTAAAGATGAAGCATTAGCGGAGAATGGAAGGTCTAAGTCTTTTAATGCCACCCAGAGGTTCAGATTAATTATCCTTTCAGTCAAGGTCAGTGACAGCGCAAAGAATTTTCAGGCCCCCTAGAGCAAAGTGTTATCTTTCTTATACAGCAACCGTGATGCTTAAGTAAATCAATACATGGCAATTAGCAGGTAACAGGCAGGTTATTAAGTAGAAATAAGATATGATAGTCTGGCTGTAGAAGAGTCTGACCAACCGGAGGAAGAACTGCTGCTGGTATCTTAACATTGTAATGAGATATCCATTTCAATAGAAAGAGCAAAAAGGGTGCCAGAAATGATAGACAAAGCAACCGAGGATTTCAAAATTTGCTGGCCTGCAAAATACTGGGGGGTGGGGGAATATATATTTTGGGAACAGCATGCACCTAGAGAGAACCGATTCTTTGATTTGTATTATAATTTTTTCAGTGAGCTTTCATTTAGGACAGGTTATGTTCAGTGTTTCGAGCCACTTCACCGTTCCTGCCTTACAGCTCATGCTAAGCAATGTATTTCTGTGGGCTTTGACTAACATGTAATTGCTTGTGACTGTTAAACTCTCACACAGATGTCCTCACTGCTCCAAGAGTCTCTGTGTTCTCTATCTGGTGCCTCTACAGAAGAGTAATTTTATATGCTTTATTTTTATGTGAGAAGCCCTACTGAGATCGCATTTTGATAATAAACGTCCATATTCTGTGCACATCAAGACTGTTGTCAAAATAAAGTCAGGTGACTCTTAGCATTGTTTTTGTTATATAGACTACAGTTAAGTGCTTTGTGTACACCGTTATAATAAAGAACTTAAGATCATGTCTCAAAGTCAGGAGTGGTGACACACACATTTAATACTGGCACTTTGAGGCAGAGACAGCTGAATCTCTGAGTTTGAGGCTAGCCTGATCTATGGAGCAAGTTCCAAGACAACCAAAGCTACACAGAGACACCTGTCTTCAGAAAAAAATAAATAAAACAACAATAAAAGGTTATGTCTTGAACTCACAGAATTTTGACTATGTTAAATTCGTAAATTACTAGAACAAAATTTTGAGTAATTAAGGATCAGACAGCTGCCTAGACAGCACAGACTTGAGTGCTAAATGAGTGTCTCTGACCGCTTAGGGAATGGTTCAGTGCAGGTATTGCACTCAAGAGGCAAGTGGCTAAGAGAAATGCTTAAAGGATTACAGGGTGGAGTGGGGGAAGGAGGAGGGAGAAGAATGGCTAGGAATAGACATGGTCAGGGAAGCAGCATGGACTTGGAGGCCAAAGCATAGCTGATCAAGTCCTCCCAAGCAAGGGGACTATGTATTTCGGACCCCCTCTCCACAGCAGAGCACAGGTACTTTGTGAGGCTGAGCCTGAAGCCTAGGTCTTCTCAGCTCTCATCCTTGCAACCCAAGAGCATTTTCTTTCACTTTAGACAAAACCTTTTACTTTCTGTAGCTTCCTTGGGAATTAAATAAGAAGAACTTGATCTTTCAAAGGAAGGAGAAAAGAAACCAGATAAGGCATGCAAATGCTGGTTTTGATTTCTTAATCTCCCCCACCCCCAGCCTATTCCACCTGCCTGACTTTGTCTGACTTTCCTGGGGAGATATAAGCAATGTCTACTGAACTCAGATGTGGCAAAAAAAAAAAAAAAAAAAAAAAAAGCGAACCAAAGAAATAATTGCACCCAATTTGGCCTAGTGAGCCAGCTAGTTCTTGGTGTTTCTTACAGATCACGGGTGGCAGAGAGGCAGCACTTCTTGTCGGAGAAATTGTTTCAATAAGAATAAAATATCTCCATAATCCATACCCTCCAAAGCAAAGCGCTGTTGGGGTCTCCAATCTTGGTGTAGGTGAGGACAAAGGGAAAATAAGAACAGAACTTAACTTTATATCTGCAAAATTCTGTCTCATCACAGACATAACTGGACCCAAATATCCCAAGCTTAATTCAAAATTAATTTTAGAATAAGGAATTTATTATGTTAGCCAAACCCATCCGTTTCTATTCATGTAGAAGAGTGGTAAGCAACTTCTAACAACAAGGAAGGGGCTAGGCTGCGCTTACTGTTGGTATTCGCCAGCAGGTTTCAACCGTGAAGCTACAGGGCATGTTAAAGATGTGACTCTTTAACATGGTGATCCAGTGGTCACACTAAGATTGTTTCTGGGACTATGTAAGCAGACCAAAGAAGCTGGCCATTTACACAAGGAAGTGAGTCGTTAAGTGTAGGAAGGCAAATATAAAGGTTAAATGTGTATTTTAAACTCAAAGACAATTTATAACAAGCAGAATTCCAAGAAGTGTGGCGGTTTGGATTAATGAAGACCAATAATAATAGGTATTTGAACAAGTTTAATGACAAAACCAGACTCACGAAACCAAGGTTCCAGCGGAGTACAGTACCCGGAGCAGGAAGGAAGGGGCGCGCAGCATCTGCGCGCACAATTTATCAGTAAACATACGCCCGAGGGCAGCCCGCCCCCAAGGGGGGGCTTATCCCTAAATCTCCCTCTTTTTGTCTAAATAAGACAGAACTAACCCAAATACAACTATAAACAATAATAATAAATAATAGATATAACAAACAATATTGAGAACGAAAGTTTTACCAGACATTCTATCTCAAGGAGTCTAAATAATGTAGAGAGTAATTACAATTATATAATCTTCAACTCCGTCAAAGATCTGAGAAGGGAATAAATATTACTTAACAAATGAG
>NW_026068015.1:639429-685391 GCF_014885135.2 Alexandromys fortis
ACTATAATTTCTGCTGGGTCTATGCCTGCTAGTTGACGAAGTCTCAGCTTGCCTTTTATAATTAACTCAGAGACTTTTTCCACATAAGTTTTCAGTTTTTTGCTTGGTTTATGTGGTAAAAAGATCCATTCACGTTGGGCGCCAAATGTGGCGGTTTGTGTTGTAAAACCGCAAATATTTAAGCTTCCGTGTTCAGCTCCAAACGTCAAGGCAGAGAGGGAGGGGTTAACTCCTCTGGCGCTGTGAGAGGAACAAAGCGCTGGCTGCAGGCAGCTCGGGACCCGCTGCAGCCTAGGGTGGGCGGGCAAGTGAGCGGACCGGCGCTGGGGAGGTGCGCTGTTGTTGCTGCTTTGGCCTTTGGCGACCGCGACAAGCGGGCAAGACTGTGGGCCTAGAGCGGGCGGGCCTAGCGACAACCGTGACTGCCCAGGACCTGCTGTGGGCGCAGCGGACTAAAGAGCGGGTGCTGTGCCCCACGTTGGGCGCCAAATATGGCGGTTTGGATTAATGAAGACCAATAATAATAGGTATTTGAACAAGTTTAATGACAAAACCAGACTCACGAAACCAAGGTTCCAGCGGAGTACCCGGAGCAGGAAGGAAGGGGCGCAGAGTGTCTGAGCACACAATTTATCAGTAAACATACGCCCGAGGGCAGCCCGCCCCCAAGAGGAGGGCTTATCCCTACAAAGAAGTTGGTGATAAAAAATTGGAAACTCATTTTTAAGCTATGCATTATTCAAGGATATGTGTGCTTGGCCTTTTGATAAAATATATTTTATATAACTGAGTGAATGAAAGTGAACCCCAGTCTGTAGAACACCAGTTTTTGTCTTCAACAAGATTTTGTCTCAAATTCTTCCAAGAACCAAGTGAGAAGAAAATGAAAGAAAAATAACCTTCTGTGCCACACAGAACAATAATTTAAATTGGAAAAAGTCAGATTCTGGTTACAGTGGCAGCTTATGTAAGAGGACGTCTCTGTCCCATAAGCCACTCCCAAGTAACCACACAGAAACTTAATGTTAATTTTAAATGCTCAACCAATAGCTTAGGCTTGATACTAGTTAATTCTTTTATATATGTTTATTTGTTGTTTTGTTTGTTTGTTTTGGTTTTTCAAGGCAGGGTTTCTTTGTGTAGTTTTGAAGCCTGTCTTGGAACTCGGTCTATAGACCATGCAGGCCTTGAACTCACAGAGATCCACCTGCCTCTGCCTTCTGAGTGCTGGGATTAAAGGTGTACACAAACCCCACCTGTCTCTTATATTTTTAATTAACCCATATTTCTTAGCTATGTTTTGACACATAGCTTGGCACATTTTCTCAGTATGGTATGTCCATCTGGCTTCTCTCTTTGTCTGCTTAAGACTCCTGACTCTGTCCTTCTTCCTTCCAGTATCCTCATTTTTGCTCTCCTGCCTAACTTTATCCTGTTCAGCCAATGGTCAGTCAGCGTGTTTATTAAACCAGCCATAGCAACATATATTCAAACAAGGTAAGGGAACATTCCACAAGCTTATGCTGTTTAGTAACTTTCCTCTTCAGGAATTTCTCTCCTAAAGTGTATATCTGTGTCTTAGTCAGTATGCTTTTAGTGTGAAAAGACATCATAACCATGGCAACTCTTATGAAGGAAAACATTTAACTTGTAGTTTCAGATCTTTAGTCCATTATGATCATGGAAGAAAACATGTCAGCACACAGATAGACATGGTGCTGGAGAGGTAGCTGAGAGTACTACATCTGGATTGGTAGGCCACAGAAAGAGAGAAACTGGGCCTGGCTTGAGCATTTGAAAGTTCAAAGCTCACCCCCAGTGACACTTCTTTCAACAGGACCACGCCTACCTCCAACAAGGCCAAACCTCCTAATGCCATTCTCTAAACTTTCAAATATATGAGCATATGGGGGCCATTCTTACTCAAGCCACTATCATCTAATTAAATTATTCCTACTGAGAACAATCTTCCACAATACATTTATTTGAGACCATATTTATATCGATAAAACACTTTTACTTTTTCATATTTCCATCAAAGCAATTTAAAGTTCAGGCTGAACTAAGAAAATAATTGGTTGCTTAGTGCTTATCTCTCATACAGCTTGTAAGAGTATTGCAATATAAGATCCTCTGACAAAATTGGGACCATGGGGGTGGGGGGAGGAAGGGAGGGCAGAAGGAGAGGGGGAGGAGAATTTGAAGGAACAGAATAGTCTAGATGGAGAAAGGACAGAGAAAGAGAACAAGAAAGAGATATTTTAATTGAGGGAGCCATTATGGGGCTAGCAAGAAACCTGGCATTAAAGAAATTCCCAGGAGTCCACAAGGATGACCCCAGCTAAGACCCTAAGCGATAGAGGAGAAGGTTCCTGAACTGGCCTTGCCCTATAGTCAGACTGATGAATGAATATCTTAAATGTCATCACAGAACCTTCATCCAGCAACTGATGAAAACAGAGGCAGAGACCCTCATTGGAGCACTGGACTGAGCTCCCAAAGTCCAGCTGAAGAGTGGGAGGAATGAGAATATGATCAAAGAGATCAAGACCATGATGGGGACACCCACTGAAACAGTTTTCATGAGCTATCATCAATTGTGGCTGGACAGGAAAGAAACCAACATGGGACGAAACTAGACCCTCTGAATGTGGGTGACAGTTGCATGGCTGGGGCAGATTGAGGGGCCACTGGCAGTGGCACCAGGATTTATCTCTATTGCTTGTATTGGCTTTTTGGGAACCCATTCTCTTTGGAACGATACCTTGCTCAACCTAGATATAGTAGGGAGGATCTTTGTACTTCTGCCAAGCAATGCACCATAACCATTCTGAGGATTAGATGGGGGATGGAGTGGAGGAGGGAATGGAGGGAATGGTAGAAGGGGAGGAAGTAGGAACTAAGACTGGTATGTATAATGAAAAGTTTGTTTTCTTTTTCAAAAAATAAAATAAAAGTGAAAATATTGCAATATTACGACGTTAATATATTACTAAACATATTTGCAGTCAAGTAGAAACTTCACAGAGATAAAATATTTGTAAACTATAATCATAAAATCACTGAATCTTAGAACACTAGAGACTAAGTAGAAATATATGAGTTTTGGTCTCCTCTGTCTTCCTATAAATATATTCATGGTAAAAGTAAAATTGTATCTACACAGTTTTTCAGAAATTTTAGCATTCAATATTGAATAGAAAGTAAAAATTAATTAATTTTTTTTTTACTGTATTGAAAGTACTCAAAGCAAAATAAGGTAACTACAAACTTCTAAACTTAGCACAATTGCCTTTGCTGCTCTGATGCGGCGATGCAGGGAACATCACTCAGGGCATAGACACAGGACCTTCAACAGACACCATTGCAAGTGAACGTTTAGATCTGTGAAAGTGCCTGGTCTGTGCCTTATCTTATTCATTTATGCACTATCATACATTGTGCATAATACCTCTCCTTTTAAGCTGTTCTCAGGGTGTATTTGGAGTAATGGGGGTGATTTGTAGTGGTTTCAACACTCTCTCATTAAATTTTTATAGTCTCAACCTATGAAAAATGAATGTTCAGAAAATACAAGTATATCTGTGGGGAAGTAAGTAATGAGGGTCAAGCAAATGCAAAGTCCCCAAAAGGCCCAGGTAGTACAGTGGAAAGGTCTAGGAAAGTGTGAGGGTGAAAAAAAAAATCTCTTTTTACTAGCCAATGTGCTGCCAGTGCCAAACACAGGGTAACAACGAGGGTACACCTGTCCCCACCTCTCCAGTAACTGAGTTGAGTCTTCTCTCCCAATCACTGCTGGTAAACCAGGACACTACCTACATTAGGAACAGGATAATGTAACTCAAGAGCTTGCTCACTGCCGGTTGGCACTGCCAACAAGAGTTTCAACTTGGGTCAAAAAGCTTCTCTTTGTAGTGAATGACAGTTAACACAGAAACTCAAGGCTCCTCAAGATACTATGCTATTGTTTATGTTCTGTCCTCTATGAGACATGCAGATGAGCCCTTCCAGGGCTCTGGGGACAATACAGAAGAGGAGGAAACAATAATGTAAGAGCCATAGGATGCAGTGGAGGGCCATGAACTACTGTGTTCTAGGTATTATACTCATAAAGTCACAGCTTCTGCAGTTACCTGCACAGGGTCTGCATAGGTCTGGGCCCCGTCAACATTCATTCATAGAGGGAGGTGGGGCACAGGGGGCCCATGGCTCCCTGAAAAGCTAATCACAGTTGAGGACTGCTGCTAGGTGAAGGAAGAGCCCCTGGTCACCTTTCCACTCTTTGGTGGGTAGTGCCACATAAACATGTCCATGCTGGCTGGCCTCGTCAAATTCAGTGAACTACAAAACAAAAATGAAAACAAAACCAAACAACTACAATACCCCCAAAAGAGATCCAAGTGGAGAAAGGACTTGAGAGAACTGGATGGTGTTGAGTGTGGCTGTACATGTGTTATATACATGCATGCGTTTATCAAAGAACTAATTTTTTAAAGAAGTTCCCAGCAACATAACAACCTGTAACATCTGCCTGGTGGATTTCTGACTGAGGCTCTAGGAGAGGTAATTTATACTGTGTTTTTAAAACAATGTAACCTCTGTAGTATCTTGCCTGTTGGCTTGATCTTCATTTACTGCGCCTCTCCCACTAGAGCAAAAGCCTAATACTTGACATCGTATCTAACTGACTGCAGCCCCTGAAAGCACGTCTGGCCACACTTCATTAAATTATTCATCAAATGTCTGTTGAACAATAAGAAGGTGACTTGTAAAAGGAAGCGTACACCAGATTCAGTGATGATGTGTGGAAGTTATCTGAGCAAGATTTGAATAGCCAATGAGGTTTTACAAGAGCAGAGGGAATGTGGTATCTTTCTACTGGAAGAAGGTGGTAGTGAGGTTGAGGCAGGGGCTAGAGAGGGTGCACAGACTGAGGAGGCAAACAAAGGCCCCAAACAAGAGCAAGGAGAAGGAAGTATAATGCTGTTCGTATGTTCAGATGGGTTTCTGACTAATGTCCAAATTGAGATATAAGATGGAGATTTTGTTTAGCTTGTGTTTTTTAATCCACTTTAGTGTTTCACAAATAAGGACAAAGAGCTTCAATGAGCTTTAAAGACTTGGGATCCCCTTAGAATGAAACTGCTCAAGGAAGCTCAAAGGCAGAGGAAACAAGGGCAGGAAAGACTTTTGGGGGCTGAGCCTCTGCAACTGTAGGCGGAGGCAGCTTGTTCATTTCCTGGCCGAAATAACCACACAGAAACTATATTAATTGCAATACTGTTTGGCCAATAGTTTAAGTATATTTCTAGCTAGCTCTTATATCTTAAATTAACCCATTTCTATTATTCTATATTTAACCACAAGGCTCATAGTTTACCAGGTAAGGTTCTGGCATGTATCTCCTTCAGCAGCTACATGGTGTCTCTTTGACTCTGCCTACTCTCTACATCTCTGTTCAGATTTTCTATTGGCTGAAAGCACCTTCTTTATTAACCAATGGTAAAAAAAAAAATCACAGCATACAGAAGGGAATCTCACATCATGCAACAGAATGCATAGCATCTCTGAAGGAAGCCTGCCTGAAGGACAAAGACAGAGTTATTGCCATACCCTAACGTCTTTCTGGGAGAGGGGGTGAAAAGGCAGAATGTCAATGGACAGATGCCGGGAGTCATGTAGAAGGTTTATAGCAGACTCATTTATTTAACAGCGAGGAAAACTTATATACCCTCCCAATACCCATGTGTTCTCATCTGTTGACATATGACATTTCATGCTCATCTCTCATTGGCTAGGAACGATTAAGACCTCTGGTAGCACCTGATATTAGGCACACAGGAAACACCACTTGGTTGTTTCTAATTGGCTGGGCACAGACAGGACCTTTGACAGCTCCAGGCAGACTTCAAGTTGGCTCCTTTTGGTCTGGTAGGCCTTATCTTCTTATACAGAGTGAGGTTTTATCTACTCTTCCAGGGGTATCTCATTGGTCTGGCAAAGTTTGTAGAGCACAGACATTAGTTATGAGTTCAAAGCCTGAGGCCTGGCATAAGTAGAGCTGCCAGCAACAAAATCAAGCTAAGCTACCTTCAATTGGTTACTCTGCATGTTTATGGCAATATGTTTATTTTAAGCAATTCTTGTATTTAAACAAGAAAACATTGTATCTATAAGACACCAAACTTTGAAATATCCTGATTTTTTTTTTTTACATTATTAAGGAAGCTACACAGAAAACCAATTCTAGAGGATTCCTTTAATTATACTAACCCTGTAGATAATTATCTTCTTGGAATTTTTTTTTTCATTTTAGAAACAGAAAAAACACCCTTAGAATCATAGTTAGCTTTTTAACGCAGGCATCTGAACCTTCCAAAGAGCTTCAAGGAATGCAGGGAAGCTGACCATAGGCAAATATTGCACTAAGAAGACTCAGTATTTTAAATATGAAAGTAAAATTGGGTTTTATTACATGATATGAAAAGAATTACAACACTCACAGTGCAAAGGCAATCTGTTTGTTTCCTTTCGATATGGTGGGAGTGGAACTACAGTTAACCATGAGAAGCCTTGCATGTGTAGCTCAGAGGGGCTTGGTGCAGGATTGCAGCCGGGCTCATAATGCTACAAGCACAATCTGACCTCATTACAACATATAATTTTATTGTCTCTTTAGATAGTATAATTTTATGTTATCAGAGTTTCCCCAACCCATTACCTCACAAATGCAATTACAAATGCATTAAAATTCACCCAAGCTGATAAAAAATCAAAGTAGCAAATTGATTTGAAGTGAAGAATGGGGTTAGGAAGGAAATGGTGGTCATGTTGTAAATGGAATGTTGCCCACCCTTCTAGGTCAGAGGAAACCTGTTTACACTGAGGGATGAATACTCCTGATACAAAAGCATCTTTTCAAAAAGAGGGCTGGAGAGAGGATTAACCGATAAAGGTGCTTGCTGTTGAGTTTGGTGTACTGAGTTTGAAGGCTAGGGCCTATATGGTAGGTCTACTCTGACCTCTACTCCCACATTGTGACACATAGAAACTCATACATATATACAAATAAAAAATAACTGCAATAAAATAAATAGGCACCTTCTGGTTTTAGCATGCTATGCTTTCCTTGGTCAATAGACAATTTTTTTCCATTAGTACACATTAGTTACACATAATACTAGACTTCGTATCTTTTCATACATGTATATAGTTAATGATATCTACTACCCAGTACCCTTCCCTGCTTCCCTTCACTTCTGATAATCCATATTTCACTTTCCAAACTAGCTTGTTTTCTGCTTTCATGCTGTGTATGTATGTGTGATGTGGGAGTGTCATATATCAATCTGTTGATTTCATTGGGTAAGCAATAAAGGAACTCCTTGGCCCTGATAGGTTAAAGCATAGGTAGGAGGAGAAAACAGAATAGAATTCTGGGCGGAAGAGGAAGTGAGGTCAGACTCTGAGCTGCTTCCAGAGGGACCGGACAGCCACCATGCTCTGCTCTCCCAGGCAGCTGCAACCCACGATGGACTTAGGCTAGAATCTTCCCGGTAAGCGCACCTTGGGGTGCTTACACACATCATTAGAAATGGGCTAGTCCAGGTGCGAGAATTAGCCTGTAAGGGCTAGAGTTCATAGGCCAAGCAGTTCTTAAATGAATCAGTTTGTGTGTTGTTATTTCGGGCATGAGCTAGCAGGCGGCTGGGGTGCTGGGGACGCAGCCCCGCAGCCGCTCATATTTCAACATATGTGTCTGTCTGTTTGTCTGTCTGTCTGTCTATCTGTGTCTGTCTGTCTCAATGAATATAATGAGTGTTGCTTACAGCACAGGGAACTTGCCAGTGGGTGCACTTTTGTAAAAAATGTTTCCCCATCTCCCTGCAATTATGAATTGTTAATAAATCTTCAGCAAAAGGTGGGATCTCGGGAACCCCACCCTCATCCATGAGCGAAGATGATAGGAGTCTTAGTTAGGGTTTCTATTGCTGTGAAGAGACACCATTATCAAGATAACTCTTATAAAGGAAAACATTTAGTTGCGGTGGCTTGTTTACAGTTTCAGAGGTTCAGTCCATTTTCATCATGGTGGGGAGCATGGTGACATGCAGGCAGATGTAGTGCTGGAGGAGTAGTTGAGAGCCCTACGTCTTGCAGGTAACAGGAAGTCAACTGAGACACTGTGCAGTACCGTCAACATAAGAAACCTCAAAGCACGCCCCTACAGTGACACACTTCCTCCAACAAGGCCATACCCTCTCTAACAAAGTCACACTTTCTAATAGTGCACTTCCTATGAAATTATGGAGGCCAATTACATTCAAACTACCACAATGGGTCCAATTAGGGCAAGTCTTGTACAGATCAACACAGTTACTATTAATTAGTGAGTGCAGAGGTCATGTCATCCCTGGAAGACAGATTCCTATAATGTTTCTCCTCTTCTTCAGGCACTTATCTTCCTTCTGACTCCTTCCTGTGATATTCCGTCAGCCTTGGAGGGAGTGAATACAGATGTCCTATTGAGGCCTGAGATCTCAACTGTCATTTATCCTCAACCCCTTGATCAGTGATGAGTCTTCAGTAACCACCATCTAAAGCAAAAAGGACTTTCTCTAACCAAAGCTGAAACTAACACTATCTGAGAATAAACATATCCGTTTAGCAAAATGACAATAGTAGCTTCCCCACTATGGCTGATAACCATGCTAGCAGCAGGCTTTTGGACAGTTTTATGACATCAGGCAGGAATTCCCTACTGTGGAGGGGCCAGGAATCCAATCAGATGGTTACTCCCGGTGTAGTTATACCACCACTGTGTCAGTGGGAACAACAGCCTTGCAGGCTGGCACCTTTATTAGTTTCATTCTGTGACTGTGACAAACACAAGACCAAAACAACTTAGGGGAAGGAAGAATTTATTTAGCTTACACATCTAGATCACAGTCTATCCCTGAAGCAAGTCAGGAAAGGAAACTAAGCAGATTTCCTTGCTGGCCCACACCTAGACCCATGCTTCTTCAGCCTTCATATAGAGCCTAGGAGCACCTGCCCAGGGAATGGCATGGCCCAAAATTGGCTGGGTCCTCTTAAATCAATTGAGAGTCAAGACTCAACCCCCACGCCCAGCCTCTGCTTGCTCCTGAGACATACCCAGAGGCTAATCTGGTCTGTACAACCCCTCAGTTGAGATTCCCTTTGCTGGTGACTCTAGGCTATATCAAGTTGACAGCTCAAGCTAAGTAAAACTAGTGTCGCAGCTCAAAAGGTCCAGAGCTAGGTAAAACCATTGATGGCTTCTCTCTCCCTGCAGCCTGCATAGCATTTTCTGGAATTATGAAAGCTACACAGCAGGGGGGGATGCCTTCAGCTCAATTCCAGCTTGGTTTCTCTTTGTGCTTCCACTAAAACATGTAATATCTTCAGTAACAGGGTCTGATCATGTAGCTATGGTGAGTCACCAAGAGCAATGGCAATATCCCTGCAATTTGAGTAAGAGGGGAACCTCAGAGCCTCTTCCTCCCCACTCCCAAGCAATAACTGAGAGGGAACAACCCCTTCTGAGCATTGGGGTTTAATTTAATGGCATCTGGATGCAGTGTGTCTCTATTCCTACTCTTGTTTCAGTTCAATTCTTAAATTAGGTTACAGAGTAGCAGGTTTCCCTGTGGCCTTTTAAAACAAACTTGGTTCCAGATGACCCCACCCACACCTTAAGCATTACAGTCTGGCATTCATGTCCTGCAGTGATTGTGATTTCTGCAGCAATTCCCTAGAGTTAAACTGTTACTATAATGATTATTGTTAAGATTTCAAGAGTTAAAACTTGTTCCAGTCATTCAAAGACGCATAGCCATTAAACTGGTATACAAATTATGCATGCAATTTACTAAAATCAATGACCGTCTGTGTTAGTAAATTATTTATATACATGAAACATCGTAGAACACAGCTAAGACTATAAGTACTTTAAAATTTTATGCCATGCTGTTTATGCCATTGTTCTTTGGCAGCTGTAGGCTTCCAGTTCTGAAGATGGCTTTGTGTGACACATCACACAGAACCCAGCCACTGTCCAACTGTGGGGAGGTGTTGGTGCTAGAAGTACTGTAAGCAATGAAAATCACAAGTAGAGAATAGATGGACATCTAACTTCAGCAGTTAGCTCTGTAGAGTTTTCTATCCTAAAATTTTATTATCTAATTACTTATTATCTGCTTTTAACAAGTGTAGTAATTATACATCACATAAAATTCATTGAATCATTTCAAGTGCACAGTTCAGCAACAGTGAGGACTTTCACAATGTGCACCCACTGCCACTGCTGGAAGGGCCTGTCTACTATGAGAGAATTTTGGCTCACGTTCGACAACTGTTTTCCATCCTCATGTTCACCCTTAGCTTGAAGGTACCGATTCATATTGACCATTATTACCCCCACTGAATCCTATGCCAATCCTTGCAGAAGGGATATACATTTTAAACCAGATTTGTTAAGTGGAAAACCTGCAGGAAAGGTTTTCTAAGGCTACATTGATTGACAGGGAGCAAGTCTGGCTTAGCAACTATTTCCTTCAAAGACCTCATTGTGAGTTCTTGCTCTTTTTCATATTCAGGAAGGTGTTAGACCTGTAGCCATATCCAGAAACTTCCCACTTACCTCTGAAGAGGCATTCTACCACTTCAAAGCACAAAATGTTTAAATCAACTTCTGTAGGTAATAAACATTCCGGTCCCTATATGATAAAATCAGCCAAGTGTGTTCCTTCAGGTGAGAGTACAACTCCCCAGTGTTTTCCTGCCTGTCATTTCTGCTGGGAGAGTACCTGAAGGTGCAGGTCTGGCCCAAGATCCCCAACTCTTCACTTTTACTCCTGTGAGAATGAGAAGACAGTTCAGTTTTCAACCTCAGGTTCGTTTTATTCAGTAAATGTAATATTTTCGCGATTTCAATGGCATTTCCCAGAGAATTATCTTAGAATACCATGTCTTTTAGAAACAAAAACATATTTTCAAATACTTACACAATGGAAAGTTATTTTAAATCAAGCTGAAGATAAGATTAATTGAATTTGATATTAGGACCGTTATTTAAAGCTGATTGTTTTCTTTTTATCTGAAGGTGGAAAAATGCTGTGTATTTAATAACATGAATAGTTGTTTTATTCCTCTGGTAACGATATATTTATAGTGAAAAAGAGTATACATATGACCAGTCTGACAAGACGATCTTTAAAACAAATATCTAAGCTACAGTTAAAAATGCACTGTAAAAGATATGTCAAATATCCCTGTGACACTTATGTTTCCATGTTACTGGCTTTTGCATTTTAGTAAGAGTTGTTGGCAAGGGTTCACTACCTGTTTTGAGGAACCAAGTCGGACAAAGGAGTGAGTTCCTAGGCTAGATTGTTTTCATGTTGTATAAATTTGGTCAGGAAACTACTTTTTTTTTTTTACCAATGTATTTCTTTGTGAAATGTTCTTGTTATATCAGTTATTATTTTTCAAAGCTATTATGTTTCTTCCACATTGTGGTTTCCTGTATGAGATTCGAATGAGGTAGCTGCACTCGGCATTTCCTAAGAATTTATCAGTTCCCAAACTGCAACAGACATGATTACTTAAAATGGAATTAAGGAGATTTATAACCTAAGCCAAAACAGTTCTTACTCATGCCCTTCCTGGAAATTGGTAGGTAACTTGATTTTCATGGCAAAATATCTCATGCCAGGTTCACAATCTCACATCAAATGGCTTAGAGCAAAATTTTCTAAAAGAGGTTTTTTCTAGTTTATTTATTTAGATGTCTGATCAAAAAATTATAGAAATCAAACACAATTGCCTCCCCCCAGGACTAGCACCACATACCAGTCTATGAGCTAAGCAGTAAATAATGTGATTAATGTATTTACTTAAAAATGTGAAATTCTGATTTAGAAATCACATATGCTGTGTGTGACTCTGTGGAGTCCACCTTTTCAGAAGACACCTCCTCATATACTGGTACAGAGGAGGTGTCAAATCACTAATGAGACACTGTAGTTGACTCTTGAGTTGTTACATACCAAGCTAATAAATAAAGTAATGTAATATAGTGCCTAAATAAGTTACAGGCTACTATATTCAGGACTCAAAATATGACATAATTTAGAAAATGAGAGGAGTTTTTGTACTGGGATTATAGTTTAAAATGTGAGTTATAGCATCCATATTATAATCTTAATCTTGGTAACAAGTAGATAAAATTTAAACCAAAAACATTTTATAATATTAAATAACCAACTTGGTGTCAAATGCTTATTTTTAAATGAACTTGGCTTATCTCCACACCACAATAACACACTGTAAAAGGCTTTATGTAAAAGAAGAGACTGTATGAAGCAATATCATGGATGTTGGAAAAATTTCATTATGTGCTTCTTCAAGCAATGTGTCATTCCTAGGGAAAACAGATGAAGCAATACTATGTAAATTTTTCCTATGTGTTTTTAATATTAAATTTTACTGAAAAAATGAACTCATTTTTATTTAAAAAGTAGCATGTATTCACACCAAACATGCTGTCACCTAGAAGTTGATATAATATTACTGGGATCAAACCCAAGACCTTAAGCATGTTAGGTATGTGTAATAACACTGAATTACAGCATTAGCGCTTAATAAATAAGTGTGTAGGTGTTTGTAAACCCTTAAATGAAACGACATTGTCCCTTTCTTTGATTTATTCCCTAAGCACTAGAGTGACTACAGTGCCCATGTTTTGCAACACTAGCACAAGACATTAAACTTACAAATGAGACTATTGGGATTTCATTTCATTCCATTGCCTCTGATGGAGTCCCTCACATGCTGGGCTCTCCTGCAATTCAGGACAGAGTGAAAGCCGGAATTATTTTTATTGCATATTAAAAATCTTATCAACAGTGAAGACTTTAGGTATTTATTGTTGAACTTCAGTGAGTTAATGATCCTCTTGGCCAATATTTCCTTACTATTTACCATCTATCTCTTTCCTCTTG
Source organism: Alexandromys fortis (assembly GCF_014885135.2). NCBI lineage: Eukaryota > Metazoa > Chordata > Mammalia > Rodentia > Cricetidae > Alexandromys > Alexandromys fortis. The sequence goes on from NW_026068015.1 coordinate 652,455, forward strand.
AAGTCATCTGAATCATAAAACAGTGGTGTTCAATCTTCCTAATGCTGTGACCCTATAGTAGAGTTCTTCATGTTGTTGTGACTTACCAACCATAAAATTATTTTTGTTGATACTTCATAACTGTAATTTTGCTACATTTTTCTATCCTAATGTAAATATTTTTGGATATAGAGGTTTGTCAGGGGGTTGAGAACTACCGTTCTAAAAGCTTCCTGTAACTTTGTGGGAGGACTGGCCTACCAAACAAGAACCATCAGGTAAAAACAATATATCAGCTTCATTACTGTATTGATTACAATAAACTAATGAAAGTACATCGCTTAAGAGGTCAATGCACTCATAAGAAACTACAAATTTGAACAGATGAAAGTGTCTTGTTCTGAATAAGAATTGTGTGGGGACATTCTGAGAAGTTGTGCTATCTGTGGGTAACATAATCCTGGAAGAAAGAAGGGAAAGAAGGAACGACATGAGGGATGGAGAGTGTGGGAGAGGGAGAGAGAAAGGAAGAAGGGAGGGAGGTAGATTAGTTTATTTAAACATCACATACTCACTTTGTTTTTTTTTTTGTTTGTTTTGTTTTTTTGTTTTTTTCAGATCAACCAATTGTTTTTAACATACTTTTCCCATTGGGAAGAATGAATTCATGCAGAAAAAAAATAAGGAATAGTGTTGAGGTAGTCTCTTGTTTTAAGACAAGGGCTCATATAGCTCAGATGAGTCTCATCTCACTATAGCTGTGCATAGCTTTCTTTGAATGTCTGGGTTTTCTGCTTCTGCTTCTGGAGTGTTGAGAGTATAGTCTTCAACTGCTATGCTCTATTCTTGGAGGTTTTGGGGATCGAACCAAGGGCTCATAGCTGCTAGGCAAGTGCTCTAACTAACTAAGCTATATCTCTAGTCCATGAAATAGTTTTCTCCGCCAACATTTATGAAGGAAATTCAGAGGTAACTGTGATGTCATTGAACATGCTTTGGGTTATTGAGTCAAGAGATAAAAATTAGGGGTTTTGTGCTACTATTCTTTCATTTGTTTGTTTTTTTTTGTTGGTTATTTGTTATTTATTTTTATTTATTTATTTTTTCCATTAAAAATTTACACATCCTCCCCTCCTCCCATTCCCCTCCCCCTCCTCTTTACATCCTCCTTCCCCCCCCTTCCCTCCTTAAGAGAGGGCAGGGAACCCTGCACTGTGGAAAGTCCAAGGCCCCCCCCCCCCATATCCAGGCCTAGGAAGCTTTGCATCCAAATAGACTAGGGTCTCAAATAGCAGTACATGCAGTAGAAACAAGACCTAGTGCCTTTATCAATGGCTTCTCAGTCAGCCCCCATTGTCATGTGCTATTGTTCTTCGATGTTTACTTCTAAGAGCTCAAATTTCAAAGATGTAGTTTTGTCATTTGTAATATGATAATATAGTTGAATTCTCAGTTATTTAAATAATGCATAAGAAATACAGTAGATCATAGAGGTATTGTTTATTGTGCTGCTAAATGTTATAGATGACCAACAATTACTGAACACTGTGCTTAAACACTAGATCTTAAAAGATGAGGAAGATGGCCTATTGTGCTGAGTCCTATGAAACAAAAATATAAGCAGATCATCCCAGAGAAAAGATAACCACAAGAAAACCAAACTCTGCTATGTAGGTCATGTCATTAGGTGGTAATATTGGATGACTGGTTTCATACTGTGAGTAACTAGGAAGATGTCATAGAATCAGCAATCTGATAGGATTTACATCTAGGATAGAAGCTGAAGCCCATAGATGCTCCTCGTGTAGTAGGAGTTACTAAACTGTGGAAGCCAAAATCTGTAATAGTCCAGGCTCAAAACCAAATAGGGACCAAAAAAAAAAAAAAAAAGGATAAACAATAGACTTGCACAGAAGAGTATTAATTCTTTGGACCAAAATTCAACCTTCTTAAAAGATTTGCCATACAGGCAGTTGGAAGGCCTGTTAGGCCTACTCTTTAAGAAATTACTCCATTGGAAAGAAAGCTGCCTTGAAATTTGCTCAACATAAAGTTTACCATCCAGTCATTTTAATTGTACAATCTGTACAATCAAGCTTGTTTTCTAAATTCTGCAATTGAGACCACTGTCCATTGTCAGAGCATTTCATCCTACCAAAGAACTACGCGCTAAACAATAACCTCCACCATTTCTCCATCAGACCAGCCCTGAGTGAGCTATGCTTTTTCTGTTCTGAGCTTCACTATTCTAGGTAACTGAGAGAAGTGGAGTCACACAATGGTTTCAGTATTATTTCACTTAGAACATTTTCATTGTTCACTTACAGTGCAGCATGTGTCATAAAATGATTCCTCTTCGAACTTGAATAATATTTCAGTATGCATGCATATATGCACATGCACACACACACTGCATTTTCCGACCATGTTCATGTGCTTGATTCCATCTTTTTGTAGCTGTGAATAAAACCACCAAAAACATAAATGAACAAATAGAGTTGAGCCTCTGTTCTTATTCCCTTTCATTAAGCACTCAGAAATGTGACTGCTGGTCACAGGGCACCTGCTTTCACTCCGAGGAATGGCCATACTGTTGATGGCAGCATCTACACCATGTTATATACCCAGAAGGAAGGCATGGGTCTACCAATTTCTCCACATCTTCATCAATACTTACAATTTTCTGGCTCTAATAATGGTCCATTTAATGAGTCAGCTTTCTGTTACCAATGTAGACATCACCTCTTTAAGATTTTAAGCCTCTAATAGGAGAATAGGTTCTCAGAGGGCTGACTTTTTAATGCAGAGGTCTTTGAGGGACACTTCAGATGTAAATTATGGTGAAGAGCATGGTGTTAGATTTTGTTAATAATAATGTTAAACACAATTCCCTCTGCTTACTAGTTATGGGTATGTCTCTTGCCTATAGTTGGATTAGATTTGGATAAGACTTTTGGACTCATTGCTGAATCATAGTTTGCTCATGTAGTTCAGGGAGCAGATCTTCATCAGATATAGTATTTGTAATGGTTATGCAACTTTGCAGATTACTTTTTACTATCATGGCCATGCTCCTTGACCTACAAATGCTTCAGTTTGATGAACTCCAGTTTAGTTTTCTTTTGTTGACTCATGACATGTACAAAAAATCATTGCCAACTAGCCATTTTTAAAACAGTGGATAAACATTTAAAAAAATACCCAATTAGCTTTTGCAATATTACTGATAGTATTTTCATTTCTCGCTTTAGTAAAAAGAAAAAAAAAAGTACAGTAATGAAAAGGATAGAGATTTAGCTAAATACATTTCTTGCTACAATATTTAAAACACTAATAAAAATATACCAAATATTGTCAATATATTTATTTCCCAGGTAAAATAATATCTTTACCCATTGCAGGCCTAACACAAAAGACCTTTTCATATTCATGAAACTCTTAGTGTCTCTGATTATTTCTTTGTTTTTGTGTTTTTTATAGTGATATGTGGAAAGAACTGATTTTGCTTCTGATGAGGGAAATTGACAAACATCTTTCTTCTCAGATCTAAGTATAATTTACAAGTTAATTGTGCGCCACACATCCACAAAGTATTTAATTGTTTTCTTTAAGTTGCTAATAATCTAAATACATATGATGAAAAAATACATTAATCTGCAAACAAAGAAATGTCAGAACTGACTTCCAGCTCATGAATTGTCAGGACATAGACACCACTGCCTGGTAGTTTGTAAGAAAAGAATTCTTCAGGAACAATGCCTGAAAATCACCATTCTCAAACACAAAGTGTTGACGGAAAACCAGTATCTTGCTTGTAAACCAACTGTATAAAGAAATCTTGGAGATTATCCAATATTCTTGGATAAATAGGATGGCCCCCAAACCTATCTTCCAGGGCTAATGAAATCCCTGTGATCCCAGAACACTGCATTGCTAAATGCAAAAGAGTGTTGTAGATGAACAACCTCTGTGTTTATGTACCCCAAACTACCTGCTTAGAGAGCCATCTGGACTGCTTTCTACTGTCTGTTTGCCAGGGTTTGTATTAAGAGGGCTAGATAGTACTAACAAACAAACAGAGACCTGCTGGGCAAGAATGAATGTGGGAATCCAAAAGATTAGAGCATGAGACAGAGATGATTGTTTCAATATAAGAGAATTTTGGCTATTATTCCCTGTTATAATAATGAGAACAACGAAAAGCATGAAGGTGTAAGGTTGTTGTCAAGGGGAGAGGCGCATCAAGTGTGCCATGTTTCTAAAAAAGAATCCATTTCTATTTACATATACAGTTCAATAGCATAACCATTAGCGTGTATGTCAATCTAGTAATGAAAATCAGATTTAAAATCAAATATTTGGGGATTTTTATTAAATCTTAAATAACCTTAAATAAATAAAACACTGGTTCTTTCAACACGTTCTTTCTCCCCAAATGTTTCCTTTATATCCCATCAGTCAATAAACATCTAGAGGCTGATTTATCCCAGATTCTTTATGAACATCCAGAAATTCATTGAAATAGTGCTACCTGATTTCTGAGCACACAACTAGCAGCTATATTTCTGTACAAATTTTAATTAAAAGAATATTTCAGGTACCTTAGTAGTGTTATGTATTTTCTGTTGTACTGACCCTTGCTCCTTACCCCAGACTTGACATGGCAGCCAAGTAGGGCATGAGAGAAGTATGGGAATGCTGAATATTTTTAACTGATATTCAGAGAAATAGAATAAAGAGATGTATTTCCAGCACTTAAAACACGATACTGTCTTAGCTGGGAGTGATTTTCATATTGTAGAAATGTTTTTGCAATATAATGACTTTTCTGGTGGCTCATCAAAATTTCAGCTCCTGTGTTGCTTCTGAAACCCACATGGAGGTTTAGAACATTAAACTGAGGGTTTTTTTTTAAGGAAAAAGAAATGCATTAAAAATGAAATACAATAATTGCTTAAAGGATAAATTTTTAAAGACAAACCATCTTCTTTTGATTTACGAGCAGCAATGAAAAGTCTCCCATGAGATGTCTTTATCGCTGATGAGAAACTATAAAAATGACTATGTAGCCCACTAAAAAGAGTTACGTGCAGTTAAACTCACCACTACACAGATTGTTTTATTTTCTGACGGGCCTCATCTGTAGACATAAAGAATGAACCAATATCTACAGCACACGCTCCAAACAATATTCCGACTGTCAGGACATCAGGGGTCAAGGGTGAACTGAACCAAGGTTTATATAAAAATGGCAGAGCAGATTATGTCAACACAGCCATTATTTGAGAGAGCAGGACTCACCTGGCTTGTCTACTCCGTTGATGAGTAATATTTAGTCAGTCGTGCAGGCATCAGGTCACCGCACAGTGTTGTCAAAGGTCCTCATGGCTCCAAGCCGTATTTGTTCTTAAGGGTGTGAGTTTACTTGCTTAAGAACAGAGTGTTTGTTGACCAAGTTGAGCTCACGGGGTAAGATTAGGTATGTGGAAGGAAAGCACTTTCGATTTTGTTATTTAAGTTTTCAAAAGCACTAAATAGACAGAAGACCTGCAAACTATGTGAAGCAGACTAACCCTGATGACCCTGTTGCGGGACTGTTAAAACCCTCATCCTTTCTCATAAGTAAGACAAAACACTCTATCTGGGGACTATTATAAGAGCTTTAATCTGTTTCACTCAGACAGTTTTTTTTTTTTTTTATTCACTCTCTGGCCAAAAACATGCCTGCTTGTACACCTTTGTGAGTTCCTTTGTTTCCTAGTTGTTTGGAAATCATCCAAATTTGTTTGTCGGCTGCTGTTTATGTCCCTTTATCTAACGATGTGGTGGTCACAGCTGATTCTTACACCATCTGTGAAATCTACAAGAACAAGAAAGTGAGCTAGCATCTTAGAAAACTGTTGACATTTGCAAAGGCATTTGTCATTGCCTTGACACTGATTTACATTTTGGTATTTTTTTTGTACAACATACTGTCAGCTAACAAAAAGAGTATTTGAAAATATAATGCTCCTTTAGGATCAGTCATTCGAGCAATCCATGTAGTAGATAAAAAGTAGAGATTTCACTACTATAGTTCTAATCCTCTGCTGACTTGTACTAAAATCAACCTCCATGAAATGAGTGTTCTTATGTGACAGACACGCTATATTAACACTACTTTGAACAGTAGTTATTTTAAAGTCCACTTAGAAGTCAAGTGTATAAAACATGTTATAGTCTTCCACAACTTAAGTATTTTATTCCTGTTGGCATATGAAAGAAAACCTGTTCAGTAAATTTTAGATAGCTGGTTTAAGTTTCAGATACACGAGAAGTTTCCTTTCTCTGTGAAATACTGTTATTTTTATTTTATTTTTATTTTAATATAAAACGAATAGTGTAATAGAAAATCAAATACTGCAAGATGAAATATATCTGCTTCCAATAAATTATTTTTTATTTAGCACATTTTGTATGTTGGTCTGTGTGTGTGATATTTGTGATTTGGTGCACAAATGTGTATATAGAATTATGGATAACAATAAGGGCTTGTGAAGAGGCCAGAATGAGGTTTAAGAAGCTTTCCTTAACTGTTCCACACCTTAGGACATTGAGTAAGGCTTTATCACTGATCTAGGTCAACTAGAATCCTTTCAAGCTAGGTTATCTGAACAGTAAGCTTTGGCCCCTACCAAACAATACCACCCCATTAAAAGTGTACACTTATGTACAGCCAATCCTATCTTTTTACATGGATGATGGGAATTCAAACTCAAGTTTACAGAGCAAGCGCTCTTACCCACTGAGTTATGCCTCTAGCTTAAATTCCACAAGTTTTATTAATCATCTGTATATTGGTCCTTCATAGAATCAGAACCAATTAAATATTTATATATACCAAAAGGAGAGATTTTATGACATTGGCTTAGAGATTATGGAGGCTGGGAAATACTAGTCTGCCCTCTGCAAGCAGAAAGCCAAGGAGAACTGGCAGTTTGTTGCAAATGCCTATGAACAGAATTGAAAATATAAGTTTCAGTTTAAGTTTCATGGCCTGATGTCCAACAGCATTAAGAACTCTTGTACCCAGCTCAGTGATCAAGCAGAGAGCAGTTCAACTTTGTCCAACGTTTTGTTATCTTCTGGGCCTTCAACAAATTCGTGGATGTCCACCCACACTGGAGAGGATGATCTGACTTCATTCAGTTCACCAATTCAAATACTAGCCAGTTCAGTAACAGACAGACAAACAAACACACACACACACACGCACTCGATAATGTTTCTCAGGGTGTCTCGGGAACAATGAAAGACGTTTTGGGAAGAAAAGCAGTGCATATGGCTTTTGTTTTAAGAGGAACACTTTATATCCATTGTGAGTAAATTTCCCACTATGCCACCAAGAAACTAGTTAATTAGATTGTTTTAATAATTAATGACATGTTGCAAAAAGTTTTATACACATAAAACTCAAAGAAAATAATGCAAATAATGGAGTAATACGTGTGTGCTCCTGCATTTAATCAACTCCAACAAATTGCTCAGAAATTCCAATATTTCATATGCTTGTTCTTTAACTAAACCTGAAATTTCTAAGATACTATATAATTATAAAATAATATTCTAAATTCATGTATTCTTTCAATTAGAATTATGAGAATCAAATATACAGTAGTCACAACCATAGGCAATAGAGACATAGAGCTGAGAAACTTTCAATTGACCCCCTTTTTTCAAATTTCTCACCATTTCTTGAGTAAAACAGAAACACAAAACACACATGTGCCTCCAGCTAGAGGTGCAGTGCCACAGCCACAGCATATCACAGAAGCAAAGAGTGAGAAGATCCTGAAGACTATGAAGCATAGTGTGTGGGATCAGGAACTTTCTCAGTGTGGCTCCCAATAAACTCAGCTTTACCTGGTATTGATCCCCTTAGACACCATGAGCTATACACCCACAGAACAAATAGAAAGAATGAGACACTGCTCTAGACATTTAATGGTGTAGGAGGGTCTTCTGTCTATGTGTCACTTTCATTGGTTAAATAAAGAAGCTGCTTTTGCCTTTTGATAGGCCAGCCCTTGGGTGGGTGGAGTAGACAAAACAGAATTCTGGGAGGAAGAAAGCAGAGTCAGGCAGATTTCATGGCTCTCCTCTCCGAGACAGACGCAAGTTAGATTCATGCCAGTAAGCCACAGTCAAGTGCCATTACACATTAATAGAAATCAGTTAATTAAAATGTGTAAGTTAGCCAATATGAGGCTAGAAATAATGGGCCAGGCAGTGTTTAAATGAATACAATTTCTATGTAATTATTTTGGGTGTAAGCTAGCTGGGAGCCAGGTGGTGAAAAGCAGCCAGCTCCCCTTTTACTACAACCTAAGATCAGTTTCTAAGTGTGCTTTAACCAACACCAGCATTTTTTAACATCTCTGATCATTACATACTCAAATCAGCTTTGTCTCTTGCTCTCATGATATTGCTGTGACTTGTAAAAACAAAAAGTTTGTTCCAAGGTTTGTGGGTATCCTTCCTGCCTGCAGTGCAGCTCTGAAATCATCCTAATATATCTTTACAAGGTCTGTTTGAAGCTTCCTAATAACATGATGCTAACGGCCAATTCTTTTATCACTCATGGAAATAGATGTGAGACTAAAAATTGTGCATTTGAAGAAAACAAATATTTGCAGAGCAATCACTGGTTGAAGATGTAATACATTCAGTAAAAAGTAGAAACATGCTGGGTTCTCTCTCTGTAAGGGAAGTGGCATGGACATTTTGAGCTTGGCTCAGCCTTAGGTTTGACAGATATAATAACCTGATTAGGTGATTATATTCATATTAATTATGTAACAGCATTTTAAGGGATAGTCTTGATTATATGTTTCAAACTTCTAAGTGAGGCTTTATTTGTCTTTTTTAAAAGTATTTTCCATACACAGAAATTTTTTAGTAATAAAACACAATAAATCTGTAACAGTTGGAAGGATCTTCAAGCAGGGGCCTCTTCTACTAACATATGCATACTGTCACATGGTATAAATATAGTAAGATGAAAATGAGAGATGGCTATGGAAATGAATGAAATCATCCAGACAGAATAGGAAAAGTGATAGATTAGGAGCTAATGTTGAGGTGGTTGATGTTAATGCTCCTTCTAATCAGAGAGTAGGTATAATCAGTGTGACAGAACAGAGATGAGAGATTAAAACACCAGTGTAAAATATCACTTACTATGAGTGAATTAATATGCACACACAATGGTCTCAATAAATGGTGTCAAAAGCTGCTGAAATTAATTGAATGTAATAAAAATTTCATCCAACATCACCAATCTCTCAGAATAAATAGAGAGATTGTCTTGGCTTATTTGTGCTTCAGATATCAAATACCTGATATCTTTGTTTGCCTTTATCTGTCTCAGTTCTGGACACTGAAACTCTCAAGGTTTTGTGGCCTGTGTTCAGCATCTCCTGGATGCTATGCTGTGTCATTACATGGTAGAAAGTGTAGAAGTCAGGAAAGGCCAAAGCTATTTCCCCTCAAGCCTTTTATAATCTACTCTTAAAGACAGGACCCTCATAGATTAATTATTTCCCCCAAAAACTTCACCTTGTGGCACTTTTACAAAAGGATTAAGTCTCAACATGATGCTGAACACCGACATTTCAACCACAGCAGACCACATGCAATGATGCAGAGCTTCCTGGTCTCACCAAGAAACACTTAGGAGTTTACCTGACAGGATCAGATCTTGGGATGTCTACAACAAAGATTGGCTCTATTGATGTTTCTCTAGTATGGTGTATAAAAGGATACAATCTCAGGGAAGTTCTGTGTTGCTAAAATTCCTTCCTGAGAAGATGGGGTAAACATCCACCCTCTTCGTAAGGTCCCAAGAACAAATTGAGGTAGGATTCTATCAAAGTTCACTTTGGGGGACATGTGAATTTCTTGGTCTTCTTTACAGAGCAATGATAAGTGGTTATGTACAGAGGGGAGGGTATTTCCTGCAAAATACAACATTGAAAAATTTTTACCTAGTAGATATGATGGCTTTACTACGGCCACACCAATGAAGACTACTCCTCTAGTCCTTCCCCATCTATCCTCTAGCCCTTCTACAAGAGTTCCCCACACCCTGGCTATGTGTAATTAGGGCAGAATTGTATACAATTTGTTGGGAGTTGTGGCTGGATACTCAGGCGAAGGACCTGCATTGCTCTCCACTCCTGCGTCTGAATCTGCAGGCCCTGCTGAAAAGGTAAAGCATCCGCAGGACCAGCAGAACTCCTGAAGTTGGAGTAGTTTGACTCAGAGGATAGTCCTGTACAATAATGATTAGAAGGGGGTATGGATTTTAAGAGGAAAAGCCCATTGTAAGTTGTTAAGGTCACTGGGACCATGCCATTAGAAAGGATGTGGAATTGTTGGACCTTTCTTTTTTTTTTTTTTTCTTTTGCCTTCAGAATAAGCCATTATGTTTCCTTATGTTGCAATAAGACCAAGAATAGTGACTAGAAACCTCCTAAACTGTGAGCTAGAGTAAACCTTTTACCTTTCCAAATTGACTGTCTGGGTTCTTGTTACACTGAGGGAAAGCTGGCTGACTGTCCTGTGCTACTCACACTACTCTGTTTTATTTTATTTTGCTAGTCACTCTCGTGTTGACTTTCTTTCATCAGTGTCCTCTACATAGGGAAGTATCTCATTCGCACAGCTATCAAGTGTGCCCGCCTTGTGAGTCTAATGTTCTGTAGTTTCCAATTGGTCAAAACCATGAAATTTCTTGAGATGGTAAGGTGTGCTTTTATGTCACAGAGAATGACTGCAGAACATCTGTAAAAGGAGGCAGGGTTAAGGTGGAGAGGTTTGTGAATAAGACTGCATGACTAGGGTCTGGCAGACAATGGTGCTGAGAGACACAGTATCAAAGGAGGGCATAGCTGCATCACAGACATGGAGGATGCCTCATGAAGGAGGCAGAGATTGTGAGAAGCCATGGTGGGACTGACAAAGATGATTTTCAATCTCAGTGCTGACGTGTGTATACATAACGAAAAGATGATATGTGGATGTGTGGAGAGATTGCCCAATGGTTAAGAACACTGACTAAGCTTCCAGAGGAACAAGGTTTGATTCTGAACATCCACATGGTGGCTTACAACCTATCCACTGCCAGGGAATCTGATACTCTATTATATCTCCAACAGAATCAGGCATGCATGTGGTACACAGACAAACATGCTATCAAACATGCATTACTTAAATCAAGAATCAATAATAATTGAAGGTTATTAGTGTTGACAGTACCCTCAAAAATGATAAGTAAGTTCCACTTAAAGAAGGTGGAACCTATGCTGTAAAGAGATCAAGGAAACTCAGGAACTTGTTTCCTGTGCTAAAATTCAGAGCACACAGAAGGGGAGCAGTATGGCAGGTAGAAGAAAGCAACAACAAGATGGGCTGGGATAAGAACAAGGCCATGGAGGTAGAAATTAAAAACAGGGGAAACACTGTTGGACCTGACACTCAAAAGCAGTAGCTCTCAACCTGTGGATCATGACCCCTTTGGGGTCACATATCAGATATCTTGCATATCAGATATTTACATTATGATTCATAACAGTAGCAAAACTATAGTTATGAAGTAGCAATAGGACAGTTTTATGGTTGGGAGGCACCACAACAGGAGGAACTCTAGAAAAGGGGTGCAGTATTAGGAAAGTTGAGAACAACTGCTCTAAAGGAACATGCTGGCCTCTCACTGAGAAAGTAGCTTCTGAAGTGAGAGAGCCCAGTGGTCAGCTAGATCTCTTTCTGTTTGAGACTATGCAGCACTGTGGATTTGTCAGAGATGTTCTGCTCTCTCTGAACACATCTTGGGGTGAAGAGGTGGAGATCCTTTATTGCTCATCAACAATTGCGTTCAGGTAAAAGACTGCTGGTAATTTCTCAAGCAGATGACTGCAGCTTGTTTTTCGTTTGTTTTGTAGAACACAATCTATCTTATCCCAAAAGTCAACATCATTAATCGTGCCTAAGACTTGGCAACTTTAATACAATTAGAGACCTTAATTTGAATAAAATTAGGATTCTGGTTTGAATAAATTCAGAGCTCAAATTTTCTACCAGTCCTTGGATTGTGCTTCCTGCTTACACGGAATCTATTTTATTAACTTCCTTTGCAAATTTGTCTCTGCTGTTCTACAAAAGCATTTTTCACCAACTACATAATTTGTATGGATAATGACTCTGATAGCTGCCCTTTTATTTTCAAATAAGTGAGTTTATTAAGCATGTAGCAAGGAAAAGCACAAGAACAAGTTATTAATGACAGATAGTTAGCATCATGAAAACAGCGGCTTACAGCAGCTGAAACCGCAGGAGAGCCCCACTAAAACGCACTCTTTAGGGCCTCAGGTTGAGAGAGCTCTGTGCTGACTGAGAAGCTGGCCCCTGTTCCCACCACAAACATATTTCAAATTCTGGAATTAAACAATGGCAATCTCCCTTGAAATTAGTTTACCTTCTAGCTGTTCTTGAGACATAATGCTTTGAATAAAACTTTGCTGTCCTTAGTCTATGTTGCTGGACTCGAGTCTGACCTAGAACACATACAATAAGTGTGTTCAAGTCTGATGTAACAGGTTTCTCTTTGCTTCCAGAGTCCACTTTTGGGAAGGGTAAACAGCTTGTGACAATTTGCCTGTATTCTATACATTCTGCAATTTGCATTCAGGGCCAAATAATTTGCTGTGGAGAGCTGCCGTTTGTGATCTGCAATGTTCAGTATGATCCTCACCATCCACCAAATATACGATGGGGCATGTCTTAAGTGTAACTAGTCAAAATGTTCTCAGACATTATACACCTTCCCTAGAGAATAACCTTGTTTCATCTGAGAAGTACTTTTTCTGAATCAAATGAGCTCTAGAAGGTTGATTTTCCCATCTATTATATTGGAAATTCCAGGGTTTTGGTAGAGTGTGCTAACCAGGTCTATCTTTTCTAATGCTCTGGTCTTCCTCAATGTAATAAATCATAGAGAAATTTAAAATAATTATTTAGTATACATATAATTTCACCATTTGTTAAAGATGAAAGCAAAAGTGTATTTTATGCAAATGAATGTGTTTGCTTATATTTACGTAAAGATAACAAGCTTGAGATTTTGACACTGCAGAAAATAGAATATTTTCACTTTTTCAGTGATGGATCAATAATTTGATTTTTTAAATCACCGATGCTGAGATTGCAGATTCACATATGATACAAAACTACAAATGTTTTAAGGATCATTTCAGAAATGGTTAGAAATTCCATGCTAATCTCGAGCCAAAAATCACTTAGTGGTTTTATTAGGCATACATAAAACTAAAGTTAGCAACGCAAAAGTAATTTTTAAAACCAAACATTCTATCAGCATACGATACAGAGAAATACTGGTTTGGTACTTCATACTAACAAGGAACAGTAGGAAAACAGAAAAACTGCAATAACGTAAGAGCTTTTTTTTTTAAGTAATTAAACCATTATGCTTTCTTAAGAGCAAAATACTTTGCATGTGCAGTCAACCCACTCACTGCAGTTCCTAACGCTCTGTATCTGGAGCCTGAGCTGACATGTTTCAGGCTGTGTTGATTGGCGTTGCACAAGGTGGAAGTGTGTACAGGGCAGAGTGTGTGCTGTGTGTGCTGAGCTCAGGCTGCAGTGAAGTCCTGCAATAGAACACAGGTGAGAGCTGCCAGAGACACCTCGGATTCGCTGTGGTTTGAACTTGAGGTAATTTTTGTGACTACATGTTAAGAAACCTTCTGCTATTGCCAAATTTCTCACGACCCACATATGTTTCCTCATTTTCTCCAAATCTAACCTTTCCTTAGACGAACAAATAACCAAAAGATTGTAAATTGTTTTGTCATATAAGAATATAGTTTAATATTCTCTACAGATACTCTAGAATGCTAAGTTAACAATCATAGTATATAAATAAAAATCTATTGATTTAGTACAATCTATAATGGGAGATAAATTTAATTTCACTTTGAAACATACGAGGAAGAAATTATACTTAATGTAATTGACTCCTCATTATGAATGTCAATGAACCATACATATCTCAGAACAATATATTATATATGAAAATGGAAAGGATTATTACAACAATGTTATTTTTCCTCCCAAACAAAAAGTCAATTAAACTGACATTGTAGCATATTCATAATGTGAAATTCACTTTATTAAATGACATAATATTTATTTCAGTGTATCCAAAAATCATAATTCAACAGTTACATTTATAGATTAAAATCTAAAGAAGGAAAAATTAATATAATTAATATTTATTGGCAAGAAACAGTGCAAGTGCAGAGATAGACTTTGTCTTTCAAATTCTGTTGAGGACATTTTGCTTGAAAATCTCTATCACTGCTTGTTAGTGCTGCTGAATGTGCTGTGTTTCAAAGGGAAGCACCTTGGGGATGCTTTGGTTAGAAAAGCTAAGTGCGCAGGCCCAGGTCAGAGTTTCGCATCCACGAAATCTGAAGTTGAGGAGGTGACATTCCTCTTTTGGGTAGTATCATTCTCATAAACTGACTGCTTATGGAGGAATCTGAACATGGTGCTGAAGCTTTGCAAGAGACTTAAGCACTGAAGTAACCCAGAACTGGCCTATAGTGTGAGGGATTCAGGAAGTAGAGAGGGAGCCTCTGGAGCACGCGGAGCAGGGAGACGATCCTCTGTGGAGCTCCCACCACACCGACACTTCTATCCTCTTCAACAAGAGGCTGCGTTGGAAGAGTCATGAAAACATTTCCCACTACAGGGAAATCCAACTCCCTCTGAAATATTCCTCAACTTCTGAAACTATGCATTCATTTCATTCCCTTGCCGATCAATACCTCAAGCAGCTGCTGAGTAATAGCTGTATGTCTTTACCGTGCCTGCTGTTCAATGTTGACACTCCATGCCACGCATCTTCCTGACCCACTGAAGACCCCAGCTCCATTGCCATCACAACCATTTTCTGGAGGCTAGGGTGGCTGGCGGTCCTCCCTGGAGATTTTCTTTAGGTTTCAAATTTCTTTTTTTTTTAATTAATTTATTTATTTATTAAAGATTTCTGTCTCTTCCCCACTGCCGCCTCCCCTTTCCCTCCCCCTCCCCCAATCAAGTCCCCCTCCCTCGTTTCCTAGGGAGGAATTGTATTGGCTCAAAACTTCTGGAGTTTGACTCTAGACAGAATTTAGTAAAGGAGAGCTGGAGATATTACTGAAACAGGGACCTCTAGAGAACCTCCCCGATACCTGACACTAAGGTTGTGTTTTTATTCAGAGACAATTATTTGCAGAGTTCTAATTAGAAGAGTTACCTGGGAGTGTGGGGTTAACCTAACAGAGGTGACATGGCTTTCCTGCCACAGCATGGCCCTGCCCAAGGGTGAGAAAATGCTGCACATTCCAGGGGCTTTTACCTGATAAGACCTTAGGAGAATGACTAGCTGAAAACTCACCTGGTCCTTTAACTAGGATCCCTGTTTTGTAATGCGCGCACATCACACAGGTAATCCTAAATGCATAGTTGAGCAGTTAGTGGTGCTGTTGGTAGTTGCTGTGGGTGGCATTTTTGTTCACGCGTATGTTTTACGCTGATACAGATTTTCCTTTGCTTTTTGACTTCTGCTTATTAGCCATTTGATAAAAAAGGAAGAGGGAGTCCAAGGGAAATGGAAAGTAGCAGAGTGGGGGCAACTGAGAAATGGATGCCTAGGAGACGGAATGACATGAACAAAGTCATGAATCACAGTGAGTTTAGAGGGGAGTCAGAGCACAAAGGAGATGGAAACAGAGTGATACTGACAGCAGCCAGGAGGCAAGGAGAAGGACAAGGCCCTGCTGACTGAGAGTCTGTGTGCATCGCCACTGATTCCAGTCAGAGTGTGCTGCTGCGCACACCAGAGAATTTGGACAACTACTCCAAATAAGGATGGTCAGATAGAGTGCTCAAACTCACACTTCTGGCTCCACTCTGTCAGCTGAATTAGGGGGAGTGCAGGTAATAGTGGGATGAAGGACCTCACAGTTGCTTTTTTCTATGAAAACCCTAGTTTATGGGTATTCAGATCAGTGAAAAAGGACATTATCTTTAAATCTATCCTATTATAATGCAAAGGAGGGTTGTGCCATGGAAAAGAGAGTGGGCTTCCTTTGTCTTTACAGAACTTGTGTTTTGATTGGTGCCTCACTTGGGCATCTTTCTTAGAGAGAAATATTTAAATTAAACATATGTCACTACTTACTTTTCCTTAATTTAAACTAGAAAAGTGCAAACATAGGCAGTATTATGAGCCTGAGGTTAGGTCTTTCTTCAGAAGGAAGACTTGGTTGCTTATAGTTTTCTGTAAGTCACCTCATGACTTTCAGGAAGTAAGACTCAAATAAAAGAATACTATTAATTGAAATAGGGGTTGCAATACCTTTTCTACCCTGCTCCTGAAAGTCAGATGGAATAAGCACACTAACTCATTTTCTGCATCAAATACCTTCTTAATTAACGTGCGTATTCTAGCTATTGTTTTCTCAGTTTTTAGCTCTAGTAATTTGTGTGAGACTCTGTCTGGAGAAAAGAGAGACAAAAAACTTCTAGAAAAAAGCATTAGAATATTTATGCCTGCTAGTAAATTTTATAAAGCAAATTGCATCAATTTCAAAAATAAAACCATGCTATTTAGACAAAATCAAATGTAGGAATGGATATTTACAAAAATATAAATAACACTACTGATAGCTGAAATTATCTTCTGCAGAAGGCAAAGGCTCAGTGAGATATAAATAGATGGGTCCTATTCACTCCCCCACCCCCCACCCCCGACTGGCTGACTTGTCCACAGGGTGAGTTTGTGTTCTCTTTATATGTACATTTTGGATACCAAGCAAAACACTGTTGGTCGTTAAACAGGTTTTCCTTAGGCTCAGCCTGACCCAGCTTTAATGCAAAAGAGCTTTGGAAATGCCTGCTTTTAAAAAGTGTGTTCTTGCTTACATCAGACCAGGAAACGACATGTATTGCCAAGAAAAATCTGTAAAATCACTTAAAATTCCACTTGTACTCTGGGATATAATTTATTCTCACATGGTTCAGTGCTGCGTGTTTATTGTAATAGCCATGGATTCCCTTTGTTTTCATCATGAGCTCCTCTTCGTTAGACTTTCATGTTTTAAAACGCATTTTAACATTCTACCTTTAATTGTGATGGAATTTCAAACCACTACTGTATTAATCTCAAGGTCCCTTGAAAGGTAGATGGCTGCTTCTCTTAAGCCTCCTTGGATGAGCTTTGAAACATAATTATTCAGGTTTAAAAATCACTTCTAATGACCATGCTTCTGTTTTGTGCATCAGAATGGATTTAGTAACATTCACACTGCAACACTAACATCCTTTGGAGAGAATTTCAAATGCCCACATTGCTGGCCCCCTCTTTTACTTGAAATTGTCACTGTACTGATTGCACAAAGGATTTCCTACCCTGGAGGCCAGTCTTTACATTCAACAGGAAGCAGTATTATTAAAAGCCTATAGGGTGGGGGGAGGGGGGACGGGATGGGTTGGGAGGTGCCCTGAAAATGCAGTGTATAGGATTAATTCCAAACTCTGGCAGAGAGAAAAAGACATCCTGTGTGTCACCAAGCCCAGCTACCAAAACCATCCCTTGAATAAACAATAGGGGGCTGAAACTGAAAGTCCAGGGAAGCCCATGTGGTGCTTGGCTATTTATTGCTTTTTCACTCAAGATATAGTTACGCATTTATATAATTAAAATCATTATTAATGCTTTCTGCTAGTATGAGGTAGGACAGCTGCCATGTGAGATAGGGAGTTGTAATAAGCATTGTGATACAAGGGGAAGGAATTATTATTATTTTTCCATTGGTTTTGAATCTAGTCAGAAGACTTCAAGTCTGATAAGGTGATTTTTAATCAAACGTTATGAACATGAAGATGTATGTAGGAAGCTTTTCTTTTAGATCTTTAGCCACAGTTTCAAATTAGCTGTTTGATTCCGTATTTCTTTTTGTGTGTGATATTTACTTTCCAGGAACTGAGTCAGCAGAAGAGTTCTTAAAACCAGCCAGTAAAGGAAATGATTTGCTCAGGGACCCTGCAGAGACTGCCAGGCTGGTCTGCTAACTGCTTTGCTGACTGGCAGGCCAAGTACACCATAGTTCTGTCTTCTCTAGTTTTTCCACCTTCTACTCCATTCTTGAGGGTAGAAATAAACAGACATTTACTACCCGGATAGAGAATTGATAGTTTTCATACAAGATCCTTAACCTTCTACAGACAGTATTCTCCAGTCTCTGCAAATAAACAACCAAAACAGGCACTGTCCTCACCAGCCTATGTCATGCATGAGACACAGCCAGTTCCTGCTTCTGACACTTTCCTGAAACCATCCTCTCTTTTCCTCTTGTACTTTCTGTTGAATTTTTAGCATGGGAGATAGTGTGTTGAAGGAGCGGCGGGCTGCGTTCCTGCCAACCAGCTACTGGCCGCCTGGCTAGCTTATGACCCGAAATAATTACATGGAAACTGTATTCTTTTAAACACTGCTTAGCCAATTAGCTCTAGCCTCTTACTGGCTAATTCTCACATCTTGATTACCCATTTCTATTAGTGTGTGTAGCACCACAAGGTGGTGGCTTAAAGGAAAGATTCTAACCTAGATCCATCTTGGGCTGGAGCTCCATAAAGAATGTCTTTGAGAGGAGAGGCATAGTGTCTGCCTCACTTCACTTCTTCCAAGCATTCTCTTCTGTCTACTCCACCTAACTAATTTTCTGACCTATCAGACCAAGCAGTTTTCTTTATTGATTAACCAATGAAACAACAGATTGACAAATGACATTCCCACATCAATAGTGAATGTTCTAAAATGAATAACAAATACAATTATTAAATAGAAAGTGGCAAGTACAAGGAGAAAACAGATGAAACTAAAGAGATAATTTGCATATTTTACTTCTCCTAGATTACACTCATTTCCAGGTGAGTGATGTGGCATCTAGTCTTCCTGTGTAAGGAGATAGTAGATTGTTCTCACTATCATTTTGCAGGAGCTCTAGATAATGGGTCTTTCTCACTTAGGTCTCACTGTCAATCAGAAAGAGTGATCTTTTGCTGCAGGCACACCAAGGGAGCCCGTGCATGACTCCTGAACATTGCTCCTGTCCTTTGGGCTTAGATTACATCCTGAAAGGAGATCATGTATTTGCATAATGTCTGATGTCTGTCTGGGTCTCTGCTCTGTCCCACTGTGGTAAGGACTTGCTTGAGTCTAAACTCTAGGAGAATGAGAGCAGTACTTGCTGTTAAAAAAATGTTTTAAAAGCCAGCCTACAGCCTTTCCTGTGAGCTGTTCTCCTCTATCACCGGTTTTACCGCTAAGCTTCTTTTATGAACATTTTTTTTTCTTCTTTGTCTTTCACAAGTATAAATCTCATCTGTTAAGTTAAAAACCAGTACAACCAAGCTTTGACTCAGCTGTTTATCATGTATAGATAAGTTAACTCACTTGCTCAGAGATCTGGGAAATATGGCATTTAAATACTTAATTATTAAAAGTCTTTTCGTAATGGAGAAACAGGTTGGCTCCTAGCAGCACAGCCCCTTCTCCTCCAAAGAAGACAGAAGACAAATAGGCACAAAACAACGTACACCCACGATTTGTGTCTTCAAGTGAAAGCGCCAACCACTTTGTAGAACTGCCTTTCATCTAAACTCCTGAAGATCTCCAGACAGTGGACTAAGGATAAATGGAATTGACATCCTAGTTGCTCAGGGCAGTTCCTACAGATTTCCTAAGCCACAGGATTTTCTAAAGCCTGGCAGACCCTGCCTCTAACAACAGAAGGCAAATACAGTCCGTATGCCCTTGCCCTCAGTGACCATGGAGGACCTTGAGGAGTGGCTCTAGTAAATCAAGTAACTCCTCTGTCACTTCTTAAATCAATAACTCAAGTGAAATTTTATCCTTCTCAAAAAAATCTCTGATGCAGTTTGACAGCTGAGAGGTTTTGCCAGATTAAAAAGGACAATCTCACCAAACAAATTTCAGTATAACTTCTTACCATGTTCTAAATAAAGGCTTTTTTATTTATACAAATTTAAGTTATTAAGGTGTGTACCTGCAAGTTATAAAGATGTGAAGATAAATGCAAGTTATCATATTTCTTCTCACACTGCCTTTCATAGTCTTAACATTATTAATAAAAGGCTGATAAGCTATTAATCTAACTCTGGCAGAGTACTAAAACTACTGCAGGATCAAAATTTTAACTTCTCTTTGGTTGTTTTCTAAAGATATTTTTCATTGTGCAAAAACATCTGTCATAGTCATTCTGGTATAAATATGCTTCTGTTTATACAATATATGTGTCTAAAACTTATGTTTTCACAAATTCAAAGAATTCTTGTGAGTTCTAGCAAGCCAAATTAAATACAGCTTAAACAGGTAAGATATATCTGTCTCAATTCCCTGGCCCTGATATATATATATTAAACTTAACTTTGTCCTCTGCTTTGCCAACACCTTGCCAGGTCCAAGAAACACTGGACAATTCCTCACCACAAATCCTGGACAGGCGTAAAGCTAACCAGCTACCCTAGGATGTGACCAGCATTCAGTTTTCTCAAGCCCACTAAGAAAGACTTCAACACTACAAATAAGCAGGAAGCAGTCTTGAGAGCCCAACATCCTACTCCCCTCAAACTTCCATGCCTAACTCCCTGCCATTTTATTATATGAGAAAGGTGGGAATGTTGTAAAAGTAAATCTGCTTGCCTGGCCTGTCACCTGGGTACCCTGTCTCTTTAAGAGACAAGTCCCACACACTTCCAATTTCCCCCTTCCCTGTCAAGGCAAGTGGAACTCCTGCCTCCTCTCCAGCCTGCTCTCTCTTTCCATCCTTGTTCTAGAGAGGCAGCTTCTGCCTCTCTCCCTTCTCCCACTTCTCCCTTCCCACTGTCTTTCTTCTTTCCATCTCTCTCATTCTCTCCCCCTTCACTAAATAAACTATATACCCAAGCTCTCTCCACATGGCATATCTGTATGTCTCCCACCCACCGTAGCCTTGATCACCCGCACCATGAATGATAATAGGAGTAGCTTGCATAATGGAAACTTCCACCTAAAATGTATAATTTACCATTAGTGTTCAGTAAATATTTGTGGAGTTCTGGGAAGCATGTAACTTCCTAACAAATGTCATACTCAGAAAATAAAGTTACCTGTATTCAACTGTAAGAAAAAATGCCACTTATTTTTTATTAAACAAGACAACAGACTTATTTGATGTATATTAGTGGTCTAGGAGGTAAGATAGGCTTATACCTTCAATAATTCAATCATTTGACTTTGCTACCTATTGATATACATAAAACAGTTACTTTGCTAGGTGTTCTAATGCCATCTCATTTATTCCATCAAATATCCAATAAGTGCCACATATTACTCTGACTGTTGTTTCTTTTTATATGTGGAAATTGAGAATTACTATTATTAATGAACTTCCCCAAAGTTACATAGATAATCAAATTTGGAGTGTGAATCTGATGCTGTTAAAAATCCTACCACCAGTAGCCTTTACGAGGCCATGCCCAAGTGGGTGCCAATTTGTAGTAGGGAGGCCACTTGGTTCCTGGCCACTTAGCCCTGAAATAATCACACAGAAACTGCATTAATTAAATCACTGCTTGGCCCATTAGCTCTAGCTTCTTATTGGCTAACTCTAACATATTAATAATTTAACCCATTTTTTATTAATCTGTGCATCACTACAAGGTCGTGGCCTACCAGCAAAGTTTTAGCATGACTATTTCCTGCAGCTCCATGGAGTCTCTCTAACTCCTCCTTCTTTCTACCAGCATTCAGTTTAGTTTCCCCCGCCTAGCTCTGTTCCTCTATAGCTCTGCTATAAGTTCAAAGCAGTTCCTTTATTAACCAATGGCATTCACAGCCAGCAGAGGGAAATCCCACAAGAAATCTGAGACCAGTTCTGTGTGACTCACAAAGCTAGCAGCTTATGTTCCCGTTTCTTGAGACATGGTCAAACTCTTCATAGCTCAGGCTTGTTTCTAACTCATTGGCCTCCCTAGTGTTGGGACTGTGTGCATACGCTGCCACACTGACTAACCCTGATCTGAATTACTTTGTAATAAAGCCTCTTACTGGAGCAGGTGCTGTTGCTATGTGTTTTCTTGTTTACACATCTTACTGAAGCAGGTGTTTGCATCTATGTATGTCCTGTTTACACAGGAGAGCAATGGTTTCAGTTTTCATTAACCATGCCCCCTGTTTATGCAGAAAGCAAGCAGATGGCTTGCCTCCTCCACTTTTGCTTTTGTTTTATTTTACTGAAGTG
Organism: Alexandromys fortis; assembly: GCF_014885135.2. Taxonomy (NCBI): domain Eukaryota; kingdom Metazoa; phylum Chordata; class Mammalia; order Rodentia; family Cricetidae; genus Alexandromys; species Alexandromys fortis. Next base: position 674,843 of record NW_026068015.1, read on the forward strand.
GAAATGCACACCTCTAATCATACTGTTTTTAAAGATTTATTTATTTTATGTGAATGAGCGTTTTCCCCGAATGTATGGATGTGGACCACATGCATCAGAAGATGGTATTGAATCCCTAAGAACTGAAGTTATGGACAGGAACAAGTCCCCATTTGGTTGCTGGGAACTGAACCCAGGTCTTCTCAATAGCAACAAGTGTTCTTAATCACCAAGCATCTCCTAGCCCAAACATTTTCTTATAATGAATTCTATTAAAAACAATAATGAATTTTTGCCATATGGTTACACCAGGACTCAGAAGAATGTAAAGGGAAAGAATTCAATAATGTCCTGCTTTTAAGATATGAACTCACATCTACCCAGCATATGTTCAGTCTCTGGAATCTACCCAGATCTACTATAATACCTTAGAGAAAAGCAGTCCTAATAATTTGGAGGCAGTGTCACAAACACAAGAAGTAATGTGTTAACAAGGTCAGTTTCCATTTCTAAATGTATTAATTTTATATTATATAACATTTTATGGAACTTTTCCCCAAAATTACAAGCTGAAACCACCTCAAAATTTAACAATTCTGCTGTAGGTTATATAACCAAATGAAAAGTAAGCAGTTTATTGAAGGGGGATCTGCACTTACATGTTTAATGAGACTGACAAACAGTCAGGAAAAGGAAAAGACCTCAGTATCCATCAAACGGTGGTGGATGAAAGCGAGTTCACACACAGAGGGATGCTCTTCAGTCATGCATAGGCGAAATCCTATCATTTGTGAGGGACACTCTTCAGGCACAGTCTGGGTGAAATTTTCATCTCTTGTGATAGCATTAATGATTAAGTGAAATAGAAAAGCAAATATTTGCCTTATGATCTCATTTCTGTGTGGAATGCTAAGTATTGATCTCATAAAAGTGGAGATAAGAGTGGTGGCCAAAGACTGTGGAGGATAGTAAAGATGTGAAAAGCCAGGTCAGCTGGTGCAAGGTCACAGTTAGATGAGGGAAGTAAGTTATTTGCCATGACATAGACAGATATGGGCAAATATCTGTCCTTATGAATATATGAAATATATATGAAAGCAAAACAAAAGATATTCCAAGTTTTGATTATTTTACATATACTTCAATGATGTTTAAAAATATTTTAAATAAAATATAATTACATCAATCTAGGAACTGCTAACAGTCTAGATGTCTATCAGCAAATAAATGGTTAATAAAAATGTGATATATTTACACTATGAAATAATATTCAGTGGTCAAGAAAAATGGAATAAAGAAATTTGCAGGTAATGAATGGAGATAGAAAACTTATTCTGAATGATGTAACCTACACGCCCAAAGACTAATATTGTATGTTTTTTCTTATGTGTTGATGTTATCTTTTAAACCTTCTATATGTATGCTATAGTAAATATAACCACAGGGGTTAGGTACCTAGTAAGATAGGGGAGAGGTAAGTATCTTCCGATGAAGGGAAAATAGGATTTACAGTAATGGAGTGATGGGGAAGAGACTAGAGATGGAGGATGAAGGAAAGGGAATACAGGAAGGAGCAACATAAAAAGAGCCATTTAAGGGGCCATATGGAAACCTGCTATTCTAGAATATTCCTAAAATATAAACATAAATGAAAAGAATATAAATGAAGTCACCAATAATAGGAAGACAGAGTTTCAACTTGACATCTTTTTTACCAAGTGAAACTTCCAGTGCCAGAAATGGGTTATATCTAGTTGAGTTGTTGCTGAAAGGTGCCACATATAAACCTCCAAACATCTCAGGCTATTGCCAAGTCCTTCCACAAATGGATGGTAAGATCCTATCGCTGAAGAAAACACTTTTATATCTCACTGGACACAGAAAAGTTGAGCTGGTGTACAACTAGACGCTTCATTCTGCTGACTTCNAGGGGCCATATGGAAACCTGCTATTCTAGAATATTCCTAAAATATAAACATAAATGAAAAGAATATAAATGAAGTCACCAATAATAGGAAGACAGAGTTCCAACTTGACATCTTTTTTTTACCAAGTGAAACTTCCAGTGCCAGAAATGGGTTATATCTAGTTGAGTTGTTGCTGAAAGGTGCCACATATAAACCTCCAAACATCTCAGGCTATTGCCAAGTCCTTCCACAAATGGATGGTAAGATCCTATCGCTGAAGAAAACACTTTTATATCTCACTGGACACAGAAAAGTTGAGCTGGTGTACAACTAGACGCTTCATTCTGCTGACTTCACCTTCTTCATGGTAATGGGAGATCGTCTTTTACTATCAGATAGAAGGCGACCTGCCTGTGAGATACGATGATGAAATAAGTGGTACAAATGTTGCAGGAGTAGTCTCACTCTCTGGTTGGATTTAAGGCACATTTCATGAGATGGAACCCATGCCTGCTAATTCTAGGGTGGCCGAGAACCTGAGACTGGAGAGGCTGTGGGCCTAGGGGAAGATCAAGCACTATTGTTCTGCTGAAGGAACATAGCAATAAAATGACAAATAACAGCATTCCACTCTACCCATAGGTCAGTGCCACACTCGGCAATCATCAGAGAAACTTCTTCTTGCAGTATATGGGAATCTGACACAGAGACGCACAACTGGACTGTGCAGAGAGTGAGAGACTTTTAATTTCTCAGTCCTACATGGGATGTCTTTATCAAACTTTCCCTCAGGCCTCAGGGGGCTTGGTGTAAGAGGAAGCAGAAAGGATTTAAGAGCCAGAGGGGATGGATGACACCAAGGAAACCTCAACAATAGGATGAAGGTATATGTGGACTCACATTTCCTGTGGAACATGCACAAGACCTACACAGGTTCCAGCCAGACAGGCTCCCAGCACAGAGAGGGTGAAGTGGACATGGGCTCCCACCTCTTACCAATAAGCTATCTGCAACTGATACCTGTTTCAGTGGAAAAGTTAATTTTCTTTAATTAGGTCTTACTGGGTGCATTGACCATGTTTCAGTGTAGACCCCATGTCCAGGAATAGTTGGTCAGCATGAAGTGAATGGAGTGGTATTTTTGTAGACATTTTGTCTCGTGTTGCTTTCTGTGGGGATTTTTTAAAAATCTTTTTGTTCTTTTGCTTGTTTGTTTTCTGTTTTTGCCTTTCTGTGTTTGTGTGTGCTTAAAAAGAGAGGTGGGTTTAGAACATGGCATTGGATAGGTGAGGAGCTGGAAGACAATCTAGGAGGAATTGGAGGAGAAAAGTGTGATCACAGTGTATTGTCTGAAAAGCATTTCAATATAAAAGTATAATTATATCATTTATTCCTTCCTTCTCTTCCCTCCTACCTCTTCCATCTCTATCCTCCTTTTAGAAATTCATGGCTTCCTTGTCATTAACCATTGTTATCACATATTTGCTTACACACACACACACACAGACACACACACACATGTATATATCAACATTTAAATATAACCTACAGGCACAGCCCAGTGAGATTTCCCCATCTGCACTGAGATATTAGCTTGTGTTCGAGCTATTCAGGTCTTCTTTAGATCACATGGGTTTTTGGGGAACACTGTGTATCCATGTATTGAAATAATACCAAGTCTTCCAAAACCATCTATTATTTTTGTGGCAATTTAATTTTGTGTCAAGAAAGCATTGAATTTGATTAAGACAGTTGAGGAAACAACACATGGAGCCTGTATCATTGGCGTATCTGGACGGTATGATCACTACAGGAGCCATGTGAGGAAGGCCTCCCTTGAAGGTAGCCATAAGTAGTAACAAAGAGAGAAAAGGTGCTGGGGAAGATGATGAGAACAAGAGAAAGGGAAACTTGAGTGGGAGGAGGCAGAGCTAGTAACATTAAGAAATGGGGGATAAATATGTACACCTTTTATCAGACCTGTTAATCTTTTAAAAGTGAGCAATCCTTTCCTGTCCAAAGTATTGTATTAAGGTATTTATATACAACTCTCTATTTTGCAATAAATGTTAAATTCTTTTCACTATCTGACTTTAACACTTCCATAAATAGGTAAGGGAAAGTCATCAGGTAAACTACCTTCCGAGAATATGTGTGTACTAAAATTACTATGGGTTTGAGAGAAAACAAAGAAGATTTGATTTAAGGATACAAATTTATTGACATTGTTGTGGTACCGCTTTTTATTTCCCTGGATATATGAAACACTCTTATTTTAAATGTATTTTTGTCAATGAACACACCTTAAATACAATTGCCCATTCTATATACCTTTGCACTTACATCCTCCTCTGTAGAGAAGCAGTTAGTCAACTCACTCAAAGTATCTAACGTTAATGCAAAAGGATTCCACATATCTTCAGAAGATGAAAAAAAGTACTGAATTGTTTGGATAACACACAAAAACAGTCTCATGCACTGATATGGAAGAATAAGGAAACCACATTACTTCAAGTAGATTGTATATTTAGGCATCTTATTCTATAATCTTTTACTAAGTTATAACATGTTTTAAAGATCCAAGTTAATTTATTAGCATCAAAATTCATAATAAATCCATATGCCTATGAACACATGATTTTGACAAGGAAGATAAAATTATACAATTGAAAAAAGAAAGCATCTTCAACAAATGGTGCTGGCATAACTGGATATCAACATGTAGAAGAATTAAAATAGAGCCATATCTATCCCCATGCACAAAACTCAGGTCCAAATGGATTAAAGACCTCAATATAAATCAGATCACACTGAACCTAATAAAAGAGAAAATGGGAAGTGGTCTTCAATGCGTGGGCATTGGAGACCACTTCCTAAATAAAACTCCAGTAGCACAAACATGAAAAGCAACAATAAATAAATGAGACCTCCTGAAACTGAGAAACTTCTGTAAAGCAAAGGACACAATGGATAATACAAAAAGGTAACCTACTGAATGGGAAAAGATCTTCACCAACCCCACATGAGACAGAGAACTGATCTCCAAAATATATAAAGATCTCAAGAAATTAGACAACAAAATTCCAAATAATCCAATTTAAAAATGGGGTACAGAACTAAACAGAGAATTCTCAACAGAAGAATCTCAAATGGCTGAAAGACACTTAAGGAAATGTTCAACATCCTTAGCCATTGGGGAAATGCAAATCAAAACAACTTTGAGATATCATCTTGCACCAGTTAGAATGGCTAAGGTCAACAACACTAATGATATAGCTTTTTCTGGAGAGGATGTCAAGTAAGGGAAACACTCTTCCATTGTTGGTGGGAATGCAAACTTGTACAGCCACTCTGGAAATCAGTATGATGGTTTCTCAGAAAATGGGGAATCAACCTACCTAAGGACCCAACAATATCACTCTTACATATATACGCAAAGGATGCTCAATCATACAACAAGGGCATTTGTTCAACTATGTTCATAGAAGCATTATTTGTAATAGCCAGAAACTGGAAACAACCTAGATGTCCCTCTACCAAAATGGATAAAGAAAATGTGGTACAATTACACAACGGAGTACTACTCAGTGATAAAATCAATGACATCTTGAAATTTGCATGCAAATAGAGGGAACTAGAAAATACCATCTGAGTAACCCAGACCCAGAAAAATGAATATGGTTTGTATTCACTCATAAGTGGATACTAGTTATAAATCAAAGGATAATGAACCTATATCTCATGATCCTAGAGAAGCTAAGTAACGAGGTGAACCCTAAGAAAAAAACATACATAGATACATTTGGAAAGGGGAAATAGATAAGATCACTTTATAAAATTCAGATAATGGGGGTTTGGGGAGAAGTGAGAGTGGAAGAAAAAGAGGAGGAGAAAGGAGAGACGGAGGAGAACTTGAGTAAATAGGATAGTCGAGATGGGGAAGGACAGATATGAAAACAAGGAAAGAAATTGAGGGAGCCATTATGAGGCTAGCAAGAAAACTGGAACTAGAGAAATTCCCAGGAATGAACAAGGATGACACCAGCTAAGACACTAAGCAATAGAGGTGAGGGTGCCCGAACTGGCTTTACCCTGTAGTCAGATTGATGAACATCTTAAATGTCACCATAGAACCTTCATCAAGCAACTGATGGAAACAGAGGAAGAGACCACAGCAGAGCACTGGGTTGAGCTCCCAAAGTCCAGTTGAAGAGTGGGAGGAGTGAGAATATGAGCAAAGAAAAGACCATGATGAGGGACACCCACTGAAACAGGTCATCTAAGCTAATGGGAACTCTCTAACTCCAAGCCAGATAGGGAAGGAACCAGAATGGGACCAACCTAGACCGTCTGAATGTGGGTGGCAGTTGTATGGCTGGAGCAGACTGCAGGGCCACTGGCAGTGGCATCAGGATTTATATCTACTGCTGTATTTGCTTTTTTCAAACCTGTTCTCTTTGGATGGATACCTTGCTCAGCCTAGTTATAGTAGGAAGAGTCTTAGACCTTCCCCAAAGCAATGTGCCTTACCCTCTCTGTGGAGTGGACAGAGAGTGAGGTTGAGAGGCAAGATGGAGAGAAAGGGATGAGAAAAGGAGTGGGAACTGGAATTGGTATGTAAAATGAAAAAAGATTGTTTTCTTTTTTTAAAAAATAAAATAAATTATAAAAAAATAAAATATGTACATTATTCTTAGGCAAACCATTTTCATAGTTATTGTGTGTGCGTGAGTTCTTCTTTCTAAAGGATACCCAGCATACTAATGACTACTTCTCATTGCTGTGAGAGTATATCTGATAGAAAAAACTTTGGGAAAAAGGACTCATTGTCATACAGTTCTGGAACAATGAAGACACAGGTGTGTTCATGGCAACAAGAGACAGTCTGATTGTTCACAGTATAGCAGATCAGGAGACAGAGAACAACAACTTCAACAGGACTAGGCTGTAAACCATAAGGCTCAACCCTAGGGTTGTAGGTGGAGTTTTCCTGTCCTGACTGCTTTTTACCAAATAACTGATAGCCACATCCAAAATTACCACACAGAGACTGAATATTAATTTCAAATGTTCAGCTGATAGTTCAGGCTTATTACTAACTAACTCTTGCACTTAAATTAATCCACTTCTATTTATCTGTATGTGCCACATAGTTGGTGGCTTTACCTGTCCTCCAGTATGTCTTGCTCCCTCTGTGGCTCCTGGTATCTTCCCTGACTCTGCTCTTCTTCCTTTCAGAGTCATCTGTGTCTAGCTGTCCCACTTATACTTCCTGACTGGCTACCAGCTTCTTGGCTTCCCAGATCTTTATTAACCAATGAGAAGAATTCATATTCACATTGTACAGGATTATTCCACGGAAACTGGCCCTGTCTCCTAAAGGTTTCACAACTTCCCAAAGAAGAACTACCAAATGAGGAACAAGCATGTAAACACATAAGACTATAAAAGACATTGAGGCTTCAAACCACAGCATTATTTCTTTGGCTCACAAAAATTCAAAGTCATCTTGCGGTGCAAGAGCACTCAGTTTAAATTCAAAACTGACTATAGGTTTACAGTTACAGTACTTTTTTTTAAAGATACCAATGCTCAACATCTCTTCTGAGATTCAAGGTTTTTCTTAACTTTAAAATCCCACAAAACCAAAGAAAAACTATGTTATATTGATGTATAGTTCCTATATCAAAGAAGAAATGCTCCCCCTCCAAAGGAAAGAATGGGAGGAGAGTAATGATAGACAAGACCAAAGAAATACCAAAGCCTAGCAAGGGAAACACCAAGCCCTAGAACTCTACGTCTGACAATGCAGCTCATGCTTTCATCATCTTGGTGCCGATGGCCTTGGGTAAGCCTGCATCCACAGCGCTTCTGCCTGAAACATGAATGTGCTTCCATTTGTACTGGCTTTGCGCAGTACCTGCGACTTTCCCTGGCAGAAAACTCACATTCCTGGCCTCTCCATCACTGTGGGGGCCGCGCTACAACTTACACATCAGCTTCACAGCTTTATTCACAGCCTACTCAGGAGTTACATGCAGAAAATATGACCTTGTCACATACTGCCTGACCACAGCAGCCTTCTGGAACTTCAGTGTAAGACCTCCTGTTTCTGAGGCTCTTGTATTCTGTCTGCCTGATTGTCAGAGTTACAATGCCACTGCTGCCAGATTATGCAAACATCGTAGGATGTGGCCCTACCTCTTCTTCCCAAAGCTTCCACAGAGTCTAAGAGTATAAGAAGTATCTTGAAAATATTTTTTTTTTGGCAAGGCACTCTGGGTGTTCTATATTTGCAGGTATCCTTATTTTTTTCAGACATTTTTCAAAAGAATTTGCATTTGTTGGGTAATATCCTACCCCCATATCACCTTTCCTATTACCACACTAGAGGACGCAACATCTCATTTCAATTCAAGAGTCTTTTTATTGACCTTGGGGGTAAAGGTCACGACCAGTGTCTCAAGTCAGACTTGGCCACCAGCCTACAGCAAGCCAACTAAAACATGGAGTTAAAAGAGGAAAGCAGGAAAGGGAGATTCCCTCCATGTGGCTACATTGGAACAAAAAGACCCAGAGAAGCTAAATCCCCCCTCAGGGTCCAGAAGAGAAATCAAAATTTAACTGGAGGACAGCTATAAGCAGTACTGGTCAAGGTGTGGGTTCCCTACCAGTGATGCTTTATTATCTGGACTTTGTCCTATAAAGTTTTCTGGCAAGTTGTTTGGACTATGTGAAATCTCTTTCAGGCAGACACATCCTCTAAGTGGCGCCTTTTCCTTCGCCTAGCATAAGATTCCATAACCTCGCACGTGTCCTTGCTCCTTTCCTTACTGAACACACGTTTTTTGATGTCTTTCCACTCTTTCATCTCAGGATCTTACTGGAAACCTGCTCAAATCAATGAGTACAAATCAGAACACAGCCAGAATGGTCTACTATTCTGAAACATTTTTTTCACCAAATAAATTAGCCCATTATGTTGAATTCACTCTCACTCACATTTTCAGAACACAGAGAATACAGGAAAATACTTTGCTAGAATGTACCATGTGTTGCCTGTAGCCCAATTCTCCATAGAAAACCTGATTCCTTTTGAAAGGTCATGTGCACTCTTTTGCCTGTCCACATTTCTAGAAGCATGTTGGCCTACTGAACTCCCACCAAAATGAACCATTGGGTCTGATTACATCATTCTAGGACTTCACCAACTGGGACCCAATTGTTCAACACAAGAGACTATCAGTCATTCTACATCCAAACCGTAACAAAGATTTATAGCCTTTTATACACACCTATCTCTATTTTGGGAAAAGCTTTTTCTCAGTGTGCACTTCTATAAGCTGTCTGACCTATATTTTGAGGGTGTATATGCATACAAATTGAATCCTTTTAAATATTTATGAAATACAAGTATCATTTGAAGTATGCACATTGACATAGCCATTTGAATTAAGGAAGACCAACGATGGAAATAAAATATTTTCATTGTTCTTTTAATTGGTGTCTCCCCTAAACAATGGCTCTAGACTTTACAGTACACACATAAATGGTTCCAGAATGCAGTGGTTCTGCAGAGAAGCATAGCATCTTTTCTAGGAATTTTGCTTCAATATACAACTCAATATAAAATTAAATAAATCAAGTGACAAAAATTGTGTACCTTTCTCCCTCTCCATTGCATTTCAAGAAACAAAAACAGATAGCATTTTTCTTTTTAATTTAGATGTGTTCTGTGTGTTACTTTTTAAGTAGATTTTAAATATACCTGTAGTATAAGTATTTTTTCCATTTTTACACATGAATCTAGAAATCATTTGAGTCTCCTGGATGATGGCACATGTGACAGTACATGCTTTTAATCCCATCACTCTGGAGGCACAGGTGGGCAAATCTCTGTAACTCAAAATCAGCCTGGTCCATAAAATGAGTTCCAGGCCAACCAATGCTACATGGTGTGACCCTGTCTCAAAACACAAAACACCAAAAACTAAAGAATGACTTCCAGATAATTAATTCAATCTTATTTTAGCTTAGCAAGAAAAGTAAAACTAAAATTTGCAGATTAAATTTGATTTCATAATTGCGTTCTTTAACATAATACCTTTGATCAAAAGAAACATTTATACTTTACTTAAAAATGAAAACATTAATAAAACATAAGAAAAAAGCATTCGACAAAATTCAACACCCCTTTATGATAAAGGTCTTGGAGAGACTAGGGATACAAGGGTCATACCTAAATATAAGAAAAGCCATTTACAGCAAGCTGACAGCTAACATTAAATTAAACGGAGAAAAACTCAAAGCCATATCACTAAAATCAGGAACAAGACAAGGATGTCCACTCTCTCCATACCTCTTCAATATAGTTCTTGAAGTTCTAGCAATAGCAATAAGACAACATAAAAGGATCAAGGGGATTCGTATTGGAAAGGAAGAAGTTAAGCTTTCGTTATTTGCAGATGATATGATAGTATACATAAGCGACCCCAAAAACTCCACCAAAGAACTCCTACAGCTGATAAACACCTTTAGTAATGTGGCAGGATACAAGATCAACTCCAAAAAATCAGTTGCCTTCCTATACACTAAGGATAAGGAAACAGAGAGGGAAATCAGAGAAGCATCACCTTTCACAATAGCCACAAAGAGCATAAAAT
>NW_026068015.1:687498-739528 GCF_014885135.2 Alexandromys fortis
GGGAAATGGGAGGCGGCAGTGGGGAAGAGACAGAAATCTTTAACAAATAAATAAATAAATAAATTCAAAGAATGAGTAAATATTACACTATGCTTATATAACAAAGTTTATGCAGTCATGCCAGTCTCTTTTTAGAACTGAGGTTGGATATTACCTAGTGTGTGTGTGTGTGTGTGTGTGTGTGTGTGTTACACTCACCTATTGATATATATGTGTACTTTAAAATTTTATTTACTTTTCTACCTTTCTTTTGATTTTACATTCTCTTATCTTTAAGCTATATATTTTTAACATTTTTATTTCCATGCTTTAGTGTCCTGCTTAAGTACCCCCTCTGTTTCTCTCTGTGTGTTTCTCTCTCTCTCTCTCTCTCTCTCTCTCTCTCTCTCTCTCTCTCTCTCTCTTTCTTCCTAGATTTGTAGATTATGATATTATAATGGTTACTTTACTTTGTTAACGTGACTGAGCTAAAGGATTGCACAGATAACTGGTAAACATCATTGTGGATGCAACTTTCAGATATGTCAGGAGGGAGATTTACTTCTGTAGCTGCAGCTGAAACTAACACAGTCTTACCTTGCAATGGCTGAAGGCAAATACATGCAGAACTTCTAGATTCACAGAATGCTTGCTGAAACCTGAGGACATTGGGAAACAATGAGAACTGTGGTGAATTGAAATGAAGACATGCAGGAAGGCTTCCATGAAGGGAGAACCCTGAGTTCTAAATTCTAATGAATGTTTCCCCGCAGTGGACAAAACACTTGCCACCCTTTGCAGAATTGCCTCCTCTGCAGCAAAGTAAAAGTGACCTCCTTAACCCAAGTAAGAGTGACATCCCCAACCTGCTTGTAAGGGTTTTCCCAAATACCAGAGGCAATGGTATCACTACATATGGTAGCAACAGCTGGATTGACCTCATGGGGTTAATGGGCTCCTTGAGGCAGCTGCTGTGCCAAGTAAAGCTGACTGACTGTCCTGACGTCAATGCTTTTCTCTTCTAGACATGTAACTTGACTCAATCCAACAAGCCTGAGAATGTGAGCTACAAAGCTTGGGCCATGAGGAGGTATGCTAGAATAAACAAGAGCTGCTTCAGTGTTTTATTTCTGTGTTGGAGACATATGTGCAAATGGATTGGGAAAATGTGGAATAATGGTGGAAGATGTAAGCTTGAGTAAAGTCAAATGCATTTATATGGACTCGCTAAACTGATGCTCTATAATTAGTACACTAGCTTTGAAGCATTAGCTAGAGGAGTTGGCAAGCACTCCACAACTGGCTTTTTGGTTGTTTGGCTGAAACAGACGAGAAGACGATCCACTGCTGTGGCATGAACCTAGTTTTTTAAGTGCTTGTCGAATGTTCTCAGGTTGTCATCTTGGTCCGAGGAGAATGTGTTGAGTTGGTTGTCAAGCCTTTAAGAGGTAACTCCTGATGGAACATAATTAGGGTACTGGGGGATCGACCACCATAAGTGGATTAATTTTGGGCTTACAGAGAGGTATGGGTTTTGAAGGAGTTAATGCCCTCTAGAATAGGTTACTTTGAGAGTCTGGTATGCCCCCAGATCCTTGCCTCCTCTTTTTCTGTGATGTTCTGTCTTTCCTGTGCATTCCCATTACTTGGGCTCCAAACAGGTGACAGAAAAACACTTTTGCATACTCAAAATTTGAAGTTATTCCTTTTTACTTATGATGCCCATCCTAGATATTTTAATACAGAATTATAAAATAGACTAGGATACGTACTGTGAATAAACTGGTAATGCCCAACCTCCTCTGATTTAATGTAAAGGTCAAACGCTAAGGGATATAATAATGTTAAAGTGAGTTCTAATATTTAGCACATACATATTCACATGGGTAGAGTCCAGAAGACATATCTTTCATTAATTATTTGAGAACTAGATTTGCATTAAGATCCTCAACAGCCTAGATAGGTTGTGATTGTACATCCCTGTGGGTCAGATCTTATGTTAAGAATTGCAGCCACACAGTTGGGAAAACCTAAATACAAGAGTGTGAGGTCCCACCCAGGGTGGGAGTAGACAGCAGCAGTCTACAACATATAAGCAAGACCAAAAGAGTTACTGTAATGAACAGCAAAGTCAGAACGGAAGTCAGAACAATTTCATTCAGGCACAATTATTAATCAGATGTTAATTGGAAGATAAGAAGAGAAATGGTCCCACAAGAAAACCAGAGACAAAACTGACCGAACACTTAGCTGAGTGATATGAGCAGGAAAGTTACAGTGGACAAATGAAATCATTAAAAGAGCCCAAACCCCTCCATCACTTCTCAGATACGAATCAGTTTCCCAATCCAAAACTTTTTCCTGGAAGAGAAGCTGAGTCCCCTCAAAGACATATTCCACTACATTCCCAAAATGTAACTAAACTTTCCATTTAAGCTTTCTACAAAAATGCTCCACTTCCTTCTACCAGAGCAAGTGTGTACTGGGGATAGTAAAGTAAGACGTCTGTAGGTGCCTAGACTCAGATTTCAAGCAGTTCAGAATACCCTTGTGCCTGGACTCCAGTCATGGATGCTAGGTATCTACGGACTTTTAAGCTAAGAACATCTTAGAGTTGGTCCCATGGGTGAACAAAGGCATCCTGTAGCTTTCTCCTCAGTTCTGATATGTGTTACTGGATAAGCATGAGTAGCTGCTGAAAGAATTCTCAGTTTCATTTCCAAGCATGGAAAGTAAAGACTATTGTGGTGGAGAAAGCCAGAGGAAGCTGTCAGCACTATCCTGGACATTACTAAATCAAAAGCAATGCTGCGTATATCTAAGAATTGCAAAGATAATTCCACCACAAAAGCTAGAAAGATGTCAGGGTGTCAATTACCATCAACCACCTTCCCCCATTTAACTCTCATGTTTGCCTTCTGTGGATGATGTATCGGTCTTGAATAACAAAAGCAGATTATAACAAGAAGACCGAGATTCCTGTAAAAGCTATCACACTGATGTAATTTGATACTTCTAACTCACCCTTTTGGTAACTGGGTGTGCGGTTATTTATTGCTCTTATAAGTCCTCCATTGCGGCATGTTAAGGATCAGCAGCAATAGCTTGCTTTCATCTGGCTAGCCTGGTGTCTTAATTAGTGTTTCTGTTACTGTGATAAAACACCATGACCAAAAGCAACTTGGAAAGGAAAGGATTTATTTCATCTCACAGCTTGAGTCTGTTATCCAAAGAAATCAGTGTAGGAACTAAGAGCTGGGATATGGAGGTGGGAACTGAAACAGAAAACATGAAGGAACGCTGCTTAATGGCTGGCTACCAATGGTTTGCTCAGTCTGCTTTCTTGTACACTCCAGGACCATGAATCTAGGAATGATCCATTCACGAATAGGCCAGGCCTTCTCTCATCAATTACAAATCAAGAAAACACACTATAGTCTTGCCTACAAGGAAATCTTATGGAGGCATTTTCTCCATTGATAGCCCTTCTTCCTACATGGTTCCAAACTGTGTTAAATTGACAGAAACTATCCAGGATGCCTGAAAATCCACTTTGATTATCTCTATTGGGTGTGTCCGTTCTCTAGCTTTACATCATTACTTGGTCCACAGGAATTTTGACCACATTTACCTTCCCCTGGTCCATTTAACTAGATACATTATGCTGATTGCACCTGGTAAGCAAGGAGTAATAATTAATCTCTATGTTTTGATAAGGCATTTGCATGCTAGAGGATGTGATAAATTTCACTACCATTCAGAGATGTTCAACTCAGTAAACTTTATACAATACAATGGTATGTTGAAAATTCTGCCAAAGTAAAGGATATCTTGTATGAGGTTGCTCAGATATCCAAGAAGAGCACACCCAACACATAGTGGACATATTTGGATTGTGAGGTAACATATTCCTCACTTGTATGTGTTACTCCAGATTATTTTGTTATCTGAAAAAGGTTCTAATAGTATTCAGTAGAGCCCAAAGTAAGAGGTCTTGTAATGAATTCAGTCGACTGTACAAACTCCTCTAACACTGGGATGTATGTCTCAGCAACTCCAATGCTATCAGAAATGTCTAGGGTTGCTGTTTTTTATCTTTCTGTAAACATTTTTAGAGGAATTACAGTGAAGAATTCAGTATTTGTGAGCAAATTCAAGCTATCACTCACAGATAATTGTTTCCTTTCCATGGTCAATTCTTGGCCTTCTTCTGAGTCTTAATACTTAACATCATACTGCTAAGATCTCATTAAATTTGGGTTATCCATCATGAATGGACTCTTATTTGGTATTCCAATCTATAAATTTAGGCATACATGGCAACTCTCCATCATGAAATAGAAGTGGCGCATGTGTACATAATTGGGCCCAGGCAGGTCTTGAAGGCACAAGCTACAGGATGACATGGTCCAAATGGCTATGGGTCCCATTCCCATATCGTCTTCTCTTTCCTACCTTTCCTAAGGAATCATGGGGAGTTCTCTATGATAAAATGACAGTGGTGTGGGGCAGGTTGAAAATTCTGTCAAAGACCAAGGTTTTTTGGAAGAACTTCAGTCTGGTTTACAGATGTTCTGAAGGGTATTCAAGTACCATTCAAGGGTGGCCATCTGTTACATGTCAGGCTATATGTATCATGCATATGTCTCTGTGTGTGTATGTGTGCAGAGGCCAGAAGCATCGGATGCCTCTGGAGCTATGAGCTGCAAGAGGTGGGTGCTAGAAATGAGATCTCTTAATTGTAAACAAAGATGAAAGCTGACAAAAATAGTGAAATGCCTCATGTAGATTCTCACTAGAGACATCCCTTAGCAGAGGACATTGTAGTATCAAGTGGTTAGAATGACCTGCACTGTGGATATTAGCTGAGTTTTCCCCTCTGCAACCCTGCCACTGACTAATGGATTCAAGAAAAAGAAGGGGCCCCCAAAACAGCATGATGGAGATGAAATAATGGGTTTGCATGGCTGGCAGGGTTATGGCCACCATCCAGTGTCCAGTCTGCCAGCAGCAGCAGAGACTAAGAGACTAAAACTAAGTCCTCAATACAGCAGTGTTTCTCAAGTACTAAGTATAGTGGAAGACTTCATTGTGGAAGAATTGGTGTTTTATCCTTCAGTAGAAATTTCTTCTAGATACATATATACCTTCTCCTGCTTAAATTATCATACGTGAACCTATAGAATACTACATACACATGTGGCAATTACTTTTGTATTGCTGGGACAAAAACCTTGGTAGAAATGACTTACAAGAAGAAGGATTTAGTTTGGCTCATAGTAGGGTTTAGTTCATGGCTACATGGTTTTGTGCACTTGGGCATAATATCATAGCAATAAGAATAAGTGTCAGAGAACGTCTGTTTACATCACAGCTCACCAGGAGATAGATAACAAGAATGAGATGGCAGTGATAATATCTTAAGAACCTATTACCAGCAATCTACTAGGCCTCACCTTTTATGGGGTGCAGAACTTCTCACTGGAGCAACATCAGCTAGGGATTAAGCATTCTGATCATGAACCTCTGGGATGTTTCACCTTTAAATCTCAACAATGACATCACCAGTGTTTCACACTGTTGCTTCTGATCTGAAAACACATGTCCTAGCAAAAGAACTGTGGCTAGAAAACCATGCTTTCAGAATTTCTTGGTCTTCCCATGTTCCCCATCATCCTGAAGCTGTTTACATACTAGAAGACTGGGGTGATCTTGGGAGCAACTCATAATGCTGAAGTAATGTTCTCCAAAAATCTCTATGCATTCTAAGTTATCTCTCGGTATTCACTGCTACCTCTTCAATTAGTGGTATTCATGGGTGTTGGGTCAGGGTGAAAAGGAGTAGCTCCATTTAACAGCTACACACAACAGAACAGGTCTGATTCCTGTTCTTGTGATTCATGCTCTGCTGGCTGACTGGTCTTAGTTTTGTAAGGAAGCATGCTTCTACCATGAGACACAGCAATGAGTCTATGCAGGGAGGTCAGTTGCTGGCCTACTTTTGACTTCTCTTGATTCTGAGTCATCAGGTCAAAAAGAGTTACAGTATCTTGTGTTTGATCTGGACTAGCAACCGAAACTGGAGGAGATCCTTAGGGCATTCAGGGTGTACTGTACAGTCAAACATCACTTCATGATGGGTTTATGTCCTGAGAACTGTCATTAGGTAATCTCATTGTATGCGAGCACCATCTAGTATTCTTCCATAAGCTTACATTATATAGGCGCGTCACTGGACCCACCTTGATATAATCAACAGATGCAATTTTTGCCAAATGAGGCTGATGCTGGCATAGTACAGCTATTGTTTTTATAAAAGTGAAAGGATTCCCTCTAAAATAATGACAAAAAGTAAGTATAGTATATGTATATAAGTATAGTATACATACATGCCTCATACATTAAGTGAGTGAATGAGCATTTAGAATCACAAAATACATATTTTAGTGCTTGTCTTACAATACTGAGATTTATTAGAAAATTATTCAAACCAAGGAATTTAAAGAGCTGTTCAAAATGCTAAGGTTTTTAGACTCCTTTCTTTATATCAACTTTCGTAATTAAATATATTTACTATAAATTAAATATACATATTAAATATATGTAACATATAGGTTTAGCATCATTATCAAATATCAGGTTTATATAGACTACTCTTATTTGATTATCAATATGACATGCATGTTCATAGCAGAATTTGTCCCCGTACATGAGCCATGATTGTGATAGAATTGCCATGGATTATAAGTCACCCCATAGACCCAAATTTCTGGCTCCATTATAATCTCATGGGAATACAAGCCTTTGTGCTGTCCATAGAGGGAATGTTATGCTGTACTTCATTTTATTTTCACACTCTGTATTTAAGGTCAACAGAAGTCTACAACACCCAATTCAAGCAGGGCTGCCAAATGCCAAAAGTTGTTTCTGGTCATTTTTGCTTATATGTTAGGCATGATACAAACTGTTTAGGGCTCAAATGGAACAGAAAGACAGAAGAGAGAGAACACTCTGTATAAGCTTGAACATTTGCCTTTCCTGTCCTGATACATCATTCATTGCCTCTGAAGTATACCATCTGTTTTTAGTGCTTTCTAGGGTGCAGTATGCATGTTTTGAGACTTCTGGCTCACTGTAATCCTATGACACAATACATATGATAAATCTCTTCATATGTTGTGGTTTCTTACATGTCTTTAAGTGAATAGAAAATTTTCAGCTCCCTCTAGTCACATGGGACTATATGCAATCTTGTATGCAACCCTTAATAATCCTGTGTGTTTTATGAGACTGTATTATCATGCTCTGAAATTCAGATAACTGGAACTGCTACAGTACCCAGTACAGAGTGGGCTTGTTTCTATTTTTTATGTTCTGTTGGTCTGTTCCTCTGGTGAACCCTGCCTAGTACATTGACTGAGTGAATGAATGAGTGACCAACCATTTGGAATCACAAGATACATATTTTAGTTAGTGCATGCCCTATACTGAGATTTATTAGAAAATTATTTGCACCAAGCAATTTAAAGAGGTGTTCAAAATGCTAAGAAATTCTTAGTCTCTTCTTCTCATATCAACTTTCATAATTAAATATATTCTTGAGGTTTTTATCAGTGACTTTATTTTCATTTAACAAATGTTTATTGAATGTCACTATATGCAAGGTGCTCCAGCAGTCAGATAGAAAACTCAAACATCCATGCCCTCAATGTCTTTTACATTAGTGGGAAAATAGATAATACTAAGAATAAATATTCAGAATGTAGTATGTTTTGGATAATGATAAAACAACCAATGAGAAGTAGTTGTATTTCAGATCCAATGGCCAGAGATGGGCTAATAATGTCTTGTAAGCAAAGCTTGAAGAAATGAAAGACTTCTGCTTAGGAGAGCTCCAGCTACATGACAATGATGATAATGATTATGATGATGGTTAGAGGAGGCTGCTGGAAGGCTGAATCTATAAATTGTTCTCATTATTCAGGTAGGGTAGCATAAGGAGATTTTGAGGAAACTATGGCATGAAATTATTCAGATTTCACCATAATAACACAGTCAATTGAGTATATACCGCAAGGGCAATGGAAGAAGCAGAAGTCAGTTACATTTCTATTGTAAATCTAAGTGAAAGACGATAATAGTTTAGAATAGGCAATGTCAATAGAACTTTTGAGACATTGTTAACTATTCTATATAACGTAAAGATGAAGATAAGATTTTCTGATACATTCACATACATTGTAAGAGGAAAGAAAATAACGCAAGAATGAAATCACCATTGGCTATGATGGAGAAGATCACAGAAGAAATTTTAGAGGAATTCTTGTAAGTATGTCCTAAAAAAATAAAAGCAAAAAAAATTTGATTTATCTTGTTTCATATGTATGAGTGTTTTTGCCTGGATGCATGCATGCCTATGGCTATTATATCCTCTGGAACCGGAGTTATGGGTGGTTGTCAGCTTCCACGTAGGTGCTGGGAACCAAACCTAAGCAACAGCAACAAGTGCTTGTAACCAAAGATCCATCTCTCTAGACCCTCTGAAAGTCATTACAGATGTTAATTTTGAGATGCATTTTAAAGCAAGAGGATGTGTAAGTGATCATTGAGACCCTCAAGAGTTTCATACTGGAGATGTAAACTTGAACATCATTGACATTCAGGTGGCCTACATGGACTCATCAGAGAAGTGTCTCCTGCTAATCATGTGTATGTGTGTATTTCATTAGAGAAGCAGAGCCAAAATATAATGCGATAAATATTTAATCCATGGATTGGACTTTAGGCAATTGTGGGACTGGAAGATGCATATGGAGGGAGGACGATGGACTGTCCATGGAGGTTAGCTGAGACCAAATTGACAGTTTAGACCCCAGCAGATGCTGTGCACTTACATCCGTCTCATTTCACCTCCAGCTTCAATGATGCAAGTGATGCATTCAGAAGGCCATGGCACAACTCACAATGGTGCTCACCCAAACAGGTTAGGGGAGATCGTGCAGGATCCGGAGGACCTTGGCCAGCAGAGTGATCTACAGCAAGGATTCCAGCTGAAACAGCATCTGGTTCCCTGTACTGAACTTCAATGGAATGAAGTAGCTGTACTGAGTCTTTCTTCCAAATCCCTGAAGACTTCTGACCAGCCCCAAGGCAAAATCATTCTAAAAAATACTTAGTATCCAGCTAGATCAATGTAGTGGAAATCCATTGCAGTGCAGAATTCACCAAAATGAAAGGAGGGCCAAGAGTTAACGGTTTGAGTGTGTGTTTCTGGACTGTGATTTCCACAAGTGTTCATGTGTCCTTTGCATTGCACTTCACACTGCATTCCAATCATCTTCATAATGATTTCAATGGCAACATTTTAGAAAAAAAATTTTTTTAATACTAGTGCTTTGAAAGGTTTTCTTTCTTTCGTTTTCTCTCTTTTGTTTTGTTTTCTTAAGACAGGGTCTCACTATGCACCCTTGGCTGGTCTAGAACTCACTATATAGACCTCAAACTCAGAGATCGTCATGTCTCAGCCTTCTGAGTCCTGGGATTAAAGTCACTCACCACTATGCCTGGTTCTCCTACAATTTGTTTTTATCATATTAACACCACCAACTCTTCTGCAATTCACAATTCCCCTTCCCTTCCCACCTAAGTATGTACCATTTTTGTTTGTTTCAATCCTTCAAGACCAATTTGCGTCGCCCACATATTCTTGGGTGCCATTTTACTGGAGACTGTTGGCTTACCAGGGGCTCCACTCTTAGATAACATGTGCCTTCCACTCCCATCAGTTAACATCTGCCACTATCTGTACAGCTTGGAGCAGGATTTTATTCGCAATCCCTGTCTCCTTACAACAATTTGGTTTAAGTTGTGCTTCCACAAGTTTTGAGCACGCTGCTGCAACAGCTGTGAGATCATATCTGCAGCTGTCCTGTTGTCCAGACATAATATTCCCCATAGTATTCACCACTGCAGGCTCTCCCATTCTCTCCACCCCCTCTTCCTCCGTGATTGTTGCATTATATGCATTCTCTTTTTAGGAATGAGCATTCTTCAGTTTCTTATTCTCTGCACAGTGGTCAATTGTAAGAAACATTTTTTTTTCTTTTTTCTGTCCTTAGCGTTGGATTTACTTAGCACACTTAACAGCAAATTTGTTGCATGGCTAATGTCCCTCCAAGTTAGACTTTTCTGATGTTCTCTATGAAGACGAAGACGCTTTTGGCTATTAACCAACATAGCAGTGGTTAGAGAGCAATAGGAGTAATATAGATTTGAGGGAATTCTTATGAGTTTCTATTACCCGATTGAGTTGTTTCACTGATAGTTGCAATTCTCATTTTTAAGTCACTCCGGGAAAAAAAAAAAAAAAAAAACACCATCAATGGTTTAAAGAAAAAACAAGTCTTTCAGATAAAGTAGATAATAATACACCCCTAGAACACACAAATTGTGAAAAAAAAAAGAGTGAATCCACAATGACAGGACTACTCCTCTGTCCTAATCCAGTGCTTCTGAAATATAACGACAAGCAAGTCTTTCCTGAGCTCACTTTTGGCTTCTAGTCTAGTGGGGAAGGAGTTTGGCAGAACCGTGGGTTAACCCCTAATATTCCTCATTGTTTTGCATATTCATCTCCACTTTAAATGTATATAGAGCTTGTACAGATAATGATTTTACTCAGGTGATTAGTAATATTATATTCACAGTCAACCTAAGGTAAGATTTTCTCAATCTGATAACATCACAGGGCTCCTTTAAAGGCGGAGTTTTCTCTCATTGGTGGAATAAGAGGAAGTTAAAGATATGTATTGTGAAGATTTGGGGATTCTCTTGCTAGCTGAGGAGTCATGCATTTGGGAAACGAAGATCTCAGTTTCTGGACCACAAGGAGTATTGTGTCAGGAGAATAAGCTTGGATGTGGCTGTGTACTTCAGAGAGTCAGCATTGAGAACCTGCATATACCAAACTCGGCTTTCATGTCTGTGATTCTGCATGGCATTGTGGACAGGCCTAACTAGATTTCCAACTTACAAAACTGTGATCCAATCAGCCATTATCACTTTAGAGAACTATGTGTATTTGTGGGAGATGCACAGTAACAAAGGGGTGGTGATTATAGAGCTAGGAGATCACACACCATTGTCCCCAGCTTTCTTTGGTTGAGGTCTTCACAAAATTTTCACTGAAGTTCAAGAGGGGGAATCCTAAGCCTTAGGCTCCCATTTTTTGCACCACAGTGTAAGAAGTGTGTGATATGAGGAATGGGTGGCAGCTGTATTTGCAACATGTGATTTAGTGACAAACTCCTATCCCAATCAATGTACAGTGAAGGTTTTATTTTTATTCTTTTAATCATATAAATGCCTGTGTTTCTATGTGTGAGTATATGTCATGAGTACAAGTACACACAGAGGTTAGAAGAAGGCATCAGATCCTCTGGAGCTGGGGTAACATATGGCAGTTTTGAGCTGCCTGACATCGGTGCCGGAAACCCAGTTCTGCTCCTCTGTAAGAGGAGTATGCACTCTTTACAGCTGAACTGTCTTTCCAGTCCCAATTTTGTTTTTAATAATGTTAATGTTTGGAGTAAAGTTGGAAGCAGTGTACTAGAAAGAAAGCATTGTTGCACTGGCTAGGTTAGGAACCTCAATCTGTTTGAATATAAAATGCAAATGCGTGCAATAAATTCCATAGTAACAAATGTCAAGAATATTGACTAACTGTAAAATTAACCTGGATTTCTAGAAATACTCATATATTAAAAATGGAGGTGAAATCTTTTTTAATATAAGCATGCTATTTCAACTTTGGCTAATATGCCAACAATTTGGAACACATACTTTACTGCTGTTCTTGCACACTTATCCAATGTGTGTTGCACAAACGGTTACATGTCATGTGCTGTCCATTCGTTTTGTTGGATATGGAAAAGCGAAGAACTAGAATATTCTTATCCTTTAAAATATAAAATATAATAGGGAGGCAAAATTTTTGTTACAGAATTAAAAATCTTATTTGGCTTTATATTTTTCAGGGAATTATTGTTTTTATTTATATAAAATACCATTAAATAAATGTAAAGAAATAACATTTGTCCTCAGCAGATCTACATTGACTATATAAAATATGAAAATTTTCTTTCTTCATCTTCCGTACTTGAATGATTAGAAAATAATTGACCCTCATTAAAGAGTGAAATAGACCTAAGAAAAACACATGTTGTAAAGGCAAATGCATTCATTATGAACACCAAAATTCTGATGAAATAGTGCATAGATTAGGAAAATTAAAATGGTTATATTTCATATAATTTTATAAATCTAGGTTTAACAATATATTTTCTATAAATGACAAAATCTGGGAAATGCATTTTCACATTTTAATTACAATTCACATGTCTGTAGCTCCTGCTGTGATGTTTTGTTCAAAAGAAATCTCATTTGTGAAGCTGCCAGTATAGAAACTGACAGATGGTAAAACCAGTTTACAGCTTTCCATAGTATTGGTTTAGGGTGGCTTAGACTATTTTATTAGTGCTGTTTTCCTGTCATATATTTAAGCAAAATAAATGCATTCTCATTGAAGTTTTACTGTTGCTACTGTGTTAAATATATCTATTCATATGTTTATTGTTAGTTTCAACTTTTAGCAAGATACATTTCTTAGGAATGACTTAGCTGATGCTTTATGATGTATCAAGACTATCTGTTTGCTTGAAATGTGTATTATCACATAAGTGCTAAGACAACACAAAGAAGAAAACTCGAAGTCCACTTTGTTGGATATGAATCATAGATAAGATAATATTAACAAATTAACTCATTAATCTAGTAGATTTAAAAATATAATGTTTGGACACTATACATTATTCAAATACATTATTGGACAAAATACATTATTCAAACACGGTAATTACATCAGGAGGAGGCAAAGAATCCTGAAATTAATTTCTCAAATACCTCATCAGCAAAACTGAAAGTCAGAAACAAATATAAAGAAATAACACAAACAGTTTCTAGTGATGAATCTGTTTGTATGGATTCTTCAGATACAATAAATAATATCTGAAAACAATTCAGAGACTTGCATTCAAGGGATATTAGTGTTTTTATCTTTCCCACCTTAACTATTTCAGCTCCCTAAACTGGGACCCTCTCCAGCAAACTCAAGATCAACTCTTTGCTGGGTTGGAGACACCCACAGTGTCTTCTACTTCCTAGCCTCTTGTCCGACAGGCTGAATCCTGGGTGTTGATGGCTAAGACAGCAAAGACAACCCAAATGGTGTTTAATGTGCCTATCTGAGTTCAGTTTCTCTCTAGCTTTCTTCATGAATAGACCCTGCTGTTGTGTTAATCTCTTTCCCTACCTCTCCCCTTCCCTCCTTGCCCCTTCCCAAGACACCCCTCCCTGTCTCTTCACACACACACACACACACAGAGAGAGAGAGAGAGAGAGAGAGAGAGAGAGAGAGAGAGAGAGAGAGAGAGAGAGAGAGAGAGAGAGAGAGAGAGAGAGAGAGAGAGAGAGAGAGAGAGAGAGAATTTACTAAGCAATAGTTACCACTGCTATGCTCATGAAAACTATTTTTTCTTGTCTACTATACATTAGTATCTGGCTAATTATTCCAATTAATGTGCTTTCACATTAAGATTGCAGTTTTGATGCTCTCTGAGCCCAGAACTGCAGCTGAGGCCATCTCATGCTTTATCTATTCACGTCTGAAACCAACCTCGCTTTATATGAATTGCTGCTGTTCTCCCCAGGTATCTACAGGCAGCTTTCATGGGACAGCAGTCATCCTAAAGAACAATACCTAGGAAAGAAAAGAACTGCAAAAATTAGTTCAATTTTGTGTATACGTCTATATATGTGCATGTGGGGGCCAGAGGCGAATGCCAGGTGTCTTTCTCACTGGCTTTCCACCATATTTCTTGAGACAGTGTCACCTCAATGAACCTGGAGCTAGAAGACTTCCATAGACAGGCTGGCAAGCAAACCCCAGGATCCTTCTGTCTCTCCCTCTCCAGCACTAGAATTACAGGTGTGCATGACTGTGCCTGCCTTTTGTGTGAATGCTGGAGACCAGATTCAGGTTCCCATGTTAGGCAGCAAGCCCTAGGCTACTGATCCATATCACCAATTCATTTTAAAATGTTTATCCACATCGCTTCGCAAATATTTTAAGGTTAATTCAGTTTCTCAATTATTTCACGACTGGTAATGGAGTTAGAAAGAAAAGAAGATATCTCTATTACCTTTTCTCGGCCCTACTTTTAGATTTTAGTGGTGATACTTAGGAATGCCTAATTTGGCGCTTCACTATGGTGGGAACGCAGTGCACATAAGGGGCACATATGTAATTGGCAACTGAAGTTTTCTGCTTTCATCAAATACTGCAATGCCAAATCTCCATTCAATGTGCCAGTTAGATACACTTGGGAGCCTAACAGCAGCAAACACACAAGAGATGGGAATGAACAAACTGGAAAGAATTATTAGCTTCTTGTGTTTCTATCACAACACAAAATTACAGCATTGAGAGTGTCGCAATGGGAAAATCTACTTGAAAGAGGAAGCGATCTTAAAAGAGAATAATTCATTTACTAACCTTCTGAAGTGTCCAATAGAATTTATAAATGAGGTTTCTACACAGACTTTTTTAAATAAGAAAAATAAAAAATAGTTAAAATGAATCATCTTTTTATAAATGTCTTTTAGTCTAGTGCATATGAATTCTAACCCTTATTTGGAAAAAATTGATAAAATAAGAAAATGTTCGCTTTAATGTCTTAATGAAAAAGGAAACTGACAGATTGTCATGGTTCTCACCAATTATGAATGCAATTTGTGACTGTGAAAACTGCAGTCAGCTGTAGTTACCAAAATGCCTTTGATATATCTCATATAATTTTAAAGTTTACATTATAGAGTAATAATCACTATTGATCATAATAAGATCAACAGAACCAAGTTAATAAAATGGTCAGAACTTGCCCAGTACGATTAAGCATGATCCTTCTAAAGTGGACAGAACTTAAAAAAAATGTTTATTTACCACTAATGTCTATTTACAGCTCATAACTCACCAGCTGAAAATGTGTGGTAATAACTGTCCTACAGATTTGCCTTTTATGGGAACCACAGATTTCTCCCCCTGAAGACTGGGATGGGAACTTTCCTAACTTTTCTGTCTGTGAGTTCGAGTATTTTCAGATTATTAAAGTTTTTGCCTGATCCTCAAAGAGAGCACATCTTAAAGTTCTTACACTGTGAGTGGAACTGGCCTGGGACACCAGCGGGTGTTAGGTCAGCTCTTTACAACCATCCAACGTTCTGAGGAATGCCTATGATTTATTTGTGACTGATATAGTACTTTTGGGTAGAGTAGAGTGAGGGCATCCTGGCTGTGTCCTGTTCAGGTCTTGATGATATGTCTGAACCATTCTCAATGGACTCATTTGCATGAGACACTGAAGAGTGGGTCACAGGGGCACCAACTCGAGAAAGGAATAAATAAAAGGCTTGGGACTGGGGATATGGTTCAGTGTCTAAACTGCTCCTTGTGCAAACATGAGGATTCCCAGAAACCAAAGAAACTGATGTGGAAGCATACATGTATAATCAGTCCTAGGCATTTCACTAGAGAGAACCCCGTGACATTTTGAGGCACGTGAGCATTCATAGTGACAAAAATGTTAAATATGTAACTGTCGTAAGTCACATAACAGGAGAAATGCAGTGCCAACCTTGTTATTTATTACCTTCCTTCCAAGTTTCTGGTTTTGTCCTATATATTAATCATCATCATCATCATCATCATCATCATCATCATCATCTAAACAGAGTTATTTTCAGAGAAGAACATATAATAACCACAGTCATAAAGATTCACTCAGAGGGTATACACTGACTCTCCTCCCCCACCTCCACAGTCACAGCACAGAAAGTCAGACAGATTGACCAGAACATGCACCCAGATATACACGTGTGCTTGAAAGAAGTGCAGAGTGACTTTCACTTGCTGGCTGTTTCCCCAGTAAAGTAGTGTACCAGACCATGAAGACCTTGGACTTTGAGCAAGAAACTTATAAAATGTGCCTATTGAGGTGAACGCGGCGGTATGACGTTATATACTTTGACATGGTTCTAGATTCTAGTAGACTGGGTTACATGTTTCTGATAGAGTTAAATGGTTTCCGTGTGTTGTACTGTCTGTTACAGGCATACTTATTAGGAGGAAAGATGAAGTGGATTGGGCTCAGGCCCAGTACAACCTTAAAGGAAATGAGGCAGTGCAAGGGGAGAAAGGGTCACCAGAAAATAAATTAGGTAAACAACCCTACCACGCATCAGAGATCCTTTTCAATTCAAAAGGGACAAATTTTCTCCAAGGGGTCATCAGTCAAATGGTGTTAAGCTGGTCACTGACTCAGGAATACTCCCCAGGATCACGCTTGTAGGAAAGAAGTCCACTCCCAGCCGGTCTCAAGGCTTCTTTATTCTTACAATTGACCGCCACAAACCCTAACTCGGAGGCGTGACCTGTTTAAAGGAGGCTGGCTGCTTGTTACCTTGTTAGCTAGAGAGTTAGTTGTCAGGACGATCGCGGGGCGGGTGACACAGGAAAACCGGGACGGAACATTTCAATTACCCCGATTTCCAGGAGGGGAAACACAATATCCGCATTTCCGAGAGAGCCCCGGCACAGCGCTTTCCGAGCCTCCAGCGTCCCGCCGTGCGCCCCGACCTTCCCAGGCGACTCGCAGCGCGCGGGGATCCGGCGCTCCGCGGGCTCCGCTCCCTCCCCCGATTCGGCCGCGGGTGTGCGCGTGTCGCCGCGCCAGGCTGCGTGCGCGGAAGCCAGCGACGCGGTTGGCCAGCGCCGCCCTCGGGCTGCCCCCGCCCGGCCCCGACTCTGTCACCCGCTCGGAGGCCGCGGCGCCGCCTCCTGCCGCCGGGAGCGCGGCCTGCCCGGGAGGCGCTCGCTGCAGCCGCCCCGCGGCCCCGCTGCGCACACCGCCGCCCACCCACGGCCGCCGCGCGCCCCGCCCGCTCCCATTCTCGCTCATCATGACTGACTGCGAAGCTCTTGCGGAGCAGCTGCGGTGGCGCAGGCGGGAGCGGCGGGAGGAGTACTGAAAGACAGTGGCCGAACGACCGGGAGTGGACGTCGCGTCCGGACCAGCCCGCAGCTCCAGGTAACAGCGCGGTGCGCCCGGCTCGCACCGGCCTGGGCTGAGCGCCAGGTGACTGGCCCCGGCTCAGCCGCGGGCCCCGCGCGGGGGGGGGGGGGGGACTCGCAAGGCGGGCGTGGGCACTGCGCGGCGTGGCCCACCCCTGCACCCTAGGGGTCTTCGTGGCAGAGTTGGTGCATTCGGGGCCGGGGCGGGGACCGTGCGGTGGGGCAAGCGGGAGCCCCAGGCAGCGCGCCGACCGCCGCTCGCCCTTGCCTCAGGAGCCCGCCACGCAGAGTGGACAGATTGCTTTGTGGCGCACTCGGGGCTCGCGGAGTCCGGGAGTTGGGTGTTCCTGTATGTGTTCTCGCGTCGAGTCACTGGGGCAGAAAGTGAGACCCGCGTTGACAGCAGGTGGCTGCCAGGCCCCTCACCTTTTGGTTCCGGTCTTAGGGACTCGCGCACACACAGTACAGCGCCCAGGGAGCGTGCGCAAAGGGGCGACCAAGGGATTTGTGAATGGCGCTACTGCGAGGAAGCTGCGCCTTGCTGATGCAAAGGGGCTAGTATCCCGAGTGAGAAGAAAGGCTATTTATGGCAGAGTTGCGGGGTTCCCTTCTGTATACACTCAGCCCCTCCCGCTCGGAACTAGAAGCAATTCTGTTTTTTACACTCTTGTAGAACATGCTTTCTAAAACGAAAGAAGGAAGTCTGAAATTCACTCCAATCTGTACAGGTAGAAGTGCTCTTTGGAGGTCATGGATCCCTATTTTGATGCTTTGGTGTCCTGGTTGTCTGCTCCTCTTGACTCTTAAGGTCCCCACAAGCACCATACATAGGACAGAAAACCTGCTTGGTTTCAGCAGCTTTCACTAATGAACCCATCCCCGTTAAGCACTTTCCTCCTGAAATGTAACCCACACCCTCCATTCTTCCCTTCCCATAAGGGGTGTTCAAAGACTGTTCACCTATTTTATGTGAAGAGATGTTATTATAAAAGCCACAGGGAGGATGTAGAAAGAGCAGCTCAGTGAGTTTATGTCTGCAATGACCAACTCTTTAAAATATAGTTACCAGGGATGACCTAGAGTACTTGTCATCTAAACTATAGAATAATTAGTTTGCTTTGGTTTCTCTTTGTATTTGCTTTAAACAGGTGCCAATTACAGGGTCATAATTTGAAGCTTAGATGTGAGTTGGGACGCGTCTATCAGAGTACCTTAGCGAATTTGTTATGTCCTTTGAAGTAACAACCTGCGTTTCTATAGAAACTGCTGACAGGACTGTGATAGTGGGACTCATTAATTTAAGTGAATTTTCCTTAGGACTGACAAAAGTATAATTTTCTTTGGTCAGACTGAAATTCCATATTACAACTTCACCTTCAGTAGTTACACACACGAAAAAAAGTAAGTGGACATTATAAGGGTGACTTGTCATCACCTGGTTTAATCAAAAAGACTGCCCAGAACTGCTGTGATTTAAAAAGAAGCTCCTATGGGTAAATCCCAGTGTGAGCAGCTTTCCCTAACAGCCCTGTTCATCTGAATGGGGTTGAGGGTTCCTACTCAATGTGTGTCTATGACTGCTAGCTTAAGGTGCATTTGTAGTGCGGGAACATCCCGTGTCAGATGGACTCTGGCTATTCCGCATTAAATCATTGAATTTAGTATCATAGCAAGGCTGTGTTACACAGCAACACTCTTGGGTCTGTTGGCACATAGAGACAATTCCATCACTGTGATCCTGGAACTCATATTTATGGAACGTTGTTAACGTCTTTGGAATTAGCGACTGTTTCTTCTTTTAAAGCCATTCCTTATACTATAGACTGTTAGTTGATACCAAGTCCCCGAAGGAGAAAATGAAACATTTATGACCTTGCAGTAGCAGTTATTTGCCTTCTTATTGTACTTTATTACTCATTATAGTACTCATATTAAAGGCCTATATTGAGCAGTGGGTTGCCTTGAGTGTTGTGAGGCACACAGGGACTTTCTGCTGTGCATCCTGCCCTCCAGAGCTTGTGGGCAGTTCTAAGGCATCTGATATGCATACTTACATGCAGAGTTAACAGTCCATGATAGCTTGAGACTTCAGGTCTAGTGGGTAGCTCAGGGGTTCTGAGCAGGATGATAATATGTCATGCTAGGTTTTTGGTCAGAAAAGTCTTCAGTGGGTAGGTTAAACTTTCTTAATTAAGCGTAGTAGAATTAGTAAACTGTGGATCACAAGACCTATCATGCTGCATCTCCTGGACGAGAGAACAGCAAAGAAGACACAGGGTAGATTACGTTTTCTTTGAAATAGAATTGGATAGTGCTAAATAGTCAACCATTTGGGATACCCACTAAATACATTTACTCTTATTTGTATTTGACAATTGGTGGATTTGTTGCATGGACTAGTTCTTACATGGACAAGTTCTTACATGGATACAAGTAACACTTTGGTTACTCTTACACCACTTGTCGTGACTATAGTACAGTGATACTGGGCCTGTGGGGGCGTTTTCAGAGTAGTAGAAATACTTTCAAAGATCATTTTGCTGTTTCCTGGCAGGAGACTGTATTACTAACAGTAGCATGACCTACCTGTGCTCTAAACTGTGTGTGCTTGTGTGTGTGTACTGCAGTTGGTGCTATTGTATGAAATAGAATCTGAAGGTCTTTGTAAAGATGCAGCCTATATCTAACAGCCATCTGTGAGGTGAGAGAGACTTTTTAGAGAACTATTGGATGCTTAAAATGTGTTTCTTCATTTTATAAACATAAAGAGAAACGGCAGCGTTGACTTGGCGCCTAGCTCTTCAACATGACAGCACAGAAGCATATTACAGTGACAGTAAAGAAATTGTGCAAACAATAGATATGACTTTCAATAACCAAATGGAATTACGTTCAGGTTAGCCGAATTAAAAGATTTTCATATATCTCTATGTTGTTGACAGTGCCTGGATAAGTCATTACAGAGCGAAAGCCTATTAAATCAGATTTCATATTCGTGTGTGAGTGGAGTGATTTCCAGCACAGCCAGGCGCAGATCAGTCTATCTCTCTGTCAGCTGATCTCTTTGCTGTTTGGTTGTGGATTAGATGTCACAGGTATATCACTTTGATAATGTAACCTAGGCTACTATATGACTGACAGCTTCTACTTGATTTCCCTATTGGGTAGTGACAAAAGCTACTAGCTTTATAAAAAGGACATGAGCTTTTATCAGTGATATGATCATCGCTTGCAAGAATGTCGGTTAACAATAAATAATGAAATATGGGGTTAAAAAAAGCAGTGAGGACAAAAAGAGGCTGAGCGAAAACCTTAATGGAAAAAACACGCTTTATTTGGGAGCTGAGGGTAATTATGAAGATGTAAAATTGGCCATCTGCAACTTTATCAAATGACAAAATTCTTGTTTATTTTTCAGTTTAAATGTTTGCCTGTGTGATACACTAAAAGGAAACATCAGTGTGGCAATCTATGCTTACAAACATTAGCCATATGATATTAAAATTATTAAAAATATTTCTTCTTAGTCATTGAAAATAAAATTGTTTGGCCAAATTACTTAGTCAGATACTTAGAACTTTGAATATGGTTTTGGTTCTTATACGATTTATATTACATTCATAATTTAAAGAGTTTTATGAACTTAGAGTGGCTATTTACTTTAGCTATTTAGCTCCGGCATCACAAACATGGAGTCCTCTCAAAGCATTACTGGAGGTAATTTAGATAAAATCTGCATACCTTCCCTGAGTCACATCCCTGTGTTTATTTCCTGGTGTCCTTTAGCACAACTCCTGTCCTTCCTCTGCTCTGTCCTTTCCCCTCCCTTCTCTAATTCAGATATTAGGGTAGAGTTACTTCTCTTGGTTTTCTGTGCTAAGTCAGTTGCCCTATTATGTGTTCGTTTAGCTCTAGGTTCTCCTGTGTGCCACACACTGCAGCTTTTGATTTAGTGTATTTTGGAGTTAGCACAATATCGATCAGAAATTACTAGTGCCTAGCTCATATATATTCCGTAAATACTGGCTGACGAAATGAATGAATAAATAAATACCTTTCTGGAAGCTGGAGAGGTGGCTGAGTGGTTAAAAGCACTTGTTGCTCTTATGCACGACCTGGGTTTCACTCCCGGCACCCATATTGTATCGATTCCAGGGGATCTAACACTCTCTCCTGACCTCTGCAGGTTTCTGCATGCACATAATACACATATATACACTGAGGCACACATACATATGCATACAATAAAGGTAATAAATATTTAAAAAGAAGAATTCAGAGACTGTACTCTCATTGTAAGGATGTCTTCCCCCAAAGAAAGACTTTCTTTAAACTTTAAAGATGAACGTACCTCTGGAACTTTGGCAAACACAGGCAGTTCGTTCTCTTTTATTTTGAGAACAGGGAGATATAATTTTATCAACAATAACAACATTTATGATGATCTGGATCCTTCTTTGTGATAAGCACTTTATATCTTGTGTCCTGTGTTTCTTCTAACCCTGCAACGTCAAATAGTAATGATGAAGAAGTTTTGTGTCTCTCCACGATGACCCGTGAGGTTATTTAGACTAGACTGACCTGTTTATAATATGATGCAAACTTATTAACTATCAAGCAGAGAAACTTTGAAAGAGTATATTTTTTGTTTTTTTTTCTTAAAAACATTGTATCTATATAATATCCCTAAGTATATATGAAACTATTATATTCATTAGTGATATGTGTGTTTGTGTGGAGTCCAGAGAACAAACCCTGGGAGTGGGTTTTCTTCCTCCCCATGGGTTGTAAGGCTTACTTGGCAGGCATTTTACTCTCTGGGAGGTTTCACCACCTAAGGATGTATTTTCTTTTGGTTTCTAGCTGACTGGGCACAGCAACATTAGTGTATACTCATTGTTTCCTCTATCTTCCATGCCGCTGCTCTTGATTCTTGGGCAAGTGGGAGAGGTGATGGAAGATGTGAAAAACGGGTATTCCCAGACCTTCAGCGCCATACCTCTCAATTCTCTGACTCCATGTAGCATGAATTTTTATTTGTTAGTGAAAATGCAAGATATGACACATATCATGAAATTTATTCTATATCATTTTTTGGAGTAGTGCAGCTCATCCTCTGGAAGGTTTTGCTCAGAGCTTTGAGTAACTTTGCTCAAGAAAAGTCAACTTCAGATATAGTTATGAATCATTTTCTGATCCTATGAAAAGGAGGAAGTATAGTTTGTTTTCATTTTATTAATCAATTCATTGATCAAAGTGATGTATTAATCAATATCTAAGGGTGTGTAGTGAAAATAAACTTAAAGGTTGATACCACAGAAGTCTAAACATAGTTGAACTTGGCTGCCATAAAGCTCTTTATTAGACTAAATGTGTATCTATATCATAATATATTTAAGTCAGTCAGTAAAATTAGGTAAAAAATAATCTCAAAGAGGAAAAATAGTTGGTTGCTTAGCTAGATATTACTTGCATCCTATTTTGTAACATTTGTCAAAGTCTGTTTTTATTGCCAGAACTATTTAATTCTAAACTTCTGCCTTAGCCTAGCCCTAACTTAGGGACTTTTTTTTCTTGTGCAATAGGAAATATAACTGCTTTGCAGTCCAGCATGCTGGTTATTACAATAAGAAATCTTTGATATTCAGCAGTTAGGCTTCTTTCTTACAGCTGAAGTTTATTTAACTAAATATTTTTCTCCATGTCTTCTCAAATTACTTGGTCTACCTGTCCTACTATTGAAGCATGCCTTCTTTCAGAAATCTCCTGTATTTCTTTAAAGATGGCCTCTTCAGAAACTGCTCTATTTCCTGCGCCCTGTTGTCTGCCAGCACACTGCTGCAACTATGGCCCACTTCCTGGCTCTCTAAGCACTTGCAGCTCCTAGAGGTGTACTTCCTTCCAGCACTCACTGCAGGACTTCATGATGCCAGCTGCTTATGGCGTACTGCCATACCCCAGATTCTTAGACTTGTTGGGCTTCTTGGGGGGTATTTACGGATGTGTTTCTACAGGGCTTCCCAGACTGCACTGCAAAGTTTATTGCTAGTCTATGGCAATTACCAGTGCTTCATTTTGCCATCTCTAACCTTTCCTCACAAGTGCCTCACTATCAAACTACATCTGAAATTGTCCCTTAGGTCTAAGTCGGTTGCAAAGAGAATACCCTTTCAGTGGCAGAACTGAATGGAGATATTTTCTAGTAACTTATGATCATTGTCAAAAAAGTTAATCCATACTTGGTGAAGCAATGCTCTTCTGAGTCTATTGTGATGCCAGCATATATAACAACATGTGCAGTGGCTTCTTTATGGTTTGTGGGTTCTCTGTTTCCAGTAAGTTGTTTAGTTGAGATCCATTGGCTTTTCCATAATTTTTTTTAAAAATGTGATCTGTTTAGAATGTATAGAACATTATAAAAAATACGTTCCAGATGTTATGCTTTCTTTCATGACACTCTTCACTCAAGATATTTAGTACCCTTCTGTGCTCAAGAAGTGTTTAATAAGCTGGGTCTACTGCCCTGATTTAGCATGAGAAACCCTGCCATGAACCTTCTTCATTAATCCTATGGAGATAGCTTGGCATGTTCGAGTTCCTGTCCTCTCATATAAATCTTTTCTTGGAATTAGTTAAATATTGTGATTCTCCTAATGAGTCTTTCTTGCTGTGCTGTGTTTGAGTGTTTGCATGCTGCTGTAGTTGTGTGGCATTGTTTTTGCAGTACTGGCAAATAGTATAACATAAATCTACATCAAAATTTCCAGTAAAATCAAACAAGAATGGCAGAAATAATCCTTAGCCCTTCATTCTCTGAGATATTGCTCATTTGCAAGACTATTCTTATGTCTGTCATTTCCAGTGTTTTTTTTTTATGGTAATACTAATTACTGAAGTATTGTCTGAATATATAAATAAAATGTGGCTGGGGATTATTCCTTTCTACTGTGCAATGTTTTTCAAGGACATTCAGGAAGAGCACCAAGGAGATAAGTATCCTTGTATCACAAACCGGTGAAGAAAGGAAGGAAACACCCATCAACCAAACTCAGTTAGTCCCAGATATGCCAATTTGGAGTAGCTTATTTCTGATAGAAGATGAATGTATTTTGTAGGTGACAAAGCCAACAAGTTTATACACTAAATTTTAAATTTGCGTTTCAAATGGATTCTAAATTTTAAGAAGACTATCTTTCTGGAAAGATGGCTCAGCAGTTTAGAACACTTACTGCTCTCTCAAAGATCCTGAGTTTGGCTCTCAGCACCCACATGGTAGCTCACAACCATCCATCCTAGAGTTCACCATGATCCTATACCCTCCACTTATCTTTGGGCACTAACCATTCATGTGGTATGTATAAATGCATGCAGGCAATACACACATATGCACACACACATATGCACACACACACACACACACACACACCTGAACAAAGACTATTATCTACTAAACAAATAATTCAATGATAGTTATTTGCTTTAACATTTTGGAATATTGTATTATATACAAATACTAAGGAATATTAAAAGTACTTACTAATGAATGACTTTCTTGAAAGTTAGAATGTATGAATAATGTACAATAATGAGTTACAGTCTAACTCATAATTGATTTTAAAAATATACATTACTAAAATGAGTCATTAAAGGAAGCATTACAGATTTATACTCAAAAAGTATATAAACTTTGAGCAGTATTAAGACACAAATGGACACTGAGTTGTGTTTCTTTTTTCTTTTCTCTTTTTTCTTCTTTTATTTTCTTTTTGTGTTTATGTATATGTATGTGCATGTGCCTGAATGCGAGAGGACAACCTCAAATACTGTTCTCAAGATTCTACCCATCTTTTTGGAGACAGGGTCTCTCACTGGCTTACAACTTGCGAAGGAGAGTTGTCACTGATTCACCTGCCTCCATCTCTCCAGCACTGAGATAACAGGGCGTACCATCACACTTGCTTTTGGTTGTTTTTGTTCAACGTGGGCTCTGGGGATTGAATGTGTAAGGCAAGCTCTTTACTAACTGAACGATCTCCCCAGCATGCTAAGCCACATTTCTTACAGTGTGACCTAGAGTGTAAATACAGTGACATTGGGAGACCACTTCTTCATGAATAACAGTCCAGTTTTTGGTAGAGTGTCCTGGAGTGGGAAGAATGGATTGAAGAATGGAGGTCAAAGGAGAGTCATTTTGTCACTTCCTTAAACCAGGAGAAACCTGCTCCTCCTTGAATTCCAAGGGCCTCCGGAATGTGGCAACTCTTGTTTCTCAGCAGAAATCTACATTTTGAAATGTCCCTATATCAGAGGGTGTGGAAAGCTGGAACTGTTTGATGTGTTACCATTACAGTGAGAGGAGAATAAGAACTGCAAGGTCTACTTACAGCACTCATAGGATGAAGACCACAGGATCCTAGCGCTCCACTCAAGATCAGAATTGAGGGATCCCAGGACATTTCTGAATAGTCAGTTCAGTGCATGATGACATGGAAGGTACCTATGTGTAATTCAAGAAATGAATGGAGAAGATGTTTTTTAAAAACAAGAGAGTTTTAGCTGGAGAATAGGACAGAGTGGTAATCTGAATTTCAGGAAGTCCTCTAGCCCGTTTCAGGGTACTTGCACCTTGCAGACTTCTGTTACAAAGTGCAATTGTGGTTGTTTTTATTATACCGATCCTAGAAGCCACTGCATCTTAATCTCACGATAGGAGTTTCTTCTGAGTTCCAGTAACAGCCTGTGTCTCTACTAAATCTCCATCTAATGTTTCATAATTCACTATTTGCTTGTACTGAGTGCCCTGTAAAGACAAGAGGCTTATGTTTTATTCGTTAGCTTCTGAATCTGGTCTACAGTAAAGATATGAAGATTTTCAGTGAGACTAGTTGAATAATTTATTGCTGCCTAAGAGTGACTAGATATTGCAGGGGATGAGGTACCTAAGGAGATGGCTCAGGCAGTAAAGTATTTGCAATACAACATAAGAATCTGAGTTCAGATCCCCAGCATCCACATAAAAGCTACATGCACCTGGGATCCCAGCACTCAGCAGACAAGAGAGAGAAAGACCAGCTATCATAGACAAATCCCAAATCAGTGAGCTCTGGGTTTAGTGAGAGACTCTGTCTCAAAGAACCAACCAACTAAACAATTGATCAACCAACCAACCAACCAACCAACCAACCAACCAACCAACCAATTGACCAACCAATCAATCAGTAGTAAAATGAAGGTGAAGAGCAATTGAGAAAAACACTGAAAATTAGCTTCTGGCCTCCACATACTCAGACACTCAAGTGCACATGAACCTACACACACACACATGCACACACATACACCACCTACTCACACATACCACATTCACACACATTAAAAAAATGACTCAACTGCCCAGTTTATGTGAACTGCTTTGCATGCATGCCACTGCCCTGCTACCAGTCTCTATTTTCTTCAAATGATTCTCTTCTTGGCTATTTCATAAACTAAAAACTTTTTCTTAATTTGAAACACAGTAACCTGACATTCATGACTAAACTTCTCAGGGAGAGTGAAAGGACAAAGGGATGTTGCATCTGTACTGCACGCATTCAGGGTTGGCAGGGCTGAGGAAGTAAGAGCAATGCATGCACATTTGGAGAATTGAGGTCAAAGTACAGTTTTGTTTCTTCCTTAAAGCAGAAGGAACATACTCTGCCTTCACATTCTGAAGGCTTCTGGAATGTAGCACCTCCAGCTTCCCTGCATAGATCCACATTTTTCTAATGACCAATTCTGGGAGGGTGTGTCAGCCTGATTGCTTTTTTTTTCCCCACCACATTTGTGACTTCTTTTGCAGAGTGTGTATGTGTTTCCAGGAATCTTTATAGGTATATCTAGAGGGTAGCGTGGGAAGAGTTTCTCTTCTGTTCAGAGTTTCCTGTATTTTATGTGCCTGAAACACAGCACACCACTGTGCAGCCATTGTGTGGGATATTTCATGTTTTTGATGTAGATACATTATACATATTCTGTCCATCTGTTTCTTATTTTTCTTCTTCTTTCTTGGATTGTTAAAAGGAAGATTTTAATAATGAAACAGAGGGAAAAACCTATATTTCCTAGTAATTTCTTCCCTTGGGAGCCCACTTGTGTAATGATGATAAATAATATGGATTCAGAAAAGTTAGGCATATGGGGAAAGACTTCTAAAGCATGATAGAAAAATAAAGCAGAAGTATTTTTAATCATCCCAGGTAAACTCAGAGTTTGGGAAATGAGTAAATTCTTTGCTAAAATTCTGGTTATATAAAATATGTGATTACCATTAAGTGTCTGAGTTAATAGTCAGGGGTGCCATTTTCTAATGAGTTTAAGACGGGAATTCTCATAAAAGTTGTTGAAAACTGTGTCAAGACTGAGAGTACATGAGCTCCATGGGATTTTTTTTTTTTAGCAGAAATGCTTGAAAGAAAGGAATACATTTAATAAGCCCCTGAAACGTCTGTGCTGTGCAAACAGGATGGTATGATAAGAACACTGGGGAGCCTGAGCACACAGAAAGATCAGGATTCTGGGGACCAAGAGTGCGGATTAGCTCTGACTTCAATACTGTGCATGGAAAGATGGAGTCTTGCTTTGATTGCCTTCCTTGAAAGAATATTATGCAGCAAAAAACTCATCAAAACCTTGTACAAATGTTTTCAATTAAAAGACTTTGAAATTAATATGAACCCGGATCCAGCTTGGTGGCCCATGTGCAGGTACAAATGCACGTAGGTGAATGGCAGTGGTATTTATTATGTTGGCACCTGCCTTGCGTGGCTTTCTCAAGTGATTCTGGATACTTTTACCTCACTTTATGGGACAAGTATAAGAGTCGCTGTTTTCATGAGAAACAGACACAATATGATCTATATATTTGTCCTTTTCTCTATCAAGGGGTCCACTTTAAGAAGCGGGTTCTTCTGCTGGTTTAGAAGAGTCAACTGGTAGGCTGTGTTTCAGTGTGTAGGCAGAGTACTTTCTTCTCCAGAAAATCCTCTGCTACTGCTCTGAGACCTTTGACTGATCAGATGAGACACACTCACATTACAGAAAGTGATCTACTTTGCCTGAAGCTAAAAGATTGCAGAAGAGAAACACATCTGCCCCTGTGGCCAAACAGTGTTGATGGGCAAAGCTGACACATGGCTGTAATTACCACAGAGAACAAGGGGAAATGTGCCTCAAAGACCTTTTAGGCTCACACAGAAATTTGTAAATGTGTTTTTCACTCAGTCTGAAATATTTTAGCTGTGATCAGCTGCTGGAATGCTTAGGCAACTATTTGTTCTTTATTCATTTTGTGTTACCTTTATTGAGTACATGTCAGATGCAGGAGACAACAGGATGGAACCAAATTAAAAGAGTGGTTAGGCTCCATCTTCTGGAAGTTAAATTTAAGTGCGAGAGCAGTACATCCATGCCTGCATCATAAATACATCTGAAGAACAAAGATGTGCATGTTTCAGTTTTGCCAGTTAGAAGTCATTTTTCCTGTGTGCAACCAAAGGAAAATGAATACGGTTTATACTAGTGTTAATTTTCCATACTATTGTGCTGGTTAGTTCAAAGGCAATAGGGTGGTTCATATCCGAAATTAGATTACGAAAGGTATGCTTGACCAGCACAGGTCAACTTCATTGACATGATGTTGGCTATACACATTCAATTTAGTGTATCATAGGATAACTCTGCGTTCAACTTATGCGAAAGTTCTTCAGTATATTATGCCTTAAAAAGGTCTGACAATTGGACTGTCATGCTGTACTGATAATCTTGCTTTTCATGTACCTTACAGGAGCAAATCTGTTCTTTATTGCAGCAAAATGAGTATGTCCCAAGGCCCCTTTTATGGCCTGAAAGTATATTTTCTCTTTCCTTACAAGATACAGACTTTCTGCCTGGCTTTTAAGGCTCTTTGTAAGCTTATCACACCGTTAATTCAAGCAAGTTCTTTCACTTTGGTGAAATCATGAAACTTGCCACCCTCACACACATATAGTATATACATTTGATCCTCTTCGTTTATGAAATCTCAGCTGCCATTACCAGCCGAACTCCATGAACCTTTTTTCTTGGCTTCAGTGTGCCTGGGAATCTGCTTTTGTGCCACCATTGGGTTGTGACACTCTATAGTAAGCAAAAAAGACAGTTGAGTATAGTCTGTTCCTCTTAAAAGGTATTTTTCTGTGATGTGAATTAGCTTGCATATAAAGGTTAAATAGGGGAAATATGTTTGTGAAATGTGAATTTCCCACAGGATTCCACCTCATCATAGCACTGTTTAGTTTCATCCTGATCACTATATAGCTGTGTGCAAAGTTTGCCAGCACTGGCAAGCAAGTGCTGCAGAGCGATGAAATACCATAGAGTCCCACAGTATATGTTGCTGTGGATGGCCCGTGGGTTTGTACTTACAAATGCTTATTACATGGTCTTCCATAGTCTCAACCTTGCCTTATATGCCTTTAAGACACTTTTATCTGTCCTTTAAAAAGGATTGTTGAAGGAAAAGTTTAATCTTTGGATAAATTATTGTTCAAATGATGTGGATGAAGTCAATCAAATTTCAACATGACTTTATTCTCTCTCTCTCTCTCTCTCTCTCTCTCTCTCTCTCTCTCTCTCTCTCTCTCTCTCTCTCTGTGTGTGTGTGTGTATGACGGCCCATGTGCCACCGCATGCATGTGGAAGGCAGAAGACAACTTGTGGGAATTGCTTCTCTTTTTGTGTCATGTGAGATACTGGAATTAAACTCCTGTGGTCAGGGCTGGTGGGAAGTGCCTTCACCTTCTGAGCAGTTGACTTGTTGTAAGTGAAACTAGATGCTTAGTTTCTTCTTCGTGAATTATAATTTCTTACACATTTCTGCCAATTATGTACTTATTGTACAGTCTTTTACTAAACTATTATTTTCTAAAGTTCCAAAAGCCAGTGACAAGGCCAGCTCCCACACATTGATTACCATTGTGCAATCTTTTTGCAAAATTTTAGGTTTGCTATTATTTATATTTTAGCCTGTTAATTTTGATAATAAAAGAATAGCGTGTAAATTTACATATATAAAGTAAAACTATAAAATAATAAAAAATGTACTTCTACTTATTGGTGCCATCTGAAGTGAATATATATATATTCACATTAGTTGGCTTTTCACAGGTTGCTAAAAACACATGAAGATGACCAAATTTTCCTGATATAAAAGGGGCAGAGGATATGCACTGAGGTCTTTTCCTTTTGTCCAGTGAGAGTAAGTGCTATGACTGCTCCCTGACAAAATTATTTGCCTTTTATAACACTAGTATGTCCTTATAAAAACCATTAACCTATTAGATTAAATATTCATCTTCATGACCTCAATATTAAGTTCATTAAACTATGTTTCTTTCATATTCAGCTACTAGTGCTTAGGTTATTTTGTTTATTTGCTTAGTTGTTTGATTTTCTTATTCGGTGACTCATCTATTTGTTACTGTATTTGTCTTCAAAACATGAAGGACATAACAGTTACCAAATGTTTTCTGTGTGCAAGGTACTGCCCTGATTACTCTCCTTTCCCAATCTCATACTCTCCAAGTTACTTTTAATCCCTACTTTTATGAAATGATTCAGTTTGTCAGTGTTTATACAACTGTGTGCAGTAAAATAAGAAATTATTTTAGTCTATCTACTATAACTGCTTATTATATCAAATAGAGTGTTACATTACAAATGGACATATATGAACCACAAAATATTTCCAGATTATTAAAATATGCACCAAGTACTTACTAACATAAAAACAGTATTGGCAATATTCAAGCAGATAATAGGGTACTATGTATTATTTTCAAATATAATTCCCTAAAATATAAAACAATTAGGTCTCAGAATCACCAGCATTTGAACAAATTCATGTGTCGGCAGTAAGTGGCTTAAAATTCCAGAAAATGTTCATGATACATTGTTTTACAGGCACATTTTAAGAAGTGAGGAAATTAATGGTTTTCTCATACAAAAATAATAGCCTTTGCAAGTCCTGATCTTTATGATTCCCTTTAGGGTATTTGACAATTTATTTTGAAGAACACAGTAGTACATTCTTGAAAATACTCAGTGAGGAAAATATTGTATGAGCCTTTTGAATAAAAATAGTCAGTCTTGATTGACAGCTGTTAAAATCAGGCCCAATAGAGAATGCTATTCTGAAGATACTGTGGATGTTATAGTGCAGAGTTACTGCAGATATTGTTGCGAAAAAAAAAAAGCTTCAGTTAGAAAGATCACCTGCTTACCTGCATCATTGGCCATACTTAACAGTTTTCTGTTATTTACTAAAAATTAAAGGAAGCTTATATAGTAAGGAGTTTGGTGTACCTGTTTATGTTTTACTCAAAAAATAAAACTTGGGTAGATATTTGGTACTGAAGAACATCTCCAATATTTTTCGGAGTTGATCAACATTTCAATTTTATGTCTTGGGTCTTCTTTTAATGCTCTGTTTTACAAGTAGATTACAGCCTTAGTTATTCAAATACAAATGATGAGATGTATTTTGGAATGTGGAAGGTGTTTCAGCTTTGTCTGAACTATCCCCATACTCCAGGGGCATCTATTTTCATGTTCACTTCTGTTTCGTTGTGAAGTCTAAAGTATATACCAGTCCTCATGTGGAGGGAGCTGGTTAGTCACCATTGTTGAACTATTATAAAAGTCTTTTTAGTTAATTCCAAATTCAGTTATTCATTAAAAATTGTCTATTGGCCAGGTGGTGGTGGTCCATGCCTTTAATCCCAGAACTTGGGAGGCAGAGGCAGGTGGATCTCTGAGTTTGAGGCCAACCTGGTCAACAGAGTAAGTTCCAGGACAGCCAGAGATACACATTGAAACCCTGACTCAATAAAACCAACCAAACAAACAAAAAACTGTGTCTGTCTTTGAAAGAAGGAAGGTCACTAATTAAAATTAGAAACAAACTTATTGTTATTGGCCTCAACGTAACAATATTGTGAAATGAATTGGTTAAAGAGAACTACATTGTAAAACTTGCTTTAGATAATTTTTCTTTTTCTTTCTTTTTTTTTGTTGCATTCATTTATTTAAAGTGTTTGTGTCTGTGCAGAGGGTCATGTGTGCCACGGTGTATGTGTGGAGGTGGAAGAACAACTTTTAGGATTGGGCCTATCTCTTTCTACTATGTCTTGCCAGTGTCTTGGGGATTGAAGTCAGGTTTTCAGGCTCTGAAGCAAGCATCTGAACCCTTGAGCCATCTCAGTGGCCTTCCTTAGGTCATTTTTGGAAATGCAAAAATAGCTCATTTTCAGCTGGTAATTGTTTTATTGCTGTGATTGAATGAAGCACTTTAAGACACCTAGTGTTTCGGCTAATATAAGAATGTCCAGTATTTATTCACTTTTTCAAATTGGCATTTATTTAAAAATAGCCATTTTTTAAAAGAAAGTTTATTGTCAGGGCAATGCAAATCCCTTAAGATAGTCAGAAATAACTAGTATTTATACTGATTTCCTTAACTGTT
This sequence comes from Alexandromys fortis, assembly GCF_014885135.2. Lineage (NCBI taxonomy): Eukaryota > Metazoa > Chordata > Mammalia > Rodentia > Cricetidae > Alexandromys > Alexandromys fortis. The sequence continues at coordinate 720,198 of NW_026068015.1, forward strand.
TTCCAACAGAATGTAAGTCAAGATGAAGTAGTTTTCCAGATGAATAAAATTAAGTCTGAATATGCTAGCACTCTGCATATTTTTTCTGTTCCATTTGAATGGGAACTACTTAGCAATATGGGTAACCGTTGAAGACATGAGGGAAGTAAATGTGGAGAGTAAGTACTTTCCTATTGAGTGGAAAACACTTTATCACTGCCCCTGCCTCTAACCACTTTAAACCAGAAACAAGATGTTTCTGACTGCTTGCATGTGTGTGGAAAGTTGTTGTTAAGGTCTTTTCTTGCTCCTGAAACAATCCAAGTATAACGTTATGTTTTCTCATGGCTCGTTCATCTCTGCCAACTGTGTCAGCATCCGGAATATAAAAGCCGTATGTTAAGACCAGTTTTAACCACTCTTACCATCTCATATGTGTGACTATGTATTTATAAAGACTACCAGTAACTTACTAGGCAAGCCAACTTTACTTAACCTACATATCTTTAAGGGAACACATGGATAACTCGGGATTTGTACCAATGGTAGAGCCCTTGCCTAGCACATATGAAGCCCTAGCTTCCAACTCCAGTGCTAAAAAATAAAAAAAAAAAAGACAGTGAGGCAATGTACAGGGTTAGTATTTGATGATAGGTGATTTTAATAGTCAACATCTCTGTTTAAAGATCAAAATAAAAAAAAAAGATCGAAATCATTATAATTAACTTAGAGACTCAGATAGATAGGAACATAGACAGTGACACAACATGTTTCTGGTATATTGGTATTTAATTATTTTATGCCTAGAGTTTGTTAAAAATATCATTATTCAAGAAGTTTTGAATATGGTATTATTTTCTCCATTTCACTAGAATAAAACATTTGAATCAGTCGAAGCTTGAATAACTCTTCCCTAGCTTGGCAAAGACTTGCTTGGTTGACTAGTGTGAATGAGGATATGAAAGATTTAAAACACAACTGTCAAAGCAATTAGAGCCAAAGTTCTCTTATTGCTGAATAATAAAATCTCACGTCTGAAAGGCTTTCAAATAAAGGACGTAGAAAGTCCCACTTAAGCAAAGTGAAAGGATAGTGAATAAAAGAAAGGACAGCGGGGGGCATTTGCTCAAGTAGCGTCTCATAAATCCTTGATACTATGATATAAATATAAAGTTCCTAAATTGAAAGTTTATAAATTAGATTGTTTGAAGCAATATTTATTATATGACCTTTTATTTAATAAATTTATATCATAAATAAAAGGTCATATAATAAATATTGCTTCAAACAATCTAATTCTGTTCATTACCCAATTGTTTGGGGAGGTAACTGAAGTTATTTCTACAAAATCTACTATTTGCCTTGCTTATACTTTCATTTTCAAACTACTATTTTCAAGTAGACTATAGATATAACAGCTACTAAAAGTTGAATAGATGTTTAGTAATTAGTATATATTTTTACCCCTAAAGGTTTTAAATCTAAAACTTTGGAATATAACTATTGAGTCTCAGATTTTATGTAACTAAGAAGACTTAAAGTACATAGAATATTATTAGAAAACAGATATAGTGATCATTTTAACATTTCATGAAAAATGTGGCTGATTCTATGATGTAATTGAAAAAGTAAATGTATCTTAATTTTAACTTATCCTATTCAGTTTTCAGTATTCAAAATTTTCTTATATGTTCTTTATTATTTGCATTTGTGTTAGATTTGTGCAAAATGCTAAGATATATTGGCTGTGAATCTGATTTTAAAAGGCTTTTATTTAAAGAAAAAACACTCTGATGAATACACTCCACATTCTACTACACTAAGGAAGTAGAATATGAATGTCATAAAATGCCTATGAAGGCTTGTATGATTATAAAGGAGAGATTATCTTCAGCTGTATTAAGTAGAAGAATCCCCATCAAAGAATTATATTTTTGAATTTGGCTTTGCAATATCCTAACGCATATCAGTTTAAATCATTTTTGACTGACTGCAAATAGCCAAGATAAAGTCCTGAATAGCATGAGATTTCTCAGATCACATGACCGGGACGTTTCCGTGGAGAGCATTAAGCCGAGCACTTCTCTGCCAGTTGCAGGCCGACTCTCTCTGATGCTACCTGCTCTTCTCTCATGGACGTATTTCAGAGAGGCTGTGGATTCTGTGACTCACAGCTGTGTGACAGTATCCATCAGAAGAAGTTTTCTGTGCTCAACCCAGATTCAAAATTCCAACCTAGGATGAAAGTGGGACCTCAGCATTTGGCTGGGATAAAGGCATCAGTACACGAATGTAGCAAACGATTGCTGTGTCCTGGTCTTAATTTACCTTGAGCATTGAGGAATGTTTGGAAATGCTACAGTGAACACGACTGAGCATGTGATGAGGAGAGAATGAATCCCTGCATCCCAAGGAAGCCTCCTACAGTGCCTACCATGGTGTGTCCTGGGCATTCGATTGTCTAGGGGGACACTCAAGCACAGTGGATCACATAGACATTTGAAGGAGAGTGGCATGTGCATGGCGGCCAGGAGAGAATGGGGACCACCTGCTGAGGCTGACTTGGAAAGCTCAAGCTGGAAATAACATCAGAGGAGTAAGCTTGGACCAGGTGGTGGGAGAGCTTGTGATTATGTAGCGAAATTTGGGGTTTATTTGGAGAATGTGGGAGGTCCTCAGTGCTGGACAGTGGCTAAAATTCCTAGCAGTGTTTGAATTTGTCGGTGACAAGTTTTCAAAGAACAATTTGCAAGTGAATCATAACTTTTGGCTCCAGCCAGTGGCTGAATGGTGCCAAGTTTAACATGAGGCCTATGAAAAGCTGTCTATGAATGTGGAACTCAGGTTTCGAGGAAGATGACTGCTTCTTACCATAAAGAAGAAACAGGAAAGGGAGTTAGGGTAGGGGAGAGATGGGGAATTCCTACATGGTCTGTGTGATTCAATTTTTTATGCATTTTATCATATTGCTGAATAATTCAGCAATCACTAGTGTTATGGCTTCATATGGCTTTTTGCCTTTTAGAGCTAGTTTTACATCCAGTAGCTTTGGCTCTTTGATTTTTTTATAATTCTGCACATCTACCTTCATACATGCATACATGCAGAGTACATTTTACCACAGTAATGCGTGATGCCTAACATTAGGAAGGGCCACTTTATTTTAAGCAGTTAGCCAAGATGTTTTTATTGTTATTCATGATGAGGGTAGACTGGAGTCAGCTGCATTTGGACATAGAACAACAGTTCTGGGCTGATGATATGAATATCATTCGTGTACATGGATTTGGGTTGGGTTTATAATGGAGATATTAGCGAACAGGAAGAAAAGCGGTCCAGGGTTAGAAACAGGATGCATAAAGTAAGAGTGAGCAGCTGGAAATGGGGTTCTGTGGGGAGAGTTCAGTGAGAAAGATTGCCATCCAGCAGAGATATTTAAAAGAAGGAATGGTCCAATTCTCTAGTAGTACCAGAATGTCCCCCAGAGCTATGTGAGGTCAGGGGAACATCTTTGGAGACCAGATCCCCATTTACACTTCTTCACTCCCTCTTTCTGGATCCTGTGGGGATTTTCGTTACCCTGGACTACTTTCTAATATCTCCTCTGTAAGCACATCCAATCCAGCTCATTCTTCTTCCATGAAAATTAAGAGCAGATTCATCTGGGTATAGTCTTCATTGATACTTATTTAGTACTGTGTCCAGGCTCATTCAGGTAATAAATGACTGTTTATGCCCATAAACCCCGTGAATCAGATCATATACCCACATTTTGCAGATGAAATCAATGAGAAATTTATATGCTTGTTTTATATTATCTATTTTCATTTTACTGTACTTAATTCAAACATCAGTTATTAGCGTAGTCACTTTAAATCTTTTAACTTTATGAAATTAAAGGGTTTAATTGGTAAAGCAGGGTTTCTTGGAGTCAGTAGAGAAGTGGTGGACTGAAAGGTCATGCATGTAAATTTATTCATGGGGTCAAAGGGTAAAAATGGACAATAGGATCCCAGGTTCTTGAGAGATAGAATGTAGACAAGTTGGTGGCAGGGCAGTCACAGAAAGCTTCAGCCACCTTCTTTCAGATTGCTCTTCATTTTGACCTTCACTCTATTACACAGAACCACCTGTTGACCAATTCTGCTATCCCTTTCCTCTGGAGCACAGAGCAGAAGGCCTGCCCCTCATCTCCCTGCTTTAAATGTAGCTCCAGATCAAAGACTGACATTTTATTGTTTCTGCCCCTTGACTAGTCATAATTATATGGCAATTTCTATATACATATTTTTCCTCTAACATTTCTGCATATGACGATATTGACAATTTTTGCAATTATGTACTTAATTAAGAACAATTTTAATGCTTATATTTAGTCCACTGCTTGTAGAAGCTCAGAAGTTACGAGTGCTATAGAAGTGTACTGCTCCTGCTTGGGACAAATTTAACTTCTTCAGTTCTTGCCTGGCATAGGGAGATAATCTTTTGAAATTTTCATTAATTTAATTAGCAGAATTTGGTGTTTCAATGCAAAACCAAGAAGAACCATCACATTCTTAAACAGTGATGGATGAGAATATGTAAGAAAAATGGTTTAGATTAGTGTGCTCTAATTTTAGGTCATTGGAGATCCACTTAATAGAGTAATCTAAAATAATTTGTGTTTTAGTTCCGCCATGAAAATTATTCTGATGTGTTACACTTCTGGGATCACTTTGTTAAATAATGGTTATTCATTTCTATTCACCTGAAATTACCTTCAAATTGACTTGTTTTCCCGCATATTAATATTCTTATTTTCCGTATTTTTTAATTTGTTAATGCAACATTTAATGACTTTGTTGTTGCTGGTGGATGTCTAAGTTTAATTAGTGTTGTTGTGTAAGACTTGGAACTTTAGAAGCAATGGAAGATGTGGCTCCTAGCGTCAAGTGGTGGGGAGTCTGAGAGTATGCCCCCAGCTGCTGCGGAGGGCTTGTGTGCTGTGTCCTTCCAGCGCTGAGTTTGGATGGATCGGAAGAGGAGTGAGAGAACACAAGGGGCTGGATTTGCTTTTTCACACGAGAACGCTCTTTTAATAACTAACCTATTCCTGTGAGAACAGCATTCATTTACTAGGCCTCACCTCCCGACACCGCTTCAGAGAGGAATTAAGTTTTCCACAAGGATTTGGGAGGATGCATTCAAATCTTAGCAGCACATAAATGTGATACACTATTTTAAATGTGACAGGCAGGGATAATACTAAAACATTCCTCTGTAATTATTCTTGGCAGCCTAAGTAGGAAAATAAAAATCATTATTGTTTTTGAAGACAGGGTTTTGGTCTGTAAACCACTGTAATGCCACTGTAGCACCGGCACTGAACTCATTAGATTTACCTTTTTAAAGTAATAAAACACACACACACACACACACACACAGTACATTTTTGCTCTTTATCAACAAATGTACTATTTCTTCCATTCTACTTCCATATGGCAAAATATATAGATCTTTGATTTCAGGTTGTTCGTCAATACACTCACTGCCATTGTTAATTGATGTTCGTTTCATAGTTGCTTTATGCCTAAACTTTTCTAAGCATTTTGCATTTACACTGTGGTGTGATTCACAGTAACCGCAAGAGATATTTTCTGTTAGGATTCTTATTTTAAAATGAGAGGCATTAAGATGACTTAAATTTAAACTACCGTAGAAAAGAAAACCCATTACAGAAAACCATAATGGTCATAATGCAGAGATTTTCCAGGCTCAATGGGTAATCTACAATGTTAAGTCCTGACCTAAGACACAGGGAAGATTGTAGAAGAGGAGACAGAACATAGGAAATTTCCTGGCCAGAGGACCAGGAAATCCATGAGATTGTGTCTCCTAGAAACAACAGGAAAACAACACCCACGATAACTAAACACAATATAGTGGCTGTCTAAACAAGATTCTAACAATGGTAACACCAATAGACATGATTAACATAAAAGAGAAACTCTCACAGAACCCTATTCCTAGATAGAAAACTAAGTCAACTAAGAACTGTTGGCAGAAGGAGACTTAGTCTTTCCTAGGAATGAGCCTTCTAATTGTTTATCCAATATAAAGTAGTCAGCCCTGAAATCTACACATAAGCTATACTAAATAGATTCAGCAGGTTGTATTCATATTAATATGTGTTTATGTATGTATAATAGTAATAATAAAAAAAAGCTATCAGTTTGAGAGTGAAGGGTGCATGAAAGAAGTTGGATCCGTAAAAAGTAATGGCATCTTGAAAATTTCAGGCAAATGGATGGATCTTGCAAAAACCATATTGAGTGAAGTAACCCACAACCAAAAAGACAAATATAATATGTACTTACTCATAAGTGGCCTTTAGACATAAAGCAAAGAAAAAGCGTACAATATACAACCCAAGAGAACCTAGACAACAAATAGGACCCTAAGGGAGACATGCATGGATCCAAATAGAAAGGAGAAAAAGACAAGCTCTTCTGAGTAAATTAGGAGCAAGGGGTTCACAGGAGAGGGAAGAAGGGAGATGGGAGGAAGGGAGGGAAGCGGAGAAAAATGTATAGTATACAGTAAAAGCAATAGGAAAAGGATATAATCAATTACTAAAAAATATTTTTACAATATTGAGTAGTTATTATTGAAATAGAATCATACAAATGATAATTTGGTACCATTTTAATTGAAATGTATAAAAAGAAAACCCAAGTAAGTTACTCTCAAGAAGTGAGACAGTATCACTGGGACACCTTTGAAGTCACTGTGAACCAGCATGTTGCTGAAGCACAGACCTGTGATGTTCCTTTAACCCCATGGCAGCTCTGATGGAGCCTGAGAACAGAGCAGCACATTCTTGGTGCATGCTCAGTCTCCTTCCTCAGGTCTTCTGCCTTTGTCTTGTTGATGCTATACGGGTGTGAATCAGTAGGTTACTCCATAAACTCGCAGTATGAATCTCTCTTGTTTCTGGTTTCTGAGCATAAATTCTTTTATATGACTTTCCATATGGAAACTATTATGATAAGCCGAGTTTCTGGGCTCTTGCCTCCTTGACTTTGTGTCCTTATGATGTTTTCATAGCTCCCTTTCTGATTTAGATGATCCCGAGTTTCCTGTGGCTTTTGTTTATTTCCTGGTTCTTCAGAGAGTTTTTAGGCTTCTCTCAGTGAAGTGTTTCGATTTCTAGCCTTCTCAGCAGTGTGCCTTACGATACTGTTTTTGTGTTAGAACTACCATCTACGGAAATACACCTTCCTGGGTTACATATATGGTGTATATTGTTATTGTTTCATTTTCCCCTTATAAGCTAATTTATCGAAATGTATCAGGGCTACATGATGAGTGTTGAAGTATCTTTCCATCCTCTAACATTGCTTGCTCTAGACATAAGAGCTAATGGATTTACTCTTTACTGTTGTTTATTTTCTGTCTAGCACTAAATCCAACAATGCAAAAATATTGTGAAAAAAATTTAGAGGAAGAAATTCTTCAAGCACCTTTGAGTGTTTATCAAGTCAAAAATTTAAAACTGTCATGACGAACACATTTCTACTAAAATCTAAGCTAAATGTGCTAAATAACCTGAATAAACATGGAACAATTATTCATAATATTATCTGTTGCTACTACGTCTCAGCTTTCTCCTGACTGCTGTGTTTTGTTTTCTTAGTCTTTCCAGCTGTTCTCTTAGTTGTTAAGAGCGCTTTTCTGAATTTTTTCTTTGTAATTTTGAAAATGAAAGCTAAAGATTTTAAAGTTGAAACACGCAGTCTTTGCATTTAGAGTGAGATTCCACTGTTTAAGTCCCTTGAATTAGGTTGCAATTAGGACAGTCTGTGGGGATTAGTGTCATGGAAGGGGATTATTGGGCTGCTTTTGCTTCATGGAGTACAGAGATATGTGGGCTGGAATCGCACAGTAAGAAGGACTCTGCTTTACATTTTCCATCCTTTCAGCAAAACAGCTTCAACCCCCCCCCAACTTTATGTTGAGTATGACATGACTGCTTTCTAAATGATATGATTTCAGTTTGAAATGTCCTAGAGTTCGAAGGAGGAGCATGTTTATGTCATGAGCATTTTATAGAATTAAAGTTAAGTAGGGACTTGCAGATTATTTTTAAGTTATTTTAATAACTGTTTTAGTTATTTTTATGTAAAACACCATAACCAAGGCTACTTATAAAAAAGTATTTAATTGGGCTTATGATTTCAGAGGATTGAGTTCATCATGGTAGTGCCAAGAAAGAGTGAAGAACCCGGACACATGTTGGTTGGAGCAGCTGAGATCTTACATCTTGGTCTGCAAGTAGGAGTCAGAGCGATCAACTGCTAATGTCATGGACTTTTGAAATCTGAAAATCCATCCTCAGTGACACACCTCCTCTAACAAGACCAGCCTTCTAATCATTCTCATACAGTTCTACCAACTGGGGACCAAATATTCAAGTATATGAGCCTATGGCATCCATTTTCAGGCAAACCACAATAATATAGACAGAGAAACCAAAAATTAGAAAAGTACAAAACCAAAGAAGGCAGTTCTAGAGTCAAAGGAGAAATATTAAGAGATGTGTTTAGAATCTCCCTTAACTAAGTGCTAAACAGTACATACCGGAAAGGACTAGAGAATAGACTCCATACCACTATGGTAAGTACAAGTGATATATGGACCTTGACATGGTTCTGGTTCTGAGAATGGCACCTGTTAGAAAAATGGGTCATATCCAGTGCTGGGAGTGCCTCTGTCATGCCTGGTTCCTGGGAATACAATTTGTTGTAATTCTTAAGACATCAAACATGTCTCCCTATAAGCTAGCTATTCTAATCAGAAGTATTTATCAAAGAGAAGCTGGATTTTGTAGAAAAAATACCTATAAAGCTGTATGTGTATGTTCCTAGCTGTTTTATTTGTAAGAGCCAGAAACTGCAGAAAGATAGCTAAATGGTATCAGTATGTTATGAATGAGCATCTTGTGGCATATTAACAAAGAAATAGTACTGAAAATATAGGAAGTGAGCAATAGATACAAATGGATGATGTTAAAAATGTTACAGTTAGTGAAAGGTACTAGGGAAAAATGAATTCACAGTTTATTATACATTTGTAGAAAATTAATTAATGTATATGAATACGAATTTCATGTTGGGTGGTAGTGGCAGGCACTTAATCTTGGTACTGTGGAGGTAGAGGGAAACAGATCTTTGTGAGTTCCAAGCCAGCCTGGTCTACAGAATGAATTCCAGAACAGCCAGGGCTTTGCAGAGAAACCCTGCCTTGAAAAAAACAAAACCAAACTGATTGATAAGAACTGTAGTACTGTGGAGAGATTGGAATGTGCCCAGTCTAGAAGATAATCACCTTATCTTCAGTGAGTTCTGTCCCTCTAGAACAGCCATACCTAGCTCACCTCTGTGTCAGAACTAAATTCCCATGAATAATAAAAAAAAACTTTTATAATTTATTAACTTCTCAGACTGATAGCTTCTACCAACCTTCAAATTAAAACATTATCAGGTTACATTTCTTGTGCCTATAGAAAAATATCCTCCCATCTCATTGTAACTGACTTTCTGATATGCTACTGATATACCTGCCTTTATGACTTATTTGTTCTGGGAAGCTATTCTACTTCATGAAACTACTTCCATGTTGGAACATGACCTTTGGGATAATCTCAATCTGTTTTCCTGGGCCATGATCACTTAAAAATTCTCCCACATGAACTATCTATTATTCCGTTTAATATGGGAGCTGCAATTTTTTCAATAATAATATGATATAAATAGGCATGGTTCCCTGGGAACCAGGGAAGTTGTACTGAAAGGAATGATAGGAAGGAGAATATGAAGAACTAAGTACTCTAGAGTGTTATTAGAGATGTTTGGTTATCATGGTGATGCCTTCATAGGTACTTAGATAAATACCTATCCATTACTCTTAATAGTTTGGAAATGTATAGTTTATCTGAAAAAATACATAAAAATATCATAAGCCAATTGTTTTTCCAAATGAAGAGTGGGCACAATTGCAACTATTCTTCGGAAGAAGGAGTGGAACAGACAAATCAGAGACTATGGACATTTCTAACCAAGGAAAGCCATGAAAACAAGCTTTTAAATTTGTGGGTGAAAGACAAATGTGGTTGGTAAAATAAAAATGGTTATTGAAGTAGAAAAATGATTGACTTTTCATGATGTAATGGTGTGTTTTAAAATATACTATTCTCCCAACTAGTACAAGAAAGGAGTGGAGCAGAACAGTCAGTTGAATGCTGGAGCATTTGGGTAGCAGGCTGAAGGGTTTTGAGGGCATTCATGGTGGACAGCTTGATGCTTGAAGTGGTAAGAATGGATGAGTGCGCTATGGAAAGCAGCTTATTGATTTGGTAGAATAAACAAGAATAAAAAGCTTAGGCTCTGGAAGTTCCTAGAATAAGTGAATCCTAGAAAAAAAAGTTAATGAAATAAAAAAGGGGATGAATGTAGAGGTACAAGCTCTCAACACAGGCCAGTTGGTAGGAGAGCTTCAGAAATAAGGATGGGTTTGGAAAGTTTACTAGTAAAGTCTTGAGAAGAGGAAGGATGAAGGGCCTGTATTGTTGATGAGCCAGTGCTGGCCTCATAAACACAATGCTGGGTGCTGCGAGGAGTAGTGTTCATTGTCAAGTAGGCATGAACAAAGTACAGGAGGTGTGAAGAGAAGGAAGACCCCTGAGGCTGGTGATTTTCTAGGGCCGATATTTCGGCAGGGAAAATTGACCCTGTTATTCTTTTCTTAAACCTCTGGCTTAATTTTAGATGAACTGTGCGTTTTAGATGCTCCAAGGACTCGCATGACCATCCCAGTTGCTATCAACATTGTAATAAAGCCAATGTTATTTTAAAATCCTTGAATGTTAGCATGTGGAATCTCTTGGGGACTGTAGTGGTCTGAAAGAAAATGGTCCCCAAAGAGAGTGGCTCTATTAGAAGGTGTGGCCTTGTTGAAGTAGGTGTGGCCTTGTTTGAGGAAGTGTGTCACTGTGGGGGCGGAATTTGAGGTCTCTTTTGCTCAAACTTTGCTCATTGTGACACTCAGTCTACTTAGCATTAGGAGGGTCTGTTAGATAGATCTCTATCTTTCTCCTTTTTTTCAGTGGGAAAGGGGTGACTCTGAGGAGGGAATACCTCAGGGATTGATAGGACTATAATATTCCTTGGGTCCAGGTTACTTAAGGCTTGTCTAAGGCACACACTGCTGATAAAAGTGGGAAGGAGAAGGCATCATAAAGCTGTACTGCTTGATGAAGGTGCAGGACCAAAGTGACAACCCTCACCAGCGGCATATAAAAAAGTGCCCTCTGGTTAAAACATACCATACCATTTTCAGATAAACTATGCATCCACGATGCATGGATGATAACAAAGTCATCAACACCATCCCTGACTGTAGAGGTAGAATGTGGGTGTGGCTGCAAAAGAGCAGCTTCTTTTAAAATCAGCCTTATTTTTTATGAGTTGGCATGGCAAAAAAAAAAAAAAAAAAAAAGAGGAGAAAATAGTTTATAAAGACAATGAACATTGTGTTCTCTCTGACAGCCCACCTTCTCAATTGGTGTGAAAAGGCCAGCTGCTATAATGGTGACAATACACTTGCAGATTTCACTCTTTGCTTGAAAGGTTCCTTTAGGCATAGAAAGCCTTTTACTACAGAGTGATGGGCAGGGGTTTGAACTCTGTCTCCAAATTCTCTAATAGGGATGGGTGTTTGCTGTTGGAGCAGTCAGCCCTCATCATTTCATGTGTGTCTACTGGCTGTGGATAAGACTTAACGAGAGGCTATTTCTGAATACACAGAGGTCCTGACAAAGTGGACACTTCAGCTCACTGGCTTCTGATTCTTTGGTGCCTTTGCACAAATCTCCTCAAATGTCAGTCCATTCTCTCTACACCTACATCCCCCAAATCACCCAGTCTTGTAGATTAACCCATCTTTGCACTGGCGAGACTAAAATTGAGGCTAAAATCAAGGGAATTATTAATTTCAAACAGAAAACCAGTTCTATGGTACAATTTTTATATAAACAAAATGTGTAAGCCATAAACTATCCCGTGGCAGGTCATAAAGCAGGGAGGTTGCATTTCTAGGAAGACGGGCGGCCCTGGTTATGCTAGCCAAGCTTCGCTTACACTGCTGGGTCAGGCCTGGCAAACAGCACTGATCACCTAATGGAGAGCCAGGGCTGTTAAACCTTTGCGAATGCATTAAGTTTCTTTGCGAGTGAAAATTGTAGAGTGTGTGTTTGAGCTGGAATAGCAGTAATTTAATATGACCGCGTGAATTTCATACATAAACCATCAGCTGTGCTAGGACTTTGCAAAAACTGTAATTTCTGTGCAGTAGTGCCTTTAAAATGAAACTCATAAAAATTATAGTAAAGGTACTCAGTTGCAGAAGCAGCGGCATTAGTGAATGGGCAAGGCTTGTCTGTGACATCTTTGTCCTGCTTTTCTATCACTCCTACTTTTTAGGGCAGTGTTTTAAGCAAGACATTTTCATTGGCTTTTTTTCCTTTTAAGATAAAATATTTGATGTTCATATTTTTGAATTTGTGAAGGCGTTGCTAGAAAACCATGAGTTCAAAATGTGATATTTATTATAACATTATGTATCCTTATTGAGGAAAATTAAATATTAATAAGTGTTAATGAGTATCCTGATTGTTCTATAAAGAACAATTTGTTCACTCTCAATAAATGAGGAAAGCTGGGGAGAAAGGGCTGAGAAACTATGCCAGATGGGCATGCTGGACTTGGGAAATATCCTTGAAATAAACCTGTAATTCTTCCAAAATTCTCATGGTGATAATTCTGCTCCTAAGGATGGAAGTTTCTGATGATTAAGTTAAGTGCATAAAGTGTGTTTGTAGTCTTTTGGTGAATCTTCATATAATATGCTCTCCAAATGTGAAATTGTTTGGATGTATATTAATACTTGGAATTTACTGAAGTTCAAAATTCTTTTCTTTTACTATTGATCTGAAGGAAAACTTTATGTGTACATATAGTCACATACACACACTCATTTGCACACACACACACACACACACACACACACACACACACACACCCTATTGTGGGAGATTGCTTCTTGCATTCTGCAGTTCACCAGCCTTGAGGTGGGGTAGGCAGCAGCTCCTGACAATAAATGCAGCTGTGTTATGAAGGCATCCAGTTCTGGGAACTGCAAGATCAGTCAGGTAACCAGTGTCCCTGATGAAAGCATTCAACTGGGCGCTCGTAACACAGGGTCTTTACAAACAGAATAAAAAGTTAGGGTGGAAGCAAATGAAAATAGCGTAGCGGTTGCTTGGGATGCGAACTTGTGGCAAGCAGGTATTGTGTGTGAGAAGTGAGCTGCCAGTTTCCAGGAGATACAAGGGATTTATTTCCTGAGGGAAATTGTGAGCATTTTGCCGTGTCTGCTGAGTGTTCTGGCCATGGGCATCTTGTAAATCTTTCTAGTGGTCCTTGTTTGTACATAACCCTGTGTTTTCATTACAAATTCTTTTCTGGTGTTTATCCTAGGTTGCCCTTTTCCCCTAATGAGACTGTTAATTCTCCCTGGTGTGATTACAGACATACCGAAGAGCTTATTGTTGTTTTGTTTCTCTGCTGATCTGAAACATTTTTTGTTTCTACCTAGGACTTTTATAGTATGAGCCACATTGGAAACAAATACACACTTAACTTAGAACAGTTGAAACATTCTTTTTCATTTTTTGTTAATAAACTTTGACCCACCTCTCTTCCCTACAATGGATATTTCACATTCTTAACTATTTCTATTGCTTTGTGTTCCACAGAGTCTAATTTGGGCTGCCTGTATTTTGGAACTCTCCATTGGAGCATGGTGGACTCACTAGTGGATGCACAACTGGACACTGTCCTTCCCTGTCTCCTAGTCTATGTTGGCTGCCCATTGTTAATTTAAATGTCATCCGGTGCAGACTATTGGGCAGGCCCAGACTGTGAAGGACATGGGCTAGTAAGTAGGCTCATCACTGAGTGCATGATCTCCATAGCTGCCGTGTGCTTACATGACGGTATTCACTCCTCGTCTCCCTCTTCAGGATCCTGCCCTTTTCTTCTCTGTCTTCTGGGCCGTAAGGACATGGTGCTATACATGCTTTTTAAATTTTTTTTAAAGGCTGAGAACCTTTTGGTTTTGGTTGGGAAAATCTGTACTATTGCTTCAATATTTTTGTTTGTTCTTAGACTGTTTGCATGATTTTATTTCACTTGTATTAATCTTGGTAGGATGTACGAATCTAGAAATTCATCTCTTTCAAACTTTTTCAGATTTGGTGGAATATAAGGTACATCTGTCTGATTTTCTGAATTTCAGTGATATGTGTTATGGCCCTCTTCATCTCTAATTAATTTCACCTCTTTCTTTTTGTAAATTTGGCAAAAAGCTTGTCAATCTTGTTTATTTTATCAAAGAACCGACTCTTCATTAAATCTTTGAATTTTTGTTTCTATTTTATTAATAGTTGCTCTGACCTTAGTAATTTCTTACAATCAACTACTCTTGTTTTAGTTTATTCTTATTTTTCCAAGTCTGTAACATTCACCATTAAATTTTTTATTTAAGATTTCAGTATAAATTTTCTCTTACGGCTATTTTCATTGTGTTCCATAGGTTAACAAGTTATATCTTTATTTTATTCAAATATTGGAAATTTTGAATTTGCATAATGACTTATTCTGTAGCCCCTTGTGGCTAGAGTCATCTGGGAAGATGGAATCTCATTTGAGGAACTGCCTGCATCAGATTGGCCTGAAGTAAAATTATGGGACAGTTTATTGATTAATGATTGATGTGGGAATTCCTGGCCCACTCTGGGCAGTGCTGCACCCCTGGTTATGAGAAGTCAATGATCAGTGTTCATCTCTGGCTTCTGCTTCAGTTCCTGTTTCCAGGACTGGTCTACAGGTTCCTACTCTGACTTCCTTTCATGATGGACTGTAAACTGTAAACATTAATAAACCCTTCCCACTCACATTGGTTTTGGTTATAATGTTTATCAAGCAACAGAGAGCAAACTAGGATACATATCTATCATCCAATAATGTGATGTTTATTCTCCACGAATTTGTGTGCTTTGTGTAGTTTCTCTTGGTGATGATAAATAACTTTATTACATTATGGTCATAGAAAATACAAAAGTAATTTTTCCAAATACATTAAGACTCATTTTTGTGTCTCAGATGTGATCTATAGTGGAGAATGTTTCATGTGCTGGTGTTGGGGTTCAATGTTCTATGGATGTCTGCTAGGTACATCTTGTCTTGCTTGATCCTGTGTATGTCTTGGTTATACTGTCAAAGTTTCTGTGAGATCATGAGTCTATCTGCCCTGTTGTGTCTGAAAAAAATGCTGTTTCCTTAAACTCATCCACCAGCCTTGGGTCTTACAAGATCTCTGCCCTCTCTTTCACACAGATATCTGGGCCTTGAGGGGAGAAATGTGACATAGATACAACCATTTAGGGTTGACCATTCCAAAGTCTCTTATTCTCTGCATGTTGATCATATGTAGGCTCCTGTATTAGTTACAATCTTTTACAAGAAACTTCTCCCTTGAGGGGTGAGTGGTGTACTTACCTATGGGTATAGCAAATTTTTCAGTAGAAGTTGTATTATTGTGATTTAGCAGAATACTAGTAGTTGGTTTTTCTCTCATTAGAGGCCCATGGCTATCTAATTTCTGATTCTTGATCTCAACTGATGGTGTCAGGTATGGTTCCATCTTATTGAGTAATCTTTAATTTTATTAAGTGCTCACATCAAAACAAACAAACAAATGAACAAAACCAAAATGAAACCTAGAGAGATCTCCTCTTACTAATTTAATTGATGTGTTTGAAAGATTTAGAAAAATAAGAACAAATGACATCTGAAAAGAGTAGACAGGCAGAAACAATCAATCTTGGGGCTTAAATTAATTAAGTAGTAATCAAAGTATGAATAATCAATGAAACAAAGAATTCAATCTGTGAAAAATTAACCAGATTGAAAAACTATTAGCCAAATTATTAACCAAAGGAAGAAAAAGATAAAAATTACCAGAATTAGAGGTAAAAAGGGAGACATTCTAACAGACATTGAGGAAATTCAGAGGATCACAAGGACATACTTTAAAAATCTATATTCCACCTAATTGGAAAAACTGAAAATAAAGGGATGAATTTTTTTGTATATACAATCTATACCAAAGTTAAATCAAGGTGAAATAATTTAAATAGATCCATTTTATCCAATGATGTAGAAGTTGTAATAAAAATCAATCTCCCAAACTGCTTGTACTCGTTTCCTTACGGGGAATTACCCAGGCAGAAGGATGTCAGGGGTATCCAGAGTAAAGGTGGCAGCCTTGGCAGATCCTGCCAGCTAGATCACAGGCGATCTGGAGCTGACACAGGAATCAGGGCAAAGCGTATATAATAAGTAATAAAAGACCGGTTTTCCCTCATAGTGACCTGGGATGTCCTTCTGTATGCTGCAAATAGGTGTTTCCTTTATTGGTTGATTAATAAAGTTGTTCTGGCTTATGGCAGGGCAGAATATAGCAAGGTGGGAAATCCAAACAGAGTTATAGAGAGAAAGAAGGCAGAGTCAGGGAGACACATGTAGCTGCCGAAGGAGTAAGATGCCAGAACATTACCAGTAAGGCACAGCCATGTGTCGATACTCAGATTAATAAAAATGGGTTAATTTAATTGTGAAACTTGTCAGTAATATGTCCGAGTCATTGGCTAAATTATAACTGATATTAAGCTTCTGAGTCTTTATTTGGGAACTGGCAGGTGGGAAAGAAAAACTCCCTTTACATATGGCATTCAACATGAGACACGAACGCATGACTCAGATTGTCTCATGCTCTACTGACTGAAATTTTCTTAGATTAGTAAATAGTTTTCCTACGTGTATATCCATTGTCCTAAAACAGGTAAGTTGTAGTTACATAAGTATTGTTATCATTTTCTCTCACTTCATTTAGTAGGCAATAGGGAATTAAGTGGGTTTTGTGAATTTTATGTGTTCTCTAAATGTGAGTGTGTTTTCCTTGGCATGAGAAAAATTTCCAAATTAATAGTAAAAAGATAAATTCTCCCCTCTGTGTCCTGACTAGTCTGAGTGAGCAGTTTTCTTAGACATCTAGGTATGAGTTACAGACTTGGCAGAATAGGCCTGTCACACTCCCTGCTTTCAGCCCAGAATCACTCCTGTTAATTCTGAAAACCGAGAAAGGGATATGTAAGCATTCAGTAAGTACTTGTTGAATTTGTCAGCAAATAAGTGTGGAGATGAATGTCATTGTAGGAAATATAAACTGTGGGTATAACTTCACTGAGAGCTTGCTTGTGTGACTCTGTAGTTACTCTGCTCTGCATCCTTGCTTTATCCATCTTCAAGTTATAACCTCCCTGCATTGCAGTGTCTTATCCATGCCCTGAAACAACAACAAACTTGTCTCATGTGTGTTGTGAGACAAGCGTACTGACAAAGGCGTTTGCATCAATACGTAGATAGTTCTGGTAGTAAGAGTAGCACCTATCATTTATTGCTATTGTTTTAGACAAGAGAAAAGACCTGTGCCATATTATGCACAAAACAAAAGCAAAATAAGTTGATACATGCTACAATTTAGGTGAAAATAGAATTTATTTCCAAGTAAGTCTAGTACAGAAGACATCAGTATCTCTTACTTTTCTTCTTCCATTTTTACTTTTATTTCGTAAATGTAGCCTAACCCAAGAAAGGACAATGGAAGGAAAAGGGAAAATAGACTATTTTTAAAAAGCATGGGAGAAAACATCAAAGACAATAAACAGTGAGCCAAAGGAAGATGTCCGAGAAGGCAGGGTACTCCCAGCCCAGGGCTCTAATGAACTGTGCAGTGCTGTTTTCCTTGATCCAAGCTTCAAAGAGAAACTCTTTGATTAGCAAACTAGATTTTGCAGTAATTGTCTGCCTCATCTTCATATGAATTTGCAGGAACTGTTACAGCTTCAAGATTTACTGAGGAAAGGAGTTTTCCTTGGTTTTGCAGACACTGGGAGCTGGGAAGACAAATCCCCAGGTGCCCTGGCTCTGTCCTTCTTGACATTGCCCCATCCTCTGACTGTGGGGAAAGTGGCAAACCCTGTAAGAAGTAATTGTATGAGCATAGACAAGTTGGGTTGGAAAGGTTGGGGAAAAGGGGTCACAGGATTAGAACTATAATAAGGTATCACGTGATGATAGCTGCTGGGTTGAATGTAGAGGTTGTGTGCTTGGTCTGACTTAAACACACTGTTCATTTGCATCGTGAAACGAAGACTCATATTATTTTTAGAAAAACACAACCTAAAGATTCCTTTAATTAGGAACTGTAAGTTAAGTTTGTTTGGCCATCATATTTCTTCTTCAGATTTAAGGTAGAATTGATTTGACTTTTGCACTTGGACAGTCACATCCTGTTGTTAGAATACTAGAAAGTATTTGACTTTGGTTTGATTTATTTTACTTGGCCTGAAAAGACCAGAGATGAGACAACTCATGATTATGAATAGAATTTCCTGGGAAGCAAATTTAGTTCAATGGGAGCAATTGCTGTCTTTCAGTAATAGTGTCTTAGAAGAAAGAAGCAAGGCCAATCTTTCCGCTATTGTGTACCTATGTCTCAAGCTCTCATAGTCATTTTCTTTACCCAGATGTGATGGGGACCTTACAGGACATACTGTTACACCAACACAGATTCAAAATTGTGAGAGTCCTTGGTTATAAAATTTTAAAAAATCAGTGTTTATGAATGATGTTTTCAGGAAAAGAATTATTATTTAAGCTTCTCTTAGGTAACTGAAAATAATATAATATCCTTGCATAATTTTAGTAAATATTGTTCACCTCTGTTTTGAAAAGGAAACAATAAAGCTTTGGAAGAAAGGTGCACTCTTCGAAAAGCAAATATATACCTAATATTTTAATGAAATAATTCCTACTAATGCTTTAGCTCTGAATAGAATATTGCATTCAGGAATGACATGTAAGAGGAGAGCTTATTTTAAAGGAGAGTTTAATAACAAAGGGATTAACATTCTTTTTACTGATGTTTGCTTTAATGAAAATTGCATTTAATTAAATTGTATTTCTTTTGGGGCAAACTGTTGCTGAAGTGAAGGGAATCAAGTTAAAATTAAATAGCAAATCCATTTCTTCCTTTCTATAGCCATCTCTAAGCTCTAAGTCCTTAGTTTTCTTAGTTGGCACAGATCAAGTCTCTCTCATCTGGAATGCTTGGGACCAAAATTCTTCATA
>NW_026068015.1:739608-754147 GCF_014885135.2 Alexandromys fortis
ATTATGACTTGTCACATGAAGTCAGGTGTATCCAAACTTTGGGCATCATTTCAGTGGTAAAACATTTCAGAGTCTGACTAATTCCAGATTAGGATGCTTCCTTCTACTCAATTGCATAAACATAGAATATAACCATTGCACATTAGCATTCTGAAATATGTCTAAAAATTTTGCACCGTGAAGAAATATTTAAAGATTATGTTAAACTAAATATCCATCTTATAATTACTCTCAGTCACTTTCCTCTCATTTGTGTAATGATTTCAGTGGTTGTTTCTTTATGCTGCTGTGATAAACTTCCCCAAGGGAATTTAAATGAACCTCGAGGGAGAAAGGATTTATTCAGTTTGCAGCTCCAGGTTACAGTCCATCCAGGCAGAAACTTGAAGCAGCTTGTTGCATAGCATCCAGAGTCAAGAGCAGAGTAAACAAATGCATGCATGCCTGGGAGATGGTGCTGCCCATGGTGGACCAGGTCTGTCCATGTCAACTAACATACAACAGTCCACATGGAAACGATCATCATAAGCTCCAAACACACACATATACACACATGTATATACATACACACATATAAATGTATATACACTTTCCCGAATCCAGTTGTAACCATAGAGTTGGGTTAATAGTGAACCTCTTATATGATACAATTAACAAAGGTTTAGATGCAAAGTCTATGATTGCTTATTTCCATTTTGTAAAAGGAAGTGTTGAAGGATGGAAGACTAGGTTGAGATGTTAATCTCACAGTGACATCATCTGTGGGTGAAGACCTTTCAGTATTACTTACTCTCTCTATTGCAGAGCACAAATGCTTTCTCCTATATAATGCACGCGCGCGCACACGCACACACACACACACACACACACACACACGGACGCACACGCACACACGTGATGTGTGAATAAATCATCACCTTTCATTATGACACCTTTAGAAAGGTGTTTAAGCAAATATTCCCATCTGAGCTTTTCCTTTGGCTCAATTTATAACCCTGGAAGCTAGTCATAAGGGCAACAATAGAAATCAATGGATGTTAGCTTCTTCATGGTCATGGTGGTGCAGTATTAAGGATAATTTTGTTTCACTGCAAAAAAAAAAATACACGTAGAAACTATTTTTACACATATTCAAATGAAACATTTCAGGGTAACTGTTATCTCAAGAAACTTCATTTAAATTCTGTCTGCATAAACTACTAAGTAAAGGTGGATATGTCAGTGAGTGATACTGTGGAATCATACACATGTTTTATGTATGCCTTCTACATAAATAAACTTTATTTTGAGAAAAATTATAAAGCCTATCTGAATGGAAATTTCTCCTCAGTGGCTGCTATGTGCTTGAAACTCGGAGTGCTCACCTAAAAATAGCACACAGAAAAAAAGGGGGGGTCTGTTACATGACTCTATCAGTTCAGTTTTCATAACTATCCTAGCATTTTTGAGGCAGCCTACTTATGAAAAAAGATAACCATCTTTTCATTTAACATTCAATTTTAGGGCTTGATATTCTCAAGTCATGGTTTGTCCATGGAGCCTCATGGCCAGTCATCTCTTGCTGGACCACGATTGGGGGAGGGGACACTGCTTACAAAGTCACAGGTCAAGTCTGTCTGCACAGTACAGTGACCTGGGCTTTCCCCCTCATCTACATCTCTTAAGGTCCCAGTTCTGATAACATTACACTAAAGAACAGGTACAAACACTCAAGCCTTTTGGGACAACAGCTTTTAAATAGCTGTGAATATATTTCATAAAACTAGTTAAGACATTTAGCAACACCTCTGAGGTAATTACATGTTTTCATCTGAGATTCAACACTGTACTGGCCAATCCCACACCGTGTTATCTGTGTGAAGACCCCTGTGGGGAGTTTATGAGAAAACCTGCATGAGGGCCCTTTTCAAGTGATGCCACGGCCGGCCATGTCTCAGGTTGGCTCCAAATCTCATCCTGCTTCTTAAGATTTTGTTGATAAAATGCATTGTTGTGGCACTCTGTCTGATTTTAAAGGATGTTAGTGAAGTCTGGGAAGTAGAGGAAGCTTTAGCATGTCCCCTGGCATGCAGTGCTCTAAGCGACAGCTTCAGAGGCTACAGCAGGCTCCCTAGCAAGCAATACTCTGAGGGGTAGCATTGGAGACTGCGGCAGGTTTCCTAGCATCCCTAGTGTGAAGTGCTCAGAAGGGCCAGTGTCAGAGGCTGAAGACAGCAATTTTTATCTCTTGACTAAAATGAAAAGTTTCTCTGTTTACAACCCAGCTTGAACTAGTTCTGGAAAAACCAGAAGTGTACAGCTATTCTGAAAATAAGTCAATAAGGTGTTTTTCAGATGCTGATGGTCTGACACACAGTTGTCAGATTCCTAGGATAATAGACGTTAGGACATGGACCACAAGACACGGGTGCAGGTCTTTAATGGAGTCACTTTGATGAGTCTGACAGGCAAAGGAAGTGCAGCTCCTGATGCCCTGACAGTGGACTTTGCTTCTGACCACAAGGCAGTCATTGCTCTTCCCCTTCACACACAGCTGGACCGATAGTGCCAGAATTGATGCATCTGTACTGAAACTTTTGTAGTTCCCAGAGTTGCTTGGTTTAGGAGAATGAGAAAGTGTGCAACGCTGGTCTATCCACGTGAGGACAGTATTCACATCAAGGTTGTTCTGTTGTGTCTTGCCATCAACAGGACTGCCTGAATGAGGAAACTGAGCCTCCAGCACCTTACACTTTCAGATATTTCCTAGTTTGCTTTCTGCTGCTTTGATGAGGACCTCATCAAAGTCTTCAAAAAAAATGTGATGGGCAGAGCCCACCCACATGAAAATGCCCAACAGACTTGCCTACAGGACAATCTGATGGAGGCTGTCCTAATTACAGTTCTTTCTTGCCAGATAACTCTTGCTTATGTCAAGCTGAAAAACAACCAATAAGGGCAGTGTTCAAATTCCAAACATTTGTGTAAAGAAAGTGCTTTTTATGTTCCTGAAGCATTGGCTCAACAGACATTAACCACTGAGGATTTTCTAAAGACCTATTATGTGTTATTGATTTTTTTCCTTCTCCAGGTCCCAAAGTACAAGTCACGTTTTATTTTTAATTGTTTATTGTATGTACTTTTTATTTTATGTGCATATCATTTACTTGTAAGGATGTCAGTGCACCACTTACATGCCTGGTGCTGGTGGAGGCTAGAAAAGGGCACTGGAATTTCTGGACCCTGAGTTAAATGGTTGTGAGCCACCATGACGGTGCTGACAATCAAACCCAGGTCAGTAGCCAGTGCCTGTCACCTTAGAGCCATCCCTCTAACCCCATACTTCATATTTTAATGTGGTCCCTTTCTCATGAACTGACAACTTTACTGTTATTACAAGAGGTGTCAGTGGTTATATCCTGCAAGGTAAATTTAAATAGTTGTAGATGTCTTGCAGAAAGCCAGTGGTGTGGCTATGTAAGCCTCTCAGTGTCTGACCTGTGTGCCTTGTAGACTCTCTTAGTACCAGAAGGGAAGACTATAACTTACTGTCATATAGACAGTGTCTTTCTCTAGCTTCGATTAGAAAAGAGGTGTCACAGATCATCAAGTATGAATTAGAGTTCATGAGGTACTAACTTGTTTGAGTCTTGGGAAGAGTTAGGGTACTTACCTGCTAGTACTGTGCTGTTGTGCAATCAAATGCTCACCTACAGTTATCACTACAAAGTCCCAGAGGCCTTAATAGGCTTGAGTTGAGTGCCAGGCTTTGTTGACTACCCTTCCTGAGGAGTAGATGGGGAATGGGGTGGAGGTGGGGTGAAATGGAGGGAAGTGGGAGAAGTGAGAAGGGGAATGGTGGTTGTTATGCAAAATGAACCAAAATTTTTAAATAAAAAAAAGGCATGGTTTCTTTAGGGGTAGGCCCTCTGTGCCATCAATCTCTAATTTGGCTCCCAGATAGGATATAGGTAAAACTGAAAGCCTGCTCTTAGCCCTGTGCACTTCTGATTTTTCTCTCTACTTTTAGCACATTGCTACTCAGGCTCCCCAGTTCTCTCTTCTAGTGGGCCAGGAGATCCTCACCATGGTCGCTTGAAGAGCAGAATCAGCATCTTCCTTTGCTTTCCATCTCTTTATTCACCATTTCTCTTTTCTCTTTGCTGTGACTCTCTGATAAATTCATAGTCCGTACAGTTTTAACTAGTGCTAATTGATTAATGCATCTTAATGACAGTTAATAGTTTAATCTGCTAGCATGTTAAAAGGACTTTTTAGAATTATAACCTTGTTTTAAACCAAAAAAAAAAAAATAGCTCAGAGTGAGAATTTAAAGCTTGCTGACAAGTCACATGGGAAAAGTGTCATAATGCGTATTTTTCACATTTGAACATCTCTGGAATCAAAGGTACACTGTTTTTGAATTAAAAATTTACTTTATGTGTATGGGTGTTCTGCATGCATGTAATGTCTCTGCACTGCACGCATGCCTGGTGCCCAAGGATGCCAGAAGAAGGCATTTGATTCCCAGGAACAGGAGGTACAGATAGTTGTGAGTCAATACTTGGGCTCTGAGGTTTGAACCAGGGTCCTCTGGAAGAGTATCCAGTATTCTTAAGTGTGGAGTCATCTCTCCATCTACAAGGAAACATTCTTAAAGTAAGAAAGCAGTGTGCCATACTTTGATTGGCAGCATTATTTGTTCACTTTTAGTGATACATAAAACAGTGTGGTTAAAATCAGTGATACCTTAGATTGATTTAGAGCAAAGATGTGGTGGGGGTGGTAATAAAACAAAGTCAACTACTAGCACAGTGATCAGACAGCCTCAGCATGGGACACAGTTTGTGCCAACTATTCATCACCCGATATGATACCTAAGACTATATAAAGAATTCTACAAATTAAATAACCCTTAAATTTAGGCTGCCAACTAACAAATCTGCTATTGAAATTATCAAACTGTCCTCAAAAGTAGAAATAAAAATAACCAATCAGTTTTTTTAAAATGTTCAGCATCCTTAGCCATCAGGAAATACAAATTTTAAAACAACTTTAAAATTCCATCTCATTCCATTCAGAACGGATGTCATCAAGACAAACAACAAAACCATTTGGTGAGGATCGGGAAAGGGGAAATCCGTATGTTCTTGGTGTGAACGTAAAACAACATAACCATCATGGAATCGTGAATGCTTCTCCAAAAGCAAACTAGAACTTCCTATCTTCCAGCTTTACTGCTCTGAGCATACATCCAAAGGGTCTATATCCAACCTCAGAGTCACTGGCACATCCATGTTTATCGTATCTGTTTTCACAATAACAAGACAATGGAACCAGGCTATGTGCCCATAAATAGGTGAATACTGAAAAAAATTTACATACATACACAACATACATACACACATGTGTGGCCATATGTGTGTGTTTAAATACACAGAACTTTATTTTCACCTGTAAAACATGAAATATTGCAAATTTCAGGAAAATGAATGGGTTTATAAAATATTATATAAAATGAGTTAACCGAGACAAAAATCATATAGTCTTTCTCATATGCAGCTCTCTCTAGCTGTGTGAAAAAGTGGGGGTGTGTATGAATATGGACTGTAGAGGCGTTTAGGAAGGGAGGAGGACAGTGACTCATGTGTGATATGAAAGCAGAGAGGAAGCTATGGGGGACTGGAAGGGCATAGTGGATGCTGGTAGGTATTCAAGAGAAGCTGGAGGAGCAGAATCAATGAAATGAATTCTGTCTGAAAAATTCCATAATCATAATGAAACAAGATAATCTGTGTGATAATTAAAATTTTAAAGTAAAAATATATTTACTTTCTCTATTTTTCCAGCTACTAACATTGTACTAGATGATAACTACTTCCCCCAATTATAAACATAACTCTCTCTCTCTCTCTCTCTCTCTCTCTCTCTCTCACACACACACACACACACACAAAACCATACAAACTGAAAACTATTAAATACATATGATGTGACCACTGAACTATGGAAATTTCTAATTAGCTGCAGTGGAAGCTTCATTTTCAATTTTAGGGCTTTGTTGAGGGGATTGAAAAATGCTTTTTTTTTTTTTTTGACTTAGTTTAAGATATTGTAAGAAATATCTGGAGACAACATCTACTCATGCTGTGTATTTCCTACTTTTAAAAGCTGTCGTTTATAATCCTGATTTTCTTCTTATACCACCTCATTTTGTTATAGAAGATAATAGTATCTTAAAGGACTGTCTATCTCTTAAAGATAAAAAGGCTTTGTGTCCATAATTACCCATCACGTGAGACACAATTTTGAATACAAGAGTGTCATTCCTTCTTTTTGGAAGACATTAGAAACAATCGCAGAATCAAAAGCAAGCTCATCAACAGCGACAGCAAAAAAATTCAGTCAGAAAATTGGCTAAAATTCAGCTCTTTGTGCTCTTGAGACTTAAGGCCGCCTCTGAAAGAAAGCTCTTCAATTTTCTACCGCACAGACCCATTGCCTCCTTTCAGATGGCTCCCTCTTTGATGCAGTTTAGCAGTGCTCTTGGCAAGAGGCGTGTTTATTTAAATAATCTTTGCACTTGGGTTTACCAGACTCCACCGCTGCACTCCTTCGGAATTGTGCGCCAGCTCCAAGATGCTCCACGACGATGTAAAACTTTATTGCCATTTAAGTTCAAAAGCGAAGACTGCAGGTGTAGGCTTCTCAAATGTAACACTTGTTCTGTTTTGCCGTTGGATAATAATTCTTGGTGTACTTTGCCAATGAGTAGGATTTCTATTAACCTGTTATTATAATCTAGTACTTAGAAACTTTCTGAAAATCCAAGTCAGTATTAGGCTTTATGTATGTACAGAGTCAGATTTCAGAATACGTGTGACACTCAGCTGCTATTACTACTTTTTTCCCCACAAACTTACTTAGTATGTATAATCCTTAGCAAAAAAGTGAATGCTTCTAGTGCTAAAAGTTAGTGCTAAAGCTTATTCTTTTTCTCAGCATCTTAGCTCAGATTTGCATTTTTAGATTGCCAATCTTTAAAGAGAAGTTTCCTGAGTGAATAAGAAATAGGATCAGGATCATGTGACTGTTGGAATAGGAAATTATGGTGAGGCTCGTGAAGCATGGAGAACTAATGGTAACGTAAGGCTGTATACAGATGAAGGGATTCCTGTAGCCTCGGTACAGAAATCGAATCTCACCCCTTTTAAGCATTTGCCTACAGGTAGGTCAGAGCTTTGAAAATGAATGTCTGGTCTGTGGTGGCAGTGTGCTTCCAAAAATTAATGTCATCTTCCCATATACACCTGTACCCACTGAACTCTGAATTTCCATCTGAAGCTAAATCCTCTAGCTGCAAAGCCACTCTGTTTATAGAAGCCAGTGGAATCCTACCAGACCAAGATCTGGGAAATGAGGCATTCTCAAGAAAGGCACCTCAGAGCCTGTTACAAGCATAATGGAATGTAGCCTATACAGAATTTCTATACGGAGTTTTCCTCTACAGAGAGCTCCAGGTGTAGAATAGACTTGCGAGGCTTAAGCATTCAACTGCCTAAAGGAAGGATCATGTCACGGGACCTTTTTGTGCCCGTTGAGCCAAGGAATTTCAACTCTGTCACACTTGGCTTATGTGGTTTCTGAGTATATGAATGCCTGCAATAGTCTTATTTATGTTGTTGTATATGTGTACATATAAATTTATATTGATATATAGATATTTATGCATATATAAAATTAATGTATTAGACTATAGCAATATTATGTGTTTAATATTTTTATTTCCTTTCTTTAATCTTCTGAAGATTCAAACTATCTCTCTTGTCAGTCTCCATATATTTGCTTAATTAAAAATATGCATAGGTACTTAGTTGTGTGTTTGCATCATATATATAGTTTTAAATATTTAGTTCCTTCGTTGCCAATGTTTTCTTAATAGAGAATTTTGTGTATCTTTTATTTTCAGTATTACTGGCAAAAAATGAGTGGCATATTTTCAATCAAGTTTGCGTGGTTTTGCTTGCTAGAAGAAAGGAATGCAAAGCATATTGTTCCATGCGGTGACTCATGACATTTATAGGTACTGCTAGGGAGGGTAGTGGACTACTTACATTTTGTCTTTGTAGAACAATAAAAACATTTCTGAAATAGTCTTGCTGATAGAAGAATGTGGCTGCAGAGTTTGAAAGATTTACAAATTGTGCTTCACTCTGCTTAGTAGCTGCAGTTCCTCAAGAAATGCCTCATGAGTTAGCAAGTGCGAATGAACAATGAGTACTATGCTCTTGCTCTGAGTCCTCTCGCTCTGAGTCAGCCACTGGAGCTCGGACTCTAGAGAAGGAGACGTGAACTGGGTGAGGCACACACCTGCCTTTTAGCTCTTTGGAGGCAGAGGCAAGAGATGCTGGTTCAAGACCAGCCTGGACTACCAACAAGATACTGTTTTAAAAGAAACACAATCAAGCATTCTTCACATTTGTGTGCAGGCCCTCAACCCTCTCCCGAGTCCAGTGTCAGTCACTGGGAGGAAAGCTCACAGCGCTGTGCATTGTTGCTCTCAGGATCATTGCAGTGGCTGCTGTCACATTTCTTTCTTGGCTGTGCTGGTATTCACAAGGCACTGATTATGCTCAGAATACAGTTTTCTGTGTGAAGGTACCTCAAAGACCTTTCAAGTTTCTGCTTACACTAAAGGAAACCACATGTTTATATTGTAGCTCTCAAATATTCCTCCCCACACTTGAACACAAGGGCTCTCCATGAACGTGTATACATTTGTGAGGCTTGGCTAGCACACAACATTACAAGTGCTGAGGACAGGTAGTTCTCAGCCACTTGCTCTTAAACATACTGAGAGAATTTGCTGTGGGGACGGGTCTGAGTTTGTTGCTCTTGCCAGATGGCCATTGGGATACTCTTGTCATTCTTAGTCAATCCTGTCCTGTGCTTGGGAAGAAACACTTCTCTGGGCAGCATGCTAGGTGCAGCTATTAATCTGTACCAGGGACTTCTTCATACTGCTTGGAACAAAGTGATTATCAATAACAGAAATTTTGAAATAGAAATCTGAAGCGCTGGTCAAATGAGTGATAAAATACTACTTGGGGATGTTTATCTTGTTAATACAGATACAAAAAGGGCATCAAGTTTTATCTGCTGTTATTAAGCTTATTGAGATGCTAATGAGAGTTGAGTCCTAGTTGAAAATATTTAGGGAATTTGGTCATGCCTCTTAAGGTCTTGTTCTTGGACTAGCCTCCCTGAGGGATTATTTGTGTTCATAGTGAGTTGCCTTGATTTAGGCCCTGTCCAAAAAGTAGAGATGTGGCGGACAAGCCGCCCTCTCTCAGCATGGCTCTCTAGAAAGTCATTGCTAAATGTAATTTAGAGTAACTGGAGAGGCCTCTCTGTATCTTTGTATATTTTGTGACTACTTGCTATGACCCCAGGCTGAAACGCCTGGTTTGAAGTCTACCTTCTGGCTTATAAAAAAAATGGCCAAGCTTTTGCAGAGAGGCTTTGTCCCTAATGCCTAATGCAAAGCTAGTTGGATTGCCTGGACTTTTGTTAGCCTGGGTAATTTAATCTGTGTAAACAGTCAAGTTACTAAGGAGAAGTGGAGAGCCTAGAGAGAGGTACATTGCACCTGCAGCCTGGTTACAGGACGCGGTAAGGGCCCAGAAGACTTGTCTTTAAGCCAAAGCAGTTCTACTGAATTAAAAGGGTGTCAGCTGCTTTTCATATTCCATGTAACCAAAATCTCTCATTGAAAAAGGAACTGCAGGTTCTTGGGAAGTGAGACTTGTATATACCAAGTAAAGCAGAGTCTGTTTTCCTGTCTAGAACAGCATTTCTCAACCTGTGAGTCACGTATAAGGTATTTGCATTACAGTTCCTAACAGTAACAAAATTATAGCTATGAAGTAGCAACAAAATGATTTTATGGTTGGTGTTCACCACAACATGACGGATTGTATTAAAGGGTTGCACTGTTAGGAAGGTTGAGAACTACTGCTCTAGAAAGGAGAAAACAAGGAGATCAGATGTATTATATGTACAGTTTCTCTGATGACTCCTTTTTTTACAACAACAGAAAGAAACCCTATGAAATAGAGTGATGCTTGAGGATTTTTAGAATATGGGCATTTTCTTCTGTGCATTGAAGATATCACATGGAGTTTATCTGTGTATAATGTATTGTTTCCCTACCTCTCAAAATCAATGGAAACAGAAAGAATGGAAGCGTGGACATGACAGAACAGGGAGAATGTGCATGCAAACCAGGGCTTGCCTTCACACAACAGGAATTCTTGAGTGACTGCTTGGAGAAGCTTATTACATTAGTGGCTGGGAATTTTGGCTTGGGAGCCTGAATTGCTTAGCAGCACTGCTGCACAATACCTGTCTGTCCTTGTAACAGGGACGGAGCCTCCTCAGACTGTTTGTGTTTAAAGCAGGTGAGTAAGATTGTTGTGAGGACAGATTCGCAAAGCATGGAGAGCTAGTTCCTGGGCCATGGCGCCTGATAATCAAGATTATTTATATTGCTTGTGTTGTAACTGGTAAGGTCTGCTTTTGAGTTAGAGGTAGTTTTCTAGGAATGCAGGTTGTGGAAAAAAAAAAAGTCAAGCATTGTGCTTCTAGAGGACAAGGCTTGGATAGAAAGCAAGGGTGGAGGTAGGGGATGGGAACAATTCAGGGAAGAATGCTGTAACATTTCTGTTGTCGTGGTGTATGCAGACACACTGCTTTTATAATAATAATAATAAAAAGAGGAACAAAACCATGTTCCTTTCTAGAGAACAGCTTGTGCACCACATAACATCAAATCTTAAAATAAAATTTATTAGGATGACTATTATCACCTCAGCATGAAATGGCACCCCACTGAGAATTGCAGGAGCAATTTCTGTGTATTGGCAGCAGCAACATATCAGCATGGCCATGTGTGCTTTAGTTTTGCAAAGTAAAACGTGACATTCTTAAAATGCATGTGTAAAAGCCATAGGTGGAAAATCTTGAAAATGTAGGCTTCCCCCAGGAGCCATAAACCCAAGTTCCTGTTGCTACACCGAAGGCAAAACCAAGTCTGCCTCAGAGACGAAGCTGGCACAAAGTTGACATTCAGCAAAAACACAGGGTTGTTAAAGGAATGAGAAATTTCTGTTTATATTTCAGGTATTGTGCTAAGCAGAGAACAAGTCCCTAGTATAGCACTGAGGCTACTAAATTTGGAATTTAAGAGTCACATATGAACACAAGAGAGTTCCGGTAACTTGGAGATGGTTCATAGATTTTTCCGGTTATGGAGTTATTTTGTAGATTTAGTAAGCTAATAATAGGCAGTATCACTTGAGGAGCTACACTGTTGCAATATGTATTCCTGAAAGTTATTACTTTCTTTGATCACCTAATTATATAGCCCTTTATCTCAACTATTCTCGTACTCCCTTGGATGCAATCTGAGAAAGCCACTTTCCATTACTTTTCCTCAAAAGCACTAATATTCCACTTAGTTTAAAAATATAGGTCACTAAAAAGCTCAAAACACATTCTGTTTCAGGAAGGTGCTTGTGTATTAACTATAATTCACTTCATAGGGGAAAATGAGCATAAAGAAAGGAAGAAAATGTTCATTGGTATATTCAATAAATTCTGTATGTTTAGTGTTAAAACCAATGCTCAGTATGAAAATACGTATTGTTATGTCCAAATCTGTGAAGTCCCCTCAAGGCCAACAAGGAAACTGAGTCCCATATGTAAAAGCAAAGAGCCTTTATTTTAATCAAGTTTGCAATCTCCGTCTCTCTGCTTATCCAACGAATTGGAATAACTGGAGAGCCCCGAGCTCAATTAGAATTGGTTTTTTAATTGGTAAATGTGGGGTGAGGGGGTCTCTGAGGTTCAGGACCCCTGATTGTCTGATATTTGTCTAGGGTGTCCTGGTGAGGTGCACTGGCAGGTGTTTCTATCTACAGTGCTTGGAATGCCAGGCATTTCCTTTGAATGGTCTGCTCTTGGGTGGGGGTCGGGTTGTCCCAAGCTTGTGGTTCTTTCTTGCTACCAGGTATTGCTTCAGGGTAAACTGAGACTCAGGCCTCTTATTAAATTTATTGAGGGCCAAGTTCTATTCTGGCAAGGGATAATGGGTGGAAATAAAAACTTTCCTTTGAGTGACCTGTCTATACTTAGCTTAGCTGGCCCCCACTGTAGAAAATTGAAGATTTCAGTCCTCTATTCGCTAAATTCTTCAACATGCCCATCATCAGCTAAAACTCAATTTATTCAACTTTTTTATTTGAGGTTAAGCATAGATAGTGAAACATACGAATCTTACTTATAAGCTGTTGGACAAACATATGCCTCTATGTTACTTGAACACCTTTTAGATAGAGAAGAACACTATCTTCAGATAGACTGTCTTTTCCCAGTCACCTCTGGTCAGCTCTGGACTCTCCCATCATAGTGATGAAGACATGACAACAATTAAGACTGGCATAGTGGCAGAAGCAGACGGCTGGCTAGTTCCTTTGTATTACTTGTCAGGAAGCAGAAGGTGAACAGGAAGCGGGGTCTATACTACAGGCATGAAACTTAACACATACTTCCAACACACCATGGCACAGAGTGTACATTTTACTTTCTGTAAGAGGTGGGATGGCAGCAAAATCTAGGAAAAATCAGACCAAAATAAACCCCAAAGTCAGCAAGGCAAAAGCCTGCAACTGCATTCCCAGTATCTTGGACTCATAGAAGAATTGCCTCAGTTCTAAAAAGGTTAGCTTGTGTACCTCTCTCTTTCTACTGTTTGTAGCATTCAGAGCCCTAGTCTTGGGCTAAATCCACTTCATGCAAGCATCTGTGTTATGGGATATTCTTACATTGTGAAAATGAATTGCTGCTACTGGTGTAATAAAAAGCTGGTCAATAACTAGTCAGGACTTCTGACCAGAGAGAGGACTCTCAGAAGAAGGATGGAGGAGATGCCAGATAGACAGAGAGGAAACAAGAGGAACAAGACAGAGAGAAGTAATGCCATGTGGTAGAATGCAGATTAGTATAAATAGGTTAATTTTAGTCTTAAGAGCTAATGAGGAACAAACCTAAGCTTTCAGCCGAGCTTTCATAGTTAAAAGGAAGTTTCCATATCATTATTTGTCAACTGGCATCCCAAGGAAGAATCCTACTACACACCTGTTTTTGGCAAACACCCCTTTCAGGGTATTTTTACAGACACTCATACTCTGTTACACAGTATTTGGCCACAGATGCTCTCTGAAACTTGTGGGCAAGGCTCCATGATCCCTGAATCTTACATCCTTCATGCCTCCAAAATTGCTACCATGTGGATCATACTGTCAAGTTCTGCTGCCAGCTCAGGATGCTGCCTGAACCCATTGGAGCACACTTGTGTCAAGTTCTGTTTGCTGCTCCTAATGCAATTCTTCCCTAGACAATTCTGTTCCAGGAGTAGGAAACCTCTTCAGCATTCTATGTTAGGCCTTCCCCTTTCAAGCTAATTTGTATTTTTCAGCTTGTGTTCTAAGTAGGTGAGATCCTCACATTAGGACACCTTTCTTACTGTCCTAATGCAGAACAAGGGATTCTTTCTTTAATGGTGCTATTGTGTTCAGTTAGGGCTGCTTTGTTGTCTGTGCTCTCTCTGTTCACAACTTGAAGCTTTCTCGAACACCTTTCCTGAGCAAACGCTATGGTTTTAATTCTTATTCATCCCTTGTTGGTCTCGCTCATGGTAGATCTGAATGAGAGCAATGAGAGTGACCATGACAGGCCTCAGTTTTGAAATGCCTTGAAATTTCTTCTGCTGAGGGAATGAGGCCATTACTTTTATATTCAACCACCCTCGAGTTCGCAGGATACAGGCAGAATGCTGCCAGATTCTTTGCCAGAATATAAGCTGAATGGTTGCTTGCCTAGCTCCCAGTAGAGTCCTTGTTTCCTTCTGAAGCTTCATGATCTTAGCCTCC
Organism: Alexandromys fortis; assembly: GCF_014885135.2. Lineage (NCBI taxonomy): Eukaryota > Metazoa > Chordata > Mammalia > Rodentia > Cricetidae > Alexandromys > Alexandromys fortis. The sequence goes on from NW_026068015.1 coordinate 753,579, forward strand.
ACCATCTGTATTTTTCTCTTCTCTGTCTTAAAAATGCCCACCAGAATACTCCATTAAGGCTTGCTTATGGCATTCTTGGAATTTTCTTTTTTTTTAAATTTATTTATTTATTAAAGATTTCTGTCTCTTCTCCGCCACTGCCTCCCATTTCCCTCCCCCCTCCCCCATCAAATCCCCCTCCCTCGTCAGCCCAAAGAGCAATCAGGGTTCCCTGACCTGTGGGAAGTCCAAGGACCACCCACCTCAATCCAGGTCTAGTAAGGTGAGCACTTACTAGGCTCCCACAAAGCCAGTATGTGCAGTAGGATCAAAAACCCATTGCCACTGTTCTTGAGTTCTCAGTAGTCCTCACTGACTGCTATGTTCAGCGAGTCTGGTTTTATCCCAGGCTTTTTCAGACCCGGGCCAGCTGGCCTTGGTGAGTTCCCAATAGAACATCCCATTGTCTCAGTGTGTGGGTGCACCTCTCGCGGCCCTGAGTCCCTCGCTCGTGCTCTCTCTCCTTCTGCTCCTGATTTGGACCTTGAGATTTCAGTCTGGTGCTCCAATGTGGGTCTCTGTCTCCTTTC
>NW_026068015.1:755007-815725 GCF_014885135.2 Alexandromys fortis
ATCTATCTATCTATCTATCTATCTATCTATCTATCTATCTATCATCTATAATCTATCTATCATCTATCTATCTATCTATCTATCTATCTATCTATCTATCTATCATCTATCTATCGTGTGTGCATGTGTGTGTCTGCACACACTACTTCATGTATGAAGGTATGCATATGGAGATCAGAGGACAGCTTGCAGGAGTTAATTTTCTCCTGCCATGTGAGTTCTAAGACTCAAACCAGGGGTTGTGTCACAGGTGTCTTTACTCACTGAGGAAGTTGGCCCTTCCAGTCAATCTGTAACTACAATAATGTTCTTAGAACTACCTGATTTAAGTAAGGACAGTAAAATTATAGTTTATTATTAAGCATATTATTATTATTATTTTTGTTTGTGTGGGTTTATCATACACATACATCAGAATCCACCCTACTTAATTCTTAATAACTTACTATTTTTCAAATTATTTAATCTACACTTCATTTTTTATATCTGGAAAGGAGCATATAACTTTTTATACTTAACTACATTATACTTAAAGGACATTAAATACATTATTAAAGAACATTTCAAATATTATTCAACTTATAAACAATGTTTATCTATTAGAAAATATTGTTTTTTCTGCTATAAATTCAACTATAGGCAGTACTCTGTATAAATATTTCTGTTATGTACACTTTATCTTCATATGTTTTAATATGGTTTGGATTTCATTGTTTTTTATATTTTCCCCAGATTTAGAACTTAAGGTTCATTAATGTCTAAAATATGCTAAACAATTTTGTACTATGTATGTATAATTGACCATATATACAGAACTTACTAAATGTAAGACTACATTGTAATTTCTGAAGTCTTATCTGATGCTTACTATATCCATAAGTCTCTGAAAGTAGTGAGAAAACAAGCTCAATCGTCCTTCAAATAAAGTCACCCCTTGTTTTCTAAAAATAAAAAAATTACAAACACTGGTCTGAAGAGATGGCTCAGTGCTTAAGATTGCTTGCTCTACAATTGTGAAGACCATAAAAGTTTGGATCCCATCACCTACATAACAAGCAGGGGATTCCCTGTAAACATTTGCAACTCCAGCACCAATACAGAGGAGACAGGAGGATGCCTGTGGCTGACTAGATTCCAGCCTTGCTGACATACAAGTCCTGAATTCAAGAAGGGACTCTGTCTCAGGGGAATAGAGGAGAGTGGTGGAGGCAGACTTTGACAGCCTATTTTGGCTTCTGCTCAAGTGCTCAGGCCTATGTGCATCTGCACAAACAAGTGTATGTACATTTACACAAATAATGTATATATATATATATATAAAATATAAAAATGAATCTTTATAAAAATTTCCACTATAATAAGGCACAAATGTATAAGTTGAATTGACTAAATAACATACTAATCAAAAAGCTACTGAATGACATGAGAGAAATTATGTCTCTAATCTTAGTACAGTCTTACACTTCAGTGTTCTGAAATAAATGCCAAGTACTATTTGGAAGTACATGAGGTTTTCCTGGCTTCAGGGGTCAGAAAGGGTTCTCTGGTAAATCCAGGAACTTATGTCCATTAAAAAACTTACTCATGGGAGTTTCTGGCACTGATTTTATTCTATTCTTTTAGTTCAATTGTGTGTGTGTATGTATGTGTGTTTATGGGCAAGTATGTGTGTGCTACAATGTGTATGTAGAGATCAGAAATTTCTCTTTTTCCACCATGTGAAGTCTGGAGATTGAACTCAGGTCATCTGGGTTGGTGTCAACTACCTCTACCTGCTAAGCCAGCTTTCCAGGCCTGCTGATAGTATCAAATTTATTAAAACTTAAATCAATCAAGATGTCCTTTAGTTAGTGACTGGATAAAAAGACTGCATCAATCTATTCCAGATAATACCATTCAAGATTGAGCAGTGGAGCCAGGAAAAAACACCAGAAAACCTAAACATACATTGAGGGAAAAAAGCCAGTCTTGGTAGGCTTTCCATTGTGTGATTCTAACAGCGTGGCAGAGTGGAAAAGGAGAAATCGTGGAGTCAATAAAATGATTAATGGTGTCTACAGTTTGGGTGGAGAGGATGAATAGGGAAAGAACATAACATTGATCAGGTAGTGGCAGTACTGAGTGTGATACTGCATTGGTGACTGTGCCATCATACATCTGTCCAGACACGTGATACAGCACAGCAGTCAGCACATCTGAACTCTGAATTTAGTGTGGACTCTAAGTGCAGTGGTGTATGTATATAAAAAACACTAGCTATGCTCATGTGGGCATAGAGAGTAAGTGGAAAATGTATTTAACTTTTGCTCAATATTGTTATGACTCTAAAACTGCTCTAAAATAATCTGTTAAAATTAATTATCAAATAAAAAAGAGAGGATATTCACTACATCCAGAAAAGTCATATTTGAGCTATAACCTGATAAAATGTTGCTAGATTGACAAAAAATGATATTTTAATGCAGTGAATAATAGCAGTGATATAACTAATGAACATGAGGACTTTTCTGTAGTGATGTGCAAATGCAGAATTCAGTGTAGTTTGTGGAAGACCCTGTTAATAGTATGTCATACATAGTTTCCTTTCTATGGAAAAGAGAACCCAGATAGTCTTAGAACAACAATGCTCATGGCTTTAGACATAGGGTCTTGAATTTTGTTTCTTTTTGCTGGTGTCTTCGTTAGGGTTTCTATTGCTGTGAAGAAACACCATGACCATGGCAACTATTAGGAAGGAAATCCTTAAATTGTTGTGGCTCACTTACAGTTCAGGGGTTTAGCCCATTATTGTCATGGAAAGAAGCAAGGCAGCATGCAGGCAGACCTGGTACTGGACAAGAAGCTGAGAGTTCTTATTTCTTTTTTTTTAAATAGATTTTTTACTGAGCTCTAAATTTTTCTGTGCTCCCCTCTCTGCTTACTCCCTCCCCTTCAACCCTCTCCCAAGGTCCCCATGCTCCCAATTTACTCAGGAGCTCTTGTCTTTTTCTACTACCCATGTAGATTAAATCCATGTATATCTCTCTTAGAGTCCTCATTGTTGTCTTGGTTCTCTGGGATTGTGATTTGTGAGCTGGTTTTCTTTGCTTTATATTTAAAAACCACTTATGAGTGAGTGAGTACATGTGATAATTGTCTCTCTGTATTATTTGGGTTACCTCACTCAAAATGATGTTTTCTAGCTCCATCCATTTGCCTGAAAATTTCAAGATGTTGTTATTTTTTTCTGCTGTATTCCGTTGTGTAAATGTACCACATTTTCCTTATCCATTCTTTAGTGGAAGGGCATTTAGGTTGTTTCCAGTTCTGGTTATGACAAACAATGTTGCTATGAACATAGCTGGACACATGTCCTTGTGGCACGGTTGAGCATCCTTTGGATATATACCCAAAAGTGGTATTACTGGGTCTTGAGGAAGGTTGTTTCCTATTTTTCTGGGAAATCAGCACACTGACATCCAAAGGGGCTGTACCAGCTTGCATTCCCACCAGCAATGCAAGAGTGTTCTCTTTACCCCACAGCCTCTCCAGCATAAATTGTCATCAGTGTTTTTGATCTTGGCTATTCATATAGGTATAAGATGGAATCTCAGAATTGTTTTTATTTGCATTTCTTTGATGACTAAGGATGCTGAACATTTCCTAAGTGTCTTTCAGTCTTGACTCACAGGCAACAGAAAGTGGTCTGAGTCACTGACTACTCCTACTCAACAAGGCCTCCTAATAGTGCAACTCCCTTTTGGGGGCCATTTTCTTTCAAATCACATTCTACTCCCTGGCCCTCAAATGTTTGTAGCCATATCATAATGCAAAAATGCATTCAGTCCAACTTCAAAAGTCCCCATGGTCTATCATGGTCTCAACAATGTTTGTTTGTTTGTTTATTTATTTTTTATTTTTTCGAGACAGGGTGTCTCTTTGGTTTTGGAGCCTGTCCTGGAACTAGCTCTTGTAGACCAGGCTGGTCTCGAACTCACAGAGATCCGCCTGCCTCTGCCTCATGAGTGCTGGGATTAAAGGCGTGCACCACCACCGCCCAGCATTCAACAATGTTTAAATGTCCAAAGTTCAAAGTCCCTTAGATTCATGCAATCTCTTAACTGTAATCCCTATTTAAAAAAACAGATTACATACTTCCAACATATAATGACACAGGATATACATTACTATTTCAAAACACAGGGAAGGGAGCATATCGATGAAATTCTGGACTGAAAACAAGCTGGGCAAACTCCAAACCCTGAATCTTCATGTCTGATGCCAAAGTGTCCTTCACATCTCCAACTCCTTTCAGCTTTGTTGAATGCAATATACTTTTTTCTCTTCAGCTTGTTCCACTTCTTTCTGTCAGCTTTTCCCTGCAAATATCTCAGGACTCTGGCATCTCTCACATCTTGGGATCTCCAAGGCATTCCAGGCTGCAACTTCACAGCCTCATACAATGGTCTCTCTACGTGTCCTTTCAGGGATACCCCTTACATATGCCTGGCCTCAGCATCTTTCCTTAGCCACAGGGGGAGATTCCATAACCTTTTTTTTATCGTCAACTTTTACTTAGAACCATGTGGGCAAAGTTGCCAAGTTCTTCTGCCTGCTGTGGCTGGAAGATGACCCTCTTTTTCAATTGCATCTTCACCAGCTTTCTGTTTCCCAGCATTTTCTTCACTGCCTAAGCTTGGCTGTCCTCAAACTTGTTCTGAGACCTCAAACTCAGAGACCCAACAGCCTCTCCATCTGAAAGGGTAGGATTAAAGGCATGCACCACCACACCTGGCTCTAAGCTTTTCTTTAGTTCCTTTTCACAAGTTGCAAACTTAACTGGGTGTGATCTTTCCCTGAGGTCACCACTCCCTTGATTCTGTCTCTTATCTGTTTATCTTCTTGAACACAGAACTTAGTTCCAATCCACTTTTTGGTGCTCCTTTTCTCCTCAAATACTTTTCCTTGCTCAGCTTGCTCCTTTTCATCATGTATCTTCGTTAGAGTTAACACTAGTAACTACACAACAGAGTCTATACCAGGTGGTTTTGACATTTCCTCTGCCAACAGAATTCATCCAAAACTTTTCATCTTAGCCTCAGGAAGACTCTTTAGACAAGGGGAAAAAGCAACCACATTCTTCTACAAAATATCACAAGATTGTTCATCTCTTCTGGGACCTCTTGATCCATGTGCCCAGAGTTCTAATCACATGCAGAACCACTGTCTTTCATGCTCCACCCAGAATGACCTATTTAGCAGCACTCAAAGAAAAGAACTTCAGCTGCTTTTCTAATCCACAATCCCAAGGTCCATATTCCTTCAAACAAAATAACATGGTCGGGCCTATCACAGCAATACCTACTTCCAGTACCACCTCTATCTTACTTAGGACTTTTATTACTGTGAGGAGACACCATGACCACGGCAACTCTTATAAAGGAAAACATTTAATAGTGGTGACTTACTTATAGTTCAGAGGAAACAAGGCAATATGCAGGCAGACATGGTCCTGGAGGAGCTGAAAGTTTTCACACCTTGACTTATGGGCATTAGGAAGTGGTATGTCTCACTGAGTGTAGCTTGAGTACATAAGAGATCTCAAAGCCTTCTTTCACAGTGATGTACTTCCTCCAACAAGACCACACCTACTCCAACAAAGTCACACTTCCTAATAGTGCCACTCCCTTTGGGGGTCATTTTCTTTCAAAGTGCCACAGCCAGCTTCCCTCACACTAAGGACTGGCCTTATGATCCAGCTCTGGTCAATGAGATCTAAATAGTACTCTGTTGAAGGATGAGAGAAAAAGGGACAAATACTGTTGACAATGTTAGTCATCTATCAGATACATTATGTTAAATGAGAAAGTATTCATTAAGCTAAAATCAATAGATTCTCTAGCATTTGAGTTTGCATATTTAGTTTGAATATCACAGTCTATGGATTCCTTCATGAACTATAATCTATGGAGGCCAACTGCCTTGGATAATATCACATCTCTTAGCAGACTATTTGGGATTTTGATGCCTCCACCCTCTTTGTTCAATCTGAAATCCATTGTGGCTATTGCACCATTGCTTGGCTTTCTCTCTTCTGTTCTATTTCTTTGTCTCATAGACTCTGATCCCAAGGGGTTGCTAGTAAACTTCCTACAGACATGCAGACAGACACCTGTACCTACTGACACATCACACTCAATATCTGGGAGTCAGAAGGGGTTATAAAAAGAATACCACAGATGTCCCTACAATTAAAATTTTACATCCATATTTGTCCTCTAGTCAGTACAGGCATATCTTGGAGATGTGGTGGGTATGCAAATTCAGCTTCAGACTACCACAGGGAAGTGGATGTCATAAAAAGTGAGTCATATGATTTTTTTTTTTCATTAGTTTACATTATACTACAATCTGTTAGATTTGAAATAGCATTATCACTACAAGAAAGTGATATTTTTCATTAAAAATACTTTATTCCTAAGAAAATATAACAGTGGTTTGGGTCTTAAGCACATCATAATCACTTTGTTGACATGAGCACTTTGCTCACTATTGATCATTGATAGATGATCAGTTGATGTTCACTGTAAGTTGGGGTGTCTATGCCAGTTTCTTAAGGAAAGAAAACAATAAAATTTCCTATATGAATTGCCTTATCTTCTCACGAGTGGCTTCTCTGCAGCATTTGATGCTCTTGGGTAGGTAGCACTTTAGCCATAGTAGAATATCTTTCGGAACGGGAATTAATCCCCCCAGATTCTGACTCTGCGGTGTCAGTTAAGTTCACAACCTATTCTAAATTTTAACTGTCGTTTTAACAGTGTTCTCAGGATCTTCCTAGGAATTGATCCTATCAGAAACATCTATCCTCTGCTAACCCCTAAGAAGCTACTCTACAACCATGACTTCATAACAACATTGCAATAACTCTTCTTCTTTTCTTTTCAATCTACACATCTGATGCCAGTTTTTTTGTTTTGTGTTTTTTTTTTTCTGTTTCTACCACATCTCCTGACATCTAAGACCACTCAAAATCAGTCTAAGGATGTCAATCAACTACTTCCAAACTCTGCGTGGGTCGATATTTTCACTTGTACCCCTGAATCACCAATACTTTAATGCCATTGCAGAGACGAATCTTTTCTAGAATGTTTTAAATTTACTTTCTATCAGAGGAATCAGTATGGCAAATAAAACCTTATGAAAAAGACTGGAATTGTTCCTTGATCCATGCTTTTAGGAAGGATGGTGTGTTAATGGGCATGAAAACAATATTAATTCTGTTGTGTGTCTCTATTGGTGCTCTTTAGTGATTAGGCACCCCGTCACTGAGCAATGCTATCTTGAAAGCATTCTTTTTCCCTGAGCAGCAGCAGCTCTCATACTCAGTTAATCATGCTGGAGGCAGATGTGCTGCCAGCCAGTTTCTGTTGCTCCATTTGCGTACTACAAGGGAAGTAGACTGAATACAATTTTTATGAGCCTTATAAGGGTGGAAAAGAAAGATTGGTGTTAGCTCAGAGTCACCAACTGTAGACACCCCCAGAGGAGTGCCAACTTTTCCTTTGTAAGTATTGAAGCCAGTCTTTGACTTCTTTTCTGTAGCTATGGGAGTTCTAGATGGGATTTCCTTGTGAGATAGGGGTGTTTTTTTTTTCTAAATATATATCGCAAGTCTTTTGTTTCGTGTAGCCTTTGGCAACTAAGGACAAGCTGAGGAATAGCAAACGGGAAGCAGAGTGTTCATTAGAGACACATGGGTATGGTCATGTTGAGAAGGGCATGCATATTAGTTATTCATAGTTCTCCTGAAATGTTTGAAGATTCTGTTTTTGTAGTGTCTGTGTTTTTGTTTGCTTGTTTTCAGAGCTTACATCAAACTGGGTAGTACAATTACGTAGATTGACGAGATTAGCACAGGGCATTGGTTGACGAGATTAGCACAGGGCATTGGTTGGGGCACTGATCACTTCCATCCTCAGGCTGTGTAGGAGACCCTGTCATCAGTTATCATTTTAGGCACACAGATAGTCACTCATTACGTTGGAGATTCCCAGTGTTTTAGAATCATTTGGCAAGGAGCTGGAGGCAGCAACCAAATATACACTTGTTATATTACAACATTACAGCAACATGATTTAGTGCAGCTAAGGACTGGGAACACAGTTCCAAAAAGCTTTCAATGCCCTGGCGAGGCATGCTTTTGCCCAAATAGAGATCATCTGGGGTGCTGAATGTGACATTTCAGGAGAACTTCATCTTGTGATAAATTTCAATTCTGAGAGGGCTCAGCCTCAGCAGAAAACTCCAATTGGCCATCTGTAGCCAGTACTAAAAGGGATGCTTATTGACCTTTCCATTTCAAAAGAACTATTTCAAATCAATCATGCAAGAGGCCGTTTGATAGTAATGTACAAACCATCAGTCCAAATAGACCTCCTTTGCAGAAAGTCATGAAGAATCAATAGTGCTTTTTTTCTGAACTCCAACTTGCAAGGTTTTTCAGCACCAGTACAACGTTGTCAGTATAAGGGATTTGAAGTCTATTTGATTATTAAGAGACTTCCATTTATTGTGAGTATGGTGGGGCTAACATATCTTTGATTTATAAGGAAACACATTGCCAATGGCTTTAGTTTCCTATAGTTTTTTAAAGTGTGTGATACGCATACTCAGAGATATTACCAAATTTTTATTAAAGATAAGTCACTTCAAGTTACATAAGTCAATAGTTTATATTGACATATATAATTTTGAGAAATATTTTAAACACACATACATTTTCAAATAGAGTTGTTATTCAGGTCTTTTCAGCTATGGTTTTCCAAGATTTCTACCCTTGAAAAACATTTTTAAAAGTAGTTGTAACAGAAAATTTGTGAGTCAAACTAAAAAAAAAATTTACATATTATTACATTAGAATAGCATACTTGAAAATATTGCTTACGATCTAATTGAAATTACTTTATAATTGTTGCCATGTAATGATTTTGTATACTTGAAGGGATTTTAGCTTTATCATATGATAAATTTATTTCACAGTGATAAAGTTGTACAAACTCATGTTTTGCCAATCAGAAGGCTGATTACAAGTGCCTGATACACCTTCTCTCAAGGTAAAGAAACAGCAGGTATCCTACTGTGGTATGTTACAGAGTGCTGAGTTGGTGTGACAGAGAAGTTACCGGATGGAGAGATGTGGGGCGGTCTTCTATAGAAGAGTAAGTGCATATTGTCCACTCTTCTGCTTCTTTAGTTCACCCTCTAAACAAGAGGACTTAACTCGTCAAGGAAATAAGAAGCAAGAGTTTCCCAGCAGTCTTTGCTGAACCCGTCATCATCTGCCCAACAGCCTGTGGTGCTTACAAGGCTGGACTTGTTTGGTTATCACACCGCTGTATTGTACCAGAGAAAGGCCTCAGCCTACCCTGTGTTAACATTCACTTGACTCCTGGTTAACAGCAGTTTTGAGATCCTGCCCATCTAGGTTCCTGTGTAGCAGGTTAGAATCTATACTCAGGTGGCTCCACCTATTCTCCAGATACTCCAGGTAATACTTGGGAAGCCCATTGAAAGTGTCAATCCCCAAAGACCTAAAGGAAATAATTTTGCTGTTCTGCTTAACCACTGACTTTTGAGAAGTGGCCATGTGGTCCGCCCATCCACCCTATATCCCTTAGAAGCATTCTGAACAACAGCTTCTGTCATTGACTTAGCCTTCATCCTGGAATGTACCAAGCAGCCATCCCTGAGAAGTTGTCACGTGGCTACTCCTCTCAATCTTTGGCCAAGAACATAGTTGGGTAGCTCCTTCTGAACTTGTTGATTTACAGAGGTCCTGCAAAGCTAAGTGGTGGATTTATTAACTCATGCACAACCCAGGAATCAACAAATATTCTACCCTGAGTTTTGCTGTAAAGTACAACTCAGTGAGAGCTGCTGCAACAACATCCTGCAGAAGCAGTTAAATTGCCTTGCTCTGAGATGTATGTCCCACTGAGGCCCTGCCAAACAACCAGGACTCCCTGTCTGTTCATCTTCAGCACAGGAAGCAGCTACCAGTCCTACCTGGGCAGGTCAGTAATGAGAGGCCAAACATAGTGACTCATGCCCACTTTGGTTAATGACAGCTTCTGGATTTGTAGCAATTGGCACATCTTGGTTCCTGTGTAGCTCATTTATACTGTGACACACTCTATTCTGAGATCAGCTACCTGGTGGTACTCTTGTTCCCTATGATCCACAGAAATTGCCGAGGGCCCCACAACTGCATCTGTGTACATCATGCCCGGAGCTGCCAGTGACCCACCCTACCTAGTGGAGGTAGATCCCAGTAAGGCTTGTCATCCACAGCCCTCAAAGCTGGTCAGCTGAGATATCTGCACAAGTTATCAGGATTGATTACAGCTAAAGATTCTACGGAAGTACCACAGGAAAGCACTCAGTTGTAATCAAAGCTTCTTCAGCCTGTCCTACCAGCTTAGGGTTCATGTGCAGGTCATCATTAGGGCTGGCAGAAGGCCTCATCTCTGTCTCCTAGACACAGAAATCACAATGTGGGGACACAGGAACACAAAAAGCATGGAATTCATCCCTGGCCTGAGCAAGCAATCAGAATGATGATCTTAAGAAAACAAAGAATTTACATTTCAAAGAAATCATAAAAAAATGAGAAATTTAAAATGCAATAAAAATAATAAGCCAAAAATAAACAGATAGAATAAGAAAAATCTAGTGGCGAGCCTCAAGAGAAGAGTACAGGCAGAAAGATTGTCCATGATCTAGGATGAGTGTTTTCTAGTAACCCCTTGACGATAAATACAATACAATAAAGTAGTGACAAGAATGAGGAAGGCCTTGTGTCACCGTTCAGTAAGCAGACATAGTCACCATAGGGAAGGAGAGAGGGGGCAAAGGGTAGATTTCAAGGAAACAATTGCTGATAACTCTCCAAGTCTTGAGAAATATGCAGGCTGAGAAAGCTCAAGAAAACTCTAATAGATTTGGAGAGAAAGGATTCTTTCCCAGGTACGTAACAAATAGCAAACTGTCAAAAAAAGAGAGTGGTGTGTCGGGGTGGGGTAGGGGGCTCCTAAAAACAGCTGAAGCACCAGGTAGAGCTCAAAGGAAATCTCCATTCAAGCAGACTGTAAGCAGCAAGCATTGATGGCAGGTCATGTGATAGATATTCCAGCAGACATAATAAAACATTGTAGAGAAGTTCATGCAACAGCCACAAAGGGCACATACTTTTCTTCAGGACATGGAGATTACCCAGGACAGACTACAAGGCAGGCTGCTAAACCAGCCTTTGCAAGGTAGGCAGAAGTTGAGGTTGTAGCCTTTGTGTTCTCTGTCCATGGATTCAGATTAACAAGGAGCAACAAGGGGAACTTTAACAATTGTACAAATATGTGAAAGTCTGTCCTTAGAGATCTGGACCCAAGAAACAGTAAAAAAATAAAAAAAATTATTTCTTAAATAAATGAAAAATGAAGGCACATGCCCAAATCTATGGGATACTGAAAAAGCAAATCTCAGTGGGAAATTAGCAGTGATATTTCCACATGAAAAGGAGAAATATTTCATATCAACAATCCAATGGTGAATTTTGAGAAATCAGAAGAACAAGAAAAAACCAAACTCAAAATTAGTAAGTGAAAGGAACAAAGACTGAAGATTGAAGCTTAAATAAAATAGTAATTTAAATTTGCAAACAATCAGTGAAACAATTTTTCTTTTTTAAATATTTGTTTATTATTTGTATTTAAATATGGGTGTGTCTATATGAGTTTATATGCAATACAGGTGCTGGTACCAGAGAAGCCAGAAGGTATCAGATTCCATGGAGCTGGAGTTACAGGTGGTTCTGAACCACTTGATGTGGGTACTGGGAATGAATCTGGGTCCTCTGCATGAGCAGTAATTACTCTTAACCACTAAGCCATCTCTCTATAGAATTTTTCTTAAATGCATGTTTTTCTCTCTTCCCCCCTCTTTCTGAGTTCATATGTGCACATGTGTGCATGTGTGTGTGTCTAGACCAGAGTGTCATCCTCATCTTTAGGAGGTTCATCTGCCTCCTATGAGACTCAGTTTTCATTGGCCTAAAGCTCGCCAAATCAGTCAGACTGACTGCCAGAGACCTCCATGAATGCCCCCGTTTCCATCTCCCAGCTGCTGCCCTACATTATTATGTGACTTCCGGGAATCAAACCCAAATCCTTTTGACTGCAAGGCAGGCTCTTTCCCCTCTGCACTATCCAGTCAGTGCCCACAATTTTGTAAAAGGATAAGTGAAAATGACAAACTTTTAGTTAGACTAATCAATAAAACGATTAGAAGACCAAAATACAAAAAACGTAGCTGTCATGTAATCATTGCTCTAATGTGAAGGGGCATGAGAATTAGAAATCCCAGAAGAAGATTATTTGACATAGAGTTTACTGTTGTGTGACTTTTCCTGGGGACACATAAGCACAGGGAAAAGAAAGAAGCTTACCTAAGTCTAGCTTAGTGGACCAGTGAATTTATAGGAGTGAATAATAGGTCTTATAGGAGCCAAGTGTTTCAAAGACAGCTGTGTTAACAAAAAGCACACTGGGATTGGGCAATAACTCATGACAGACACATCTCTGAGGTCCCTGCATGGGTTGCAGCAGCTTAGGTGACTGAGAATCTCCTCAGTTATTTCTGCTTATATAACCATGAGGCATGGCTTTGTGCATTTGTAACTTCCTAAGTTTCTTTAGTCTCCTTGATCCCTTTAGTAGGGAATTTTACAACTGGAGGAAATGGTTGTCTAACATCCACCAATGCTTAACAATGGGCACTGTGAAACCCAAATGAAACAATAACAAATTATGCTGAGTTAGCAAACAGTTTGTCAATAAAGAAATGGGACTATGCTGTTTCACTGTTAATGTTTACTAAATGGTGAAGAATAAGCAATGCTAATTCTTTTTAGGCTGCGAGAGGGAATCTCCCTGTCCCTTTCCAGAACATAAGAACTGTCATATACAACCACCAGAGGAGACAGTGAGACAAGGAAGATTTTTGTCTATTCAGTATTTTCCTTCTCATAAAATCTTCCTTAGGAATTTTAGGGTTGTCATCTCTTCTTTCGAAAATTAGTTACCTTGAATTAGAAGTCTCTTTGTTTTTCTATACTTGTTAGTAGTAATTAAAATAATTACGAAACTCACTATTTGCCTTTCCCCCTTACACATGCACACACACAGATACACACCCAAGCAAATCTCAGGGTCACTTCATCAGTCTGCCCATAGCAAGAAGGTGAGAGAATTAAGGTTAAGTTCATGGGTATCTGATTTTAGTGCAGAATTTTATTCATGTTAAATACGCACTTCTGTCCCCGTCCCCTCTCTTTCTGACTTTGGGTAACATGTTTCTCATCACCCTGTTGTTGGAAACTGAAGCCTAATGGCCTACGGTGACACCTCCCCGCAGTCCATGTCTCAGGACCAATGCTCACCTGAATCTTTTCTGCAAGTAAAGAGTACCCATCTACCTCAGACTTAATTCTCTCTCAGTCTGCTTTTTAAATTCTACAGAAGATTATAAAATTAATGATGATTTTTTATCTTATGTTTTCCTAAACAGGTTGGCATCTTCTATATTTTTAACTCACAATTTGAATTTGCAGTGGTCTACACTGACCTAGCTATTTATTTGTTATCTGTTTTTTAAATGACAATGTTTCTGAGGCACTAGAAATGGATATAAAATGTAGAGAAATACATTCCACTCATGAATAAGCATCTTTCTGGAGTTCTTAATAAACTTAAGGTAATCTTAGGAAACACGTATGTTAAGAGTTCATCAGGATAGCTGGTGAGATGGCTCAGTGATGATCTGAGTTCAAACCTGGGGACCCACACGGTAGAGGAGAAAATCAGCTCCTGTAAGTTGTTCTTTGAACTTCAGTTGTGCCATAGCACATTGCCTCTCTCAATAAAACATATTTAGTGCATTAATAAAAAGCAATTTGATTAGGAAGTCCTTTAAATCCAATCTTATATTGGTAATATATTATAAACTTTGCCAAATAAACTGTTATATAAATATTCTCCAGATTACAACATGATTGTGTCAGAAATACATTGAATACACTTAAACTACAGAAAAAAGAGTTTAGCCACGAGGAATACAAAGTACAGAGTCTACCTCCTGACACACTGACAGACTGAAAGTGATGACTTACTATTATCAAATTGCTTTTAGCACCGAAGAAAACATAATTCTTCCAAAATGCTTAGAAATACAAAAAGATTATTAACAGAAAACATTGCCATCATGTCCAAGCAAAGCAGTTGCTAGACAGTGTGTGGAGAGCCTGGAGTGTAGAAACAGGTTTGACAACCCTGACTCACCGTTCCCTCAGTAGATGATAAGCTTCAAGAGCCAGTGGGCCAATTAAGGCAATTAAGCAATAACTTCTATGTGATTTAATAAGCAAAAGCATGTATGACTATATTACTGTTGCACAACTCTTTCTGGCCTCTTTGTAGATTGCATTCTCCTGCTCTAAAAGAACTTGCTGAAGAGGAAAAGAAAATGAATGAACAAGTCATTTCAAAGTCAGCACAAGATAGTATGTGATTTATGTAATTTAATAAAATGGATGGTATAGTTTAGAGTACTTTAATGGGCTATCATCTGTGGTTTTAACGTTGCTTCTAGCTATATTAAATTTTTAAATCTTATGTTTTAGTTTTATTCATGTGTATGTGTGTATAAATGATACCTGTGTTTCCAGAGGCTGGAAAAGGGTATGAACCTGCTGGAACTGGAGTTCTATATAGTTGTGAATCTGTGTGAGTGCTGGGAACCAAATTCAGCTTTTTCCTAAAGAGACATACTTAAAACTGAGCCTTGCTCCCTTAAAAAATCAAAACTTTGGCTGCATTTAGAAAAACCTAAATACACACATGTAAAAACAATTGTATGAATGTATTCAATCTTCCTGCTGTACCTAAAATATGGATTCAACTAATTATCAGTGTAAAATTTTTAAAATTTACATGGTTTATGCTTAGTTTTTAAAATCCAGTGTGCATGTGTACTATGGCACTTCTCAACTTGAACTAGGCATACTTAGAGTGCAAGTGCATGGCTGGAGGCAACAGCACTGAGTAGTTTAGCAAGATGTTGCAATCACAGATGTTTAGGGAATGTCTGTGTCTATTGGAGGTGAAAGGCGTAGGAATTTCTTCTGTGTCCTGGACTTCAGAGCATTTGTGAGACTAGCACTCATGAACCTGATTCTTTATTTAGAGAGGGACATGGGAGCGTTGCTCTAATGTACTCTGTGCTTTCATGGGTCTGCCTTAGTTGCATTTGGGGAACATTTTATCATTATTTCCAGAATTTAGGAATGCTTTCTAATTGTATCTTTCTAATTACATAGCCTGTCACAATCAGTTAGATGATGACATTTATTCATTTATTCACTGAAATTACCACCTATCTTTTCATCTATGGAAATGCGTTTTTCCTGAACCACAGCTGCGTTTTTAATTTCTAATGACTGATGTAAATTGATAAATGATAGGCACAATACTTTTGTTTGTACCCCATTAAATATTCATCAGTTACAAAAGCCATGGAATATCTGCAGTCAGTGTTGATTGCTCACTGATTTTGAAATGACTTTCAGAAAAATTACAGGAGAATGGACATTTTTCATCTTTAGTTTTAATGCATAAATGCTTAATTCTCACAAGGTACTTGCCTGCAATCTGTCTATAGAAATAGCTATAACCATTGTAGATACTCTACATGTAGGCTAACTATTCAAATATTTCATTGTTTGTGGTGAAGTATTTGAGTGTTCTTTATGATATATTCTTGTCAGGTTTAGTACTCACAGTAAATTGTGAATGTCTGCTGGAGACTGGTCTCAGAATTCATGCTTGTGTTTTTTCAGACTGTGTCTGGAGCATCTTTGTGCTTTCAAAATGAGAACCTAGCATAGGGCCTGTTAGGATAGTCTGCTAATCCCTACTACCTCCTGTCACTGTAGAAAGGCAAGGAAATCTAGCTATTGAAACAGCTGTGTGCACTCAGGGAGGGATGGCACTAAAAGTCCTGGTAACCCAGTGGGGAGCACACTTAAGTTGAAAGATTGGATTGCTTCTGAGCACCCTCTCAATGTGGGTGGCATTGCTAGAGCTTTGAGTGAGGGGAACTCAGGGTTGGCATTGAGCAGTGCAGGGTGCAGATGATGGTTGTGTACAGCCGAGCTCCGTAAGGAAGGAGAAAGGTGACATATGAACCATAGCAGTTTGCTTGCTTGTGTGGACACCTGCATGTTTTGTTTAGAATTTCCTATGCCTCAATTACCAAAGGGTCCCCTAATGCTCATCTTCCTTCAAAAAGGATCCTAGCCTAGAATACAATTCTGGCATCTCATGATACAATGAATATGGATCCTAGCACAGCCATTATTTTATTAGAGAAAAAAAAATACAATAGAAACATATTTTTATGTGATAACTAAAAATTCAGTTTTCCTTTGTTTTGTGTAAAATTACACTATTAGCACTTTTGCTCCAATATAAATGGCCTCAGAACAATTATACATGATATAAAGTTAGTATTTTTAATTAAGAAAATCAATATGGTGCAGTTTAAAAATGTTTGTCATATTAAGGCTTAATCTTCAATCTTTGTTATGATTTGATTCTGTCCTTTAAAAACAATCTTTGGAATCTAACCAAAAGATATCACTGTTGATTTGGGTTGATGTCTCTACAGTTGTAATTCCTCCCACTCATTTTTGTCTATAATTAAAATTGCTGCAGTTTTTCTCACGATCTTGATGTTTATCCATGCCATGGCAATAATGTAGTAAAGAATTAGGCCTCCTCATTATTGTTACTGATACCTAAGAAATCCCTCCTCTGCATTTCCAGGCTCTCTGCTCCCATTCTTCCCAATGATTAAAGAGATGTGCAGGTGAAACGTCCTCCTTCATCAAGGAAGAAGTTCAGATATTTCCTGTTTGCTTCAGCAATCTTTATCTGTGGGCGAGTGGTTTATGCCTCAATATTTTATATTTAAATTATTCTATTGCATACTACTCTGAAAAAAATCTACAGGAAAAGAACTAAGTCGTAATCTTAAAGATGATTGCATGTGCACTGTTTATTAAAGAGGAAATCTGATGTTCAAATCATTTCTGTCTGCATCCAATATAGCTAGTTTATGTGCAACCCTCAGCTATTCTACTATGTTTAAATCAAAATTAAATATATGGAGACAGCAGAATTCACAGCTATATGATTGTGGGAAGGAGTCATTTTAGAAGAGTAGAGAATCTAAAACTTTTATGGAAGACATTCTTTTCTGATACTGAGCTTTAGTGTTCTTATGTAATCATTTTGGGAAGCTATTGTTCTGGACTGAGTTCCTATTCTGGGCCACAACAGAACAGACTGACAACCAGAAGGCAGAACCCTGCTGAGGTTCCCTGTCACCAATACTCAATTGTTATCTGGTTTTCTGAGAAATAAAGAAAAGAGACAAAGTTTCCCAAATAGGCAGTTTTAATTGACATGAGTGACCACAGCTGCAGTCCCTGTAAACCCATATTCTGGTGTTGGAGAAGGAGGGCGCCACTTGTTGGTTCCTGGCCGCCCGGCTAGCTTAGACCCAAAATAATCACTCAGAAACTGTATTAATTAAATCACTGCTTGGCCCATTAGCTCTAGCTTCTTATTGGCTAACTCTTATATTAATTTAACCCACTTCTATTAATGTGTAAGTCACACCAGGTGGCTGTGACTTACTGGGTAGAGTTCACAGCATCTATCTTCAGCAACTTCATGGTTTCTCTCTGATTCTGCCTCCTTTCTCCTGGCATTCCATTTAGCTTTCTCCACCTAGCTCTGTTCCCTTATAGCTCTGCTATAGGCCCAAAGCAGTTTCTCTATTAACCAATGGTAATCAGAGTATACAGTGGGAAATGCCACATCAACCTGGAGTAGCCTATGTCAACCAACCCATTCCTTGTTTTATTATTGCTCTGGTTTTATGAGGAAAATGACATTGAAACGTTCAATTTTATTTTTGTTTGTCTCCTTGAGTCTTCTTCTGTCTAAAATCTTATCCTCATCTGTTCATATCATTGTGAAGTTTGTCCATTCTATTAATCTATTTTCTATTCTATTATCTATTCTATTCTATTTAGAAGTAGATTGAGATATTTAAGCTACATTGTTGTATCGTTGTCTTTGACGATGCTCAGAAGTAAAGGATGCTGATTGTAAAAACCTTGGCCATGTAGCTCACATGCAGGTCATGCACTGGAGAGTGATGTTCAAACACACTTTCAATGTTAAAATAAGATACTTCATGAAAGTAAAACTTAAGAAATCCTCCAAAATATTTTATCATCTTCACAAATAATGAAAATATATGCATGCATAAGTAAGACCATACTTTTTATAATTCAATGACTAATAAAGATAATTACACCAATATTCTAGAGTGGTAACAATTCATATGAGTTTTTAAATTTTCTGTCATTCTTTTTAGTAAAGATAAGTTGGTTTCCATGAGCATGTCCTTATATTTTTCAGATAGTTGGTAATGATTACATTATCCTTGGGAGAGGCGTGTCTTTATTTAAGGTTCTTAGATATATTCTCACACACTTAGGCTTTAACATGTTCCTTAAATGCACTACTAAATGCTAGGGAACAGTGTAGCTTCACAAATCTTTTCTTTGGCATAATCACATGATATAGTAGCTGGACATTTAGCAAATTTTCTTCCCATCATTCTAATAAAATCATTCTTTAAAAACTGCATCTTAGAAGATTTAAAATATTCTCGTGTGACAATCTTAAGTTCTGAATTTTACAGTTGAACGTCTTGGAAATCTGTGAATTTATTAATCCTGAACTCCACTGATTGTTGTTCCTACAAGGTGTGAGTGTACCAACATTCCATGTTCATTTAGGCATGCCACAGGTAGTCTGCTAATCTACCCCCACGGTAGGTGCTTTTACTGCAGGCAGAGCAAGAAAGATCATATTTAAGAGGGAAGATATTTTTCTTTTTATTTTGAAACATTGTCTCATGTATCATAGGCTGGCCTTTAACTTGCTATAGGACTAAGAATGACCTTGAACTTGTAATTGCCCTACCTCTGCTCCCAGAATGCTAGATTATAGATCTGTGCCCCGATGCTTTGCTAGTGATGGATGAATGGAGATTTCTGAGTGTTGCTCACAGGCATTTAGGAAGGGCATTGCAGTCATGATTATATTATCTCCTTTGCTTTCTATTTGATATAGAGGCAGCATGAAGGCCCCCTAAGCTTCCGGGACAGCATCTTTCGGCTCAGCCTGTGATGATGAGCAGCTGGCAGATGAGGATGTTCGGATAGCCTGTCTGTAAGATGCAGTTGCAGTCATTAGTAAAGGTTACCCTAAGAATTTTAATTCCCTTTTATAGATGATGAAAAAGAAAATTAGATAATAAAGTTGTAACTGGAAATGTATTGTCGAATTTTACTGATGAACTGCGAGAATTAAGATAATCAAGTAAATTCCTGGTCTTTCTTCAGAGCCTTGAGCACATCCATAAGCAATGCAAAGAAGTAGAAAAGAACACAATATCAAATAGCCTGGGAGTTGAAAGGGAACTTTTCTCTTTGTGGAGAAAGCCCAGCTAGGTAATGTCAAGTACAAATGCAGACATCAACCAGAAATTAGCTATCAGGTTATTTGAACACAGCTCTTATTTCTTCAGGCTCAAGATGTATGATCAAATTGGGCATCTTTGTTGCTATACTCTTAACAGAAGCACATACATAAGCATGTCTGAATTCCTAGACTCTTAGCAAAGACACCAAGCTTTGTTTTGTCAAAACACTGCTGTATCTGCTTGAGTTGCTAATGTATTCATATGCAAATTGATTTTATTTATTTAAACTCGTCATGGGAGTTGAAGTACCTAATAATTACAGTATTTTCATGTGAAAATATTTTATTGATCTGAAGATGAAAACAATCTGATAATTGCATCTTTTCTATTTTTAATTTTACCAACTTTGTTTTGGTATATTTTATCAAAGGGCTTATAGATAGTCTCATGTTCAGAGGTGGACTGTAAGTTTAAAGGAACACAGAAGCAGAGAGGAAAACATTAGGTGTGACAGAAGAAAGGGAAGTATATGTCAAATATCTTTCAGGCCAGAAAAGGACTAATGCCCCAGCGCAGAGGACACTGGGAATCTGAAGAAAGTCTTGTCCACCCGTACCAAACAAGGTGCCCTCTTATAAAGGTTTCAGGCATAGGTCATACGTGTGAACTATGTGTGTAACTGAGGCAAGAGGCTGGGTATCTGTGACTCTTTCCCTGTGTAGGGTGGTGGAGTCGAGTTAATGTATGACCCATGTGTGACAGCAGTCATGTGGAAGTCTGAAGGTAGGAGAAGGAACATGGCTGTATCCTTCAGGTGTGCCAGAAAGAGATGAGTCGGGCTGTAGGGGCGCATCTCAGACACCCTGAGTTCTGGGGCTTGTTGTTCTCTTATGTGAATCGTTTAGAGATAAATAAATGCCTTTCACAAACACAGATGGCCAGTGGTCATTTCAGCTCTTTCAGAACAGTTTCTGGCCTTCAGTTGCTAGGTTATTTCAAGGCAATGGAAAGGAGGTAAGAGTCCCCAGAAAGCTTTTCACTGTGAAATTACCCAGGTGAGTGGCTCTGATAGGGAGCTATTGGGATTCTGACTAATCCAGTCCCAGGTGAGAGTAAATTCAGAATTAGACCAATGATGTGGAGTTTTTGATTGACTGGCCTTTAGAGGTGCATTTTAGCTTGCTCTCCTAGAGGAATCCTCTGCCTTTTACTGTTAACCTCTCACTGCGTTGTCCAGAGAGCACTATTTGGCTCAGAACCATGCTCTACCAGGAGCGTTGCATTTTAATTTATTCCGATTTTCTGCCTTCTAACAGAGCATTCCTGTTTAGGTTTCAGTTTGTGTGTTTTATTGCAGAGTTATGTAAATTCTTTTTGACAGATTTGTTATTAAGTGAAGAAATGGGAGTAAGAATTCTAGTTTTCAAAGCTCGTAGGAAATGCGCCACAAATGAGCGTTCTAAGTGCTGTGTTTTTCTTTTCACATTAAATAGAAGTGAATGGAAATCTATCAAAAGAAATGGGTTAGTTGAAAACTGCTAGAAGGTAGATTAGTTCTTTCTAGGCACGTGGACTGTTTCCTAGAAATAGGTTAAGAGTGGTCCTCAGCGGATGAAGTACCGCAGTCCACAATGTCATGTTGTAGCTGCCTTTAAAAGGGCGCAGTGTAATGTTTTCTTTTAAGAGCAGCGTCTGTGCTTTTTCCAGTTGAATGGATGTGTAGGAACTCTCACGGATCTCTGCAGTCCTTAAGCACACTGCCTGAGAGAATGATGCTCTTGACCTACTTGTTTATAGGAAAGAAAACTACTTTCTACCTTCATTGTAGTAAGGAAGTTTAGTTATCCTCTATAATAGATCCTTTGTAAGCTGACTTGTGTGAATGTCAAGAAGAATATGAGTCCAGTTAGAAAATATTTAGGAATACTTACTTGCACATGGTCTTAGCATTAGCAGATAAACACTTGAGAAGGTTGTATATGGTAGGGAGCATCAGATTTTCGTCACTATTAGGTTTCAGGAGATTATCTATGTTAATGCCTGTGGGGAGGGTGTCCTCTGTTCCCTATGTCATAGAGAAAACAGGCATCAGGTACTGGTGGATAAATGGTGACCACTATACTGGCTCTAATAGTAGCTAAGAAAAATTCCAATGATTTCAGATTCCTGGCAATGATATAACCGTAAGTAGAGATTAAATCCTGCCACTCTTGTAGAACTTTCAGAGCTTTGACTGGGGAAGATGAAGTAGGACAGAAGGTGGAGGAAGATGTACTGCCCAGGGGTCATTGTTCGACAGGCCCAGAAGACAGAGACTGTATGTTGCGTGTTATGTCTGTGCCTGCATTCTACATGGGTATGAATGCAAGTTAATAAAAATACCGATCCCTTGTGAAAAATTCCACTGAAGTCCCTCTGTGTTCCTGGAAGGGTATGAGTGAGTTGGTACAAAGGAACAGAAATCATTTGCACAGCACAGACTTCCTCCTTGACTCGGTAGAGGTCCCTGAGTCAGCTGTGCCCACATCCTCGCAAGCTCCTTAGGAATGTAGAAAGTATGGCTTGTTCCAAACTGAAAGGATTTCCTGCCCTCCTCCCCCAATGATTTTTTTCTCTGTCTCCTGAGTGAGTGTTTTTTTTTTTCTCCATTAAATGCACAAACTGGAGAAACATGTCTCTAGTGTACAGGTGTTAGTGTAAACGTTTCTTTGTAAATAATAAGCTATGAATGTCAGTGACTTATTACCTGTGGTTGGAGTCTGTGAGCTTGCAGATGTCCACTACAGGAAGGTCATCCTGAGAATTTACAGCTACAAAACTGCCAGTAGGAACACCTGTGATTAAGGTGCACAGTCAGCGTTCCTTCCGAGATACCATTTGCAAGAGATTTCTGCTGACAACTTTTCTAAAAGTTGTAACATACAATAAAAAAAAAAAAAAGATTAAAGTTACTAAAAATCAATCTGGCTTGAACTGCATTTTTAAAAAGAAAGTTGAACACTATGAATAGATTCTAAATTGACCTGATCCTGACTTCCTGCTGTGCAGACTACTGCATGGAATTGGCACTGGGGTTGTTAATGCCAGACAGAGTTTAATATACACAAAACAAAATGCAATGGAAAAATGAGACAGTGGGAATATTTGACAGATATGAATATATTAAAAAGAGGTTACTTGGGGGCAGGAGAGATGACTCAGTAGTTAAAAACACTTGTTCTTGCAGAAGACCTAGGTCCAGTTCCCAGCACTGGTATAGATAATAGCTCAAAATCACCTATAAACTCTAGTTCCAAAGGATCTAATAAGCTTTTCTGATCTTTTTGGGTACCAGGTACACACACACACACACACACACACACACACACACACACACACAAAGTTGATATACCTGGGAAGAGGAAATCTCAGTTGAAAAAATTTGTTTTATCATGTTGGCCTGTAGAGATGTATGTGGGCCATTTTCTTAAATTACTAATTCATGTAGGAGGGCTTGACCTGTGTAAGAAGTAACCGAGCAAGCCAGTGAAATCAGTGAATAGCATTCCTTCATGGCTTTAGTTTCTGCCTCTAGGTCTGCCTTGAGCTCTTTGATGATGTAGCCTGTAAGCCAGATAGACCCTTTCTTCCTCAAGTTGCCTTGTGTCAGCGTGGTTTATTGCAACAGAGAAGCAGCCAGCCAGCGACTGTAGTGCTTACGTCAAACACATGCACAGTGGAGCAGAACTGAGCCTCAAACTCCCAGGAGAATCTTTTTTTGACTGAAACCTATGTGACGTTTTTTACTCTACACAGGAAAGTGTTTCACATTTATTAACATGCTTTTAACTATGAGCGAAATATAAAAAATAAGAATATTTAATGTTGTTTTAATGTGGATTTATTTTTTAGTGATTTTAGCTATCATTCTTTGATATTTTAATAAAAATCATTTCTAACAATACAACAAAAAATTAGACTTGATAGATGTCACCATATTTGAAATGTATATCCTGTCTTAAAACAAATGGCACACCTGGCACATTTTCTGTGCTCTGCATCCACCTCTGATCACCAAGATTGTGTTTTTGAGACAATGATGACATTGATGAATCACTTTAATTTACTTGGCAGTGGACAGTTTTCTGAAATTATCTATAAGAGCCAACCAGAGTTGCCCCTGATCATTTTAGGTATGTGTCTTTTTTTCTGAAACACAGTAACTGACTGGAACCTATTTGGATATATCCTTGAATCGCAAATATACAGAAATACATGTTTCAGTATACATTATGTTGTTACTTTTCCTTAATTCATTTGTTTCTAGTGGAAAAAAATCAGTACCTATGAAACTGTGCAAACTGAATCATTTGCTAAAACTAATTGTGCTATAATTTGGCTTGTTTTTTACTTTTAGGGTTATTTTAAAGCTAAGTTTTCATAAGTAGGAATTGACTTTAATAAAACAGTACTGCATACTAGGTTTCAAGCAAGGATTCTTTATTTTAGCAATAACAAATTACTGTATCAATAATTCACTTGAATAGTTTAGACTTTAAGTAGAGGATAAAAAGTAAGAGACATGAGATTCAAACATCCTGTATCATTCTCATGAAAACATAGTCAATGTTATGAAAAAAGATAACCTCAAAGTTCCATGGAGAAAGGATAATCACACATATTTTGGGTGTAGTTCCTTGAGTATATGGAAGTTACAACTTGGCATGCTTATTGGTGACATTATAGAAAGTTTGAGTAGATAGGTGTCCATGATGATGTTGACATTACAAAAACTTTTGAGTTCAGCATGTATAAAACATCTTACATATGCTGAGACTTGCTCTGGGCCTGCTCACAGGCAGGCACTACCGTAGGAAGTGTGTCATACTGTGAGGGCAGCATTGCTGTCCATCAGAGATGCCTTATACTGTCATTTTAGGAGTGCAGGAGTTCCACCGAGAACTGGTCAAAACTTTCACCTCTTTATCACCGCTAAATTGGAAGGTATATCTATTTTTATTTAAAAATTATAAAAATAAGACAATACATAATATGTCTTGTTTTAGTCTTCTTGGGGTGGTGACTTCTTACCATTTTTCTTACAATAGGCTTTGATAGCGGAAAAAGGAAAAAGTTTTAAAGTCTTGATTATTTGGACAGAGTTACTGCAGCAGTAAAATGAAAGTTCCAAAGACAGATACTTCCTATACTACATATAAGTGGGGCTAATCTCATTAGAAACAAGGTGTCCTAGTGCTAGACCTAGTAACGTGAAACAGTATAAGTAGCTGCTCAAAGAGAATTCTATTTTGAAGGACAGGATACTAAAACCCAAATCAGGCGGGCAACCATACTGGGTCCAAGATGTCTTCCATCTTATCCCTGACTGAGGTGGCAACTGTGTCATCCTGTCGACGGGAGGGAGTTTGGCTTCATTATCTGAAGTCATCAGCCCAAAGGAGATAGGGAAGGTCCAGGAAAGCTTTGCTAGACTAGCTAGCTATCTGCACTAGAAAACAAAACAACAGAAACAAATCTCACCATACTGGTGGTGTTTGGTATGCTTAGTTGAGCAAGCCAGAACCTATATATTAAATACATAAAAATCCCCACCTGAAAGTCAGACGCGGCTTGGTTTCCCCTTGTAAAATTCTGATAATAGCTCAGATGATTTCTTTCTTTCAGAATAGGGCTAATTTGGATCAACAGAGCAGGTTTCTCAGACTGATGGCACCAAGTGTGTGTTGTGTTTGTGGTGTTTTCATGGGTGGAAAAGCTGAGGAGTAATAATTTTGAATTAACAGAGAAAAGCCAGACTTTATGTAGTTTCTTTTCTCAAAGCAGTAAATTCTCACCAGTGTGTGTGTGTGTGTGTGTGTGTGTGTGTGTGTGTGTTTGTGTCCATGCCTGTATACACATGTGTGTTTGTACATTTGTTAACATTGGCTGCAGTATCCTGGAGGGAACTTGGTTATACCTCATTGAATTAAAGATGCCAGCGTGCACTGAGGTCTCTCTCCTGGAGGGGGCTTGGTTACACTCCTTACTGAAACAGAGACACCAGAGTGCACTCAGACTCAGAAGGTCTCTGTTCCTCTATCTCTCTCCCAGCGGGAGCTTGGTTACACTCCTTTTTGAAGCAAAGATACCAGTGTGTACCCAGTATGTCTCTGTTTCTGTCTCTCCTTACATTTTATATTTTTTAAAGCACAGTGTAAACACTCTTTGAAACTTCTGCTGTCAAGTTCAGGGAACCGTTCACATGAAGAGTCCTAAAGGCTCTTCTGTCCACAAGGTAGAGTAGTTCCTATTCGCTCCAAACCTCCACTTTGTGTATGGCTTTTCCTGACAGGCTGGAGTTCATTCCTCAGGAAGCATTTTTTGCCTTGGGTTCCTTAAGTAGGTATTTCCTGACAGCTGCAAGGAGTCGCTCCCATGGTGGCTGCACAGCCTCTTCCTGTCTGAACTCTCTAACTTAAACAATTCTATTTTCACTTTAGTCTCTAACAAATATCCCCTCTTATTATGTGGTACATTATATTCTATGTTTGTTTTATTTTTTCCTGTAATGGCCAAGCAGTCTGAAAGGGGACAGGAACAATGTTAATGGTCATGTTTGAATGATTTGTACAAACTATCCGCCTCAAGTAAACTAAGCCACAAGCTTGTCCTAGTGATGGAATTAATATGATCACACAGGCAATGCTCAGTAGCTCCAGCTTTAATGAATGAAGCTTGGTGGTCAGGGGAATGAATGGGCAACCCCAGTGAGAAGGCACAGGCTCCTGTAGACTCCTGTTCTACAGAGACACCTACAGATGCTGTGTTTTTCAGGCCTTCTCTTCCTACACGAGTACCTTTAGTTCTCATTAGCGTATGAAAAGAGAGGTCTGAACAAAAGCCTTGACATTTAAAATGTCCTTTGATCCTTTGCAATCTAATATACCCTCTAATTAATTTTCCTTTCTTCTCTTTCACCTCATAATTAATGCCAACCATTTCCACGTTTCCAGTGGTGTCTGCAGGAGTCCTGAGGGTGAGTCACTTCAGCATCGCTTCTGGACTAGATGCCAGCTTCGGATTGGCTGGATGTGGGTGCTGGGAAAATTAGGTTCGGCACATTGTTTCCAAGTGTAAATGTGGGAGTGAGCGTAGAGTAGCCGATCATGCAGCTAGCCATGCCTACTCTATATTGTATTTTATGTCTTATTTAATCTTCGAAGTGCTTCATTAAGTGAGCCCTGAAGAGCATTTACCATATTATTTTCTTAAAAATTCTTTTCCTATTTTCCACCTATGTATTTATTATTTATGTGTCCATGACTATCTTTCTCAGCTATAACTTTCAACACTGGGACACTTATGAAAAGATATTCTCCATGTGTATTTTCACTAAAAATTTATTGAGTTAATTGTAGGCTCACATGCATGTACTATGAACAAATCCCGTCACCCCTTGCTCAGCTTCTCTACCTCTCATTCGTTATTACATTCAGGATGTTGATATCAGCACCATAGATTCAGATACATTACTACATTCAGGATAGCGATAGGAGTATATACACGTACCGCAGGTTCTGATACATTACTGCATTAAGGACAGTGATATGAGTATATTCCCGCACCATAGGTTCTGACACATTATTGCATTGAGGATATCGATATGAGTATATTCACGCACCATAGGTCCTGATACATTACTACATTCAGGATAGCAATATGAGTATATCCACGCACCACAAATTCTGTCACACCACTCCTCTGTGTGCTCTTCTAGCAGTGTGCCTAGTACTGCACTGCTTCTCACACCATAGACTGTGTCCTCACCATCAAAGTCCAGGTAGTGCTGAACTTCTCCCCCACCAAGGTTTCCTCCTGGTCCCTTATGTGACTCTGCTCACCTCTCCTTTGTCTCTGTCACCTCTGAGGTCAGTTTTCAGTGACCTCTTCATTTATAAACTTGTACTCATTGTCTGTGTCCCTTGACTTTGTAGTTCCTGTATGTTGCAAACAATACGTATTTTTTCCAATAATTTTTTTTGATTAAAAGGCTAAGAATATGATGGAGACTTGACTTCATGAGGAGCAGGTCAGGATAAAGCACTAGTTCTCTGTATTTCACAGATGGAGATGACTACCATTCATTATTTGGATTAACTCAATTAACCAGACCTATGTAACTGTTTCAGATTGCAGCAGACTACAAACAGAAGGGTCAGAAATATGGACCAAATTAATTTTTTTCTCACGCATGCTTATTTGGAAGATTGTATGTAGAGCCATTGAGCCTATAAATTTACTGTCTTAGGCCTGCCCTTGTCACCAGAGATAAACCAACCCCACTAGTCCAGTAACTTTAGTGAAACGACTTGTGGTCCAAATGAAAAGAAACACAAAAGAAAACAAATGTCATTATTTTGTTGAGTACTGCCAGTGTTTGGAGTGCAGGGAGAGTGGGAATCATTGCCCACCGTCACTCTCAGCAGCTTGAGGAACTCCCCAAGAGTTCTAGGCACCTTATCTTTGGCTGAACCAGGGTTCATAGCTTCAGTGCTGAAGAGGATTTTAGGACAAGCCAGTTTATGAAACACTCTGAGAGGTTTTATTGAAGACCTTTAACCTAGGCTTACTTATGAGGGCTAGGAGGAAGTAGGTGTTCAGAAAATAGTCAAATGCACTGGGTACTTGGTGCGCCCTTCTCAAAGGGCCCATCAACTTTAGTTGTGTATTGGGTTTGGGTATGGCTTGAGTTTCTGATTTTATTGCTGCCTGAGTTCTGAGGCAGTGATAAAATTTGTAACAGTGCTCATTATCCTAACACCTTTGTAGGTCAATAGTTTCTTTATTAGTACAAGAGAGGACGGATTTATTTTTCTGTTTTGAGTAGCTGCATCATTCATTACTACTAGTAGGAGATTTTTATGTCTAGCTGCGGACAGAGCCCATCTGATCAAGTTGATTTTACAGTCGGAGCGCCAGCGTTGCTCAGAAGACTAGGAAAGATGATCCCGAGGCTGGCCTGTTGTGAGGGATCACTGCCGTTTGTGCTTGTGCACTTATCCCAGTGTACCTTTCTATTCTCAGTGCGATCGCTTTAAAGACATTTTATAAAGGCAGTGGCTTGTGTAGCATTTCTCAGGGAGCTGCACTGTAACAGTGACAGTGGGCTGAGCCTTGAGCTCCGGCTCTGATGAAAAGTGAGTATTGTGGTGGGATTTTTTTTTAGATCATCTTTTCTTTACAGTGTGTCCAAGTTCATTACTTGTGGTATATGATATATGTTAAAAATATATTCGCATAGACAGGGTCTTACCCTACTGCCCAGGCTGACCAGGAACTCACTATATAGCCCTACCTAGTTATTCTTGAACTCTTTGCAATCCTCCCAACTCAGTCCCCCCTAATCCCCAATGCTGGATTATAGACCTGAGCTGCTGTGCCCAGTAGCCTTTATTTCTAGCTATTTTATTAAATATTATAATAAAATGATTTTGATAGCACACATATCACATAATATACCTTATTTTATTCTTGATTTAAGGCTTGTTTTATGCAGGAAAGAATGTTTGCATTCATGTCCTCTATGCAGAAAGGGCTGGAACTAGTCTTTAGTTTTCTAGAATGAGACTCTGAAGCTGTACAGCCAGCTAATTGTGAGCTCTTACCATCTGCTTCTGATGATGTTGAACCTGCTTGTTATGACTATGACGGTGCCTTCTCTGTGTGTTGCTGTTTCTTTCCCCCACTTCTGCTTTTTCTGAACTCCGTGAGAATGAAACTTTTGGTAAGAATGGCTGCAACCTCATGTTACACTAGAATTAGCCACAAACACTTCAGCTGCCCCTGCCATCCAGTATTAAACTCTATTTTCCCCTTCTTCTTGAGCCTAGGAGATAAATTTGCATCTTGTTTTGACCTATGTCACAAATAGAGATACACCAGTTCTTGGCCTTGACTTTGAAATACCTGGTAGTTTCCACTTTCAGTTTATTGGTCCCCTGAATTGACCTATAACATCGATCACCACCATTCTGAAGTTCACACAAAGAGCTAGAAAGTAGCCTGGTTAGCTGGCAGTGGTCCTCCCCACACCCCCTTCTCAGTTCTCACCCAGGGATGAGAGAGGAAGCTCTTTGGATTCCAGTCTTAGCTGATGCTCCAGGAGAATAACCTACATTTTACTAGGGACACAGTGTAGGATCCCTTCGGTGGGTTCTTGGTCTTATAGAAAAAAGATTTTTAAAATGGTTGCAGGAAGATACTTGGGAGTGATTTCATTAAAGTTTGAAGATCGAGGCCGTGGCTAGAGGATGGGAAAGTCACAGGGTAGGCAAGCTGAAGATCGAGGCAGCGGCTAAAGGAAGAGACAATGAGAAAAGAAAAGTCCTGCATTTGGAATTAGAAAAAGACAAACTCATCTGTGGATTCTGTGTGTAGCTGCATATGATGGGGAAGCTTCAGAGAGAAAGAGAGACAGAGAGACAGAGACAGAGAGGAGGAAAGAAGGGGAGAGGGGTGGAGGGTAAACAAGGGGAGAAAGAGCAGTGCCTAGAGCACCAGGGCAAGCTCAGTCTTGCAATGGAGGTGTAGGGTTTTTGTCACAATCTGCAAAAGGGAGCTAGAAAGAGGGAAATGTAAAAGTTACTCTCCTTGAGTAAAAAAAAAAAAAAAAAAAAAAAAAGACCAGGATTGGCAGGGAGGACCTGTAAACAGCTGCATCAGAGCTGGGGCTTCTGGGCTCTGCAAGTGTGATATCTCATTAAGTAGCTGATTTTTCCACCCATCCTCTTAGAATACATTAGAGGGGTGTTTCCTGTTCAGGAACTGACAGGTTCATTTGAATTAACTTGTAAGAGAAGGGGTAATTGTAGGTTTTGCATTGTTATAATCTTTTAGAAAATTGGAATGTCAATTTCTTGCCCAGGACTGACCCAGAAATATTTTTTTTTTTGGTTTTTAAAAAAATGTAATGGAGTAGAATAAAATGATTTAAAGAAAACAAGAAGAAATTAGTCTGTAAAATATCAGTGCTTTACCAGGAAGTAGCCCTTCCTTACCTGGCCTCCACAAAGTGCTGTTTCCTTCACACCTTGAATCCCGTTTCTTATCTTCAGAGCAATCATGATGCTGCTTCCCCTTCATATGGTGTTTTCAGTTTTATGGAGGCTAATTGTGATGTTTTTTTTCCATTTCTAAAAATGAGTTTGTGATTGAGGAAAGGGACGGTGGAGCCCAAAAGTGGTTATAAAGAGTCTACCTTCAAGTCCTCTAGTATGGGGCTGGCTACCTAAAAAGTGTTGTCAACAGAAACACCAGACAAACAGAATCACTCAGACTGTGGTCATCAGTGACGAAGAAGCAGCTGCTTCAAGCCTTGAAGTGTGGGGTTCTTAAGGAAGTAGAAACGTCTGGGCTGATATCCAGTGCTGGCTTTGTCCTCTTAATTTATTCCTGAGTTAGCTGGGACATGACGAAAACCTAGAGTCTAGTTTCTCTATGTGGGATATGGAATGTTAAAAGCAGATAACTCAAGATTCAAGTCATAGGAAAAAATTGTAACGTTTGAAGGCCTATTTTGTAAGAGGCATAGGACATATTTGAGACTTCAAATCATTTAAGAAGCAGCAGGTGGATAAATGGATCAAGTTCAGAAAATTTTTACAAAGAAAATGCTTTTCAGCTAACCTGAAGTACTCAGACCATGTCACACAGATTTTTTTCCCCAGCCTGTGACTGAACATGGGGTTCAGGAGACTGACCATTTCTGGTGCTAGTGGCCTTGGATGGATTGTCCTCTTCAAAATTCTGTGACTTTGAGGCCTGCACTGCTATCCTGCCCAGTGTGTGATCCCTTTCTTCTCTCTCATATCTCCCCTGCTGTCTGGGGGCTTTCCTGCACAACCCTGCTTGCTCCCTCTCTGTCTTTCAGAGTGCTTCTCTCAACAGTCTTCCTGATTGGGCCAGGCATCAGCAGCTTTCATCTGAGAAAAGCCACTTGACAGAAGGCTTCTTCCAGCTCTGCCGAGTGCTCGTATTATGATCTATACCTGATCCACGCATTTCATAGCTGGAGAAAATTAAATGAGGTTCACAACCTGAGATATGTTTTGAGATGGGGAAGGAAGCTATTAAATCATGAATTTCACTCTTGGAAAATCTGATTCATCTCAAAATTGCCACAACACATTCATGTTATAACCACTTCCCAGTATTTGCATCTGTGTGTAGACATTTGAATTTAAAATTAGTCTGGATGCATAGAGATGCCACAGTGGCCAGTAAAAGACTATATTTAAATTATACTACTGGAAACATATATGCATTTTGAGGAGACAACAGTAGCACTGGAGATGATTGAAGAGAAAGGCCCATGAAACTATTACCTATGGTGTTTATTGTACTTTAGAAAATAATACTTCATCTTATTCTCTTCATATGTGGTATAGCAGTATGAACAACATCCCCTATCTTGGATAATTAACAAATAACAACAGAGAAAATGTTAATCTGCTTCCACATATGTGTCCTGTTGTATTATGTAGCATTTCAATATGTGGTCTTTCTAGAAACAATTTAAACGTGCTGAGAGTTACTTAATGACTTTGGATATTTACAGTAGAGTTCGTTTTGTTTTCTCCATGATGTGATTCTGTGATTTGTGCTGAAAGCAAATGCTTTGAAGATTTGAAGTTCAAATGTCAGAACATATGGTGCTAGCCTCCCTGTGCTTCCCATACTTCCTGTGCTTACACAGCAGGAAAAGTTAGAGCGAGGTTATCTGCCCAAAGGGAAAATTTCTGAAAGTCATCCTTACTGATCCCTTATTATCTGCTACCCGTCATAATAGTTCTTTATGAAGGTGATCTCAGCAATTAGAAAAATCTGAATAGATAGAGATTTCCTTTTCATTTTACACGTGAGGTTTACGGTGTTAGATGGGTTAGATAACATGAGATATACTGTGGCTCATCTTACGAATGCTGGACTGTTGAGTGGCAGTGTTTGATTTTAGCCCAGCTGTGCCTCGTTTGTGCGATGCAGGCTACTTGTCTTACTGTATTACTGCACCCCTTTGCTCACCAAGTTGCTGTGTCTTTCTGTCTGTCACCTTCCTTTGCTGGCTCTCAGTTACCTGAGAGCTGGAAGCAGAGTGGCTTCATTTGTCACCTGCTGCCTTTGGAGGCCTGGCCTGGCCTGTGGGTACTACAGGGACAAGGTAGCAGGTAAGAGGATTCTTGCACTTCCAAGTGTGTCATCACCAACTGCACCGCCTCTGTCCTCAATGCTGCCACCAGCGCCTGCCCGATGCTGCCTTGCCAGTGATGACAATAGCCTGGCTCTCTCTGTCCCTGGGTGGGCAACTCTGCAGGGGAACAGTTTCTTTTAGATTCCTGTAATGGTTACCTGAAGTCCTTTGCCTCAGAATGTAGGCTTCAGGCCAGGAATCCCAAACAGAAGACAACCAGAGGCCTGTTTCATCCCTGGCATCTGGGGCACTGGCTTGGAACCAAAATGTGCCCCTCAGTCTTCCTCTTCTCTTTAAAGAGTTTCTTTTTCAGAAGCCCTTTGTCCTGGTGTAAAATACCCACTAGCCCTAGAAACAGGACTGTAAACACTTGAGTCCAGGAAAGAATGCACTTAGTCTTAATGTGGAATCCTTCCCTCATCTAATATTTTAGTTTCAAAGAAGTAATAATGAACACATTGTGAACAAATACAACTTTGTTAGTACCTGCGGGAATCAAACGATATTAATTACTAAAAATACAAAATATATAGTTTGACATCAAGCAAGGGTGGCTTCAGTGTGGGTTTGTAACATATAAATAAATAAACAAACACATAAACAGATACATAAAGAAATGACCAGAGTGTAGAAAGTCAATTCTTTTCTTGAAGCCCCATCAGTCTTTTATATGCATCTTAACAAATGGCTTTAAAGGGCCAAGGTGATCTTGTAGGTCAGGGTGGTCTCATATTTCTCGTAAAGTCCTTAATCACTTGAAAGGCAGCTTAACAGCACAGAGGAGTAAGGAGCAATGCGAGTTTTTGTGAATCCCTACACATTAAGGACATGTAAAATCAGGACTTTTTAATTGGAAGCAAAAATCTGTTTGAGGTTTTTTTAATTGAGAAAACATATGGGGAAGATAACTCTTAAATTCCTCACTAGATCCTTCCTCCCCCATTTTCTATTTTTAAAATTACATCCCTGTGGCCTACTAAGGAAATGAGAGTGGGGCAGACCCTGGCCGGTATCATCTGCATGGAAGGCAGATTTTCTCAAGCTCATGTAAGCGATCTTCCTGTTGTCAGTACAGTGAAAATGTTTCCTTCCAATGAGAACAATAGCAGTTGTGTGTTTTTATTTTTACTTTTTTAAAAACTTAAAATGGGTGTTGGTAAGTAATGTGTAGACACATACATTTTTAAACGGGCTCATATTCCCGATTTATCAAATGTGTGGATTTTAGGATTCATTTGGGTCTAGGACTTTGAAAAAATATTTCAGCACATTATACGAGGAAAATAGCAGTTCATAAATGTGCATTGTGACTTTTGTTAAGTATTTGTATAAAGTTATCCAGGCATGTTAGAAACTGTGCATGTGTATCTATGTGTGAATGTGTATTCAATGTGCATATTTATTTTTAATTTTTTCTTTTTTCTTGTGTATAAAGTTATTCTTTTGAGTGCCAAGGCAAATATATATATATAAAATATGTAGTAATCTTACTGTTTTTATCTGCCTTGCTTTATGTTCTTAATTGCAGCCTACGTCTCCTGTCCTCGTAATGTTCTCTTAATATCAGAATGTAGAGTAAAAGTGATGAAGTTTTTAGGCTGGCAAGTGGCACGTGGGAGTCTGTGTGTTTAGGAGTACTCACTCATCAGTCATTCACGTTCAGTATTTTCACTCAGTGTATGATAGCAGGTGTTTCTGCCAAGCCTCCCGTTTCTTTCTCACACAGGTGTTTCTTTATACTGCAAACATTACAGTGAAATGAATTTGAAAGTAGTTGAATTCAAATTTTCTATTGGACAGAAGAACTTCTTTATTGTGTAGATTAAAAATAAATTTTATCTCTATAATACATGGAAAACTTTGTTTCATGAACTCTTAAGAAACTAGAACAAGGTACAACAATAATTTGTAAAATAAACAAGAACACCTTAAATCCTTTAGAGAGTCTTTAGAAATGTAAAGCTTAGAGCTTCCTGGAGTTAAAGTCAATTTGCTAATTCTATACTGAAGTATACCACAGGAAGGCTTTCTTTTTTTTTTTTTTCTGAATTTGTTAAACTGTGAAGAGGGACATTTAAATTGGAAATAACAACAGGTCCTTAATGATGATGAGTTCACTGGAAGCTTAGACTGAAATAACAGAAGGCTCCTTGGTTCCCAGAGCAGGGGCAGCTGTCAAGTTCCAACATTTCCTTCCTCAGGAGCAGGCTTCTGCAGGGTGTTTTCCAGGGCAAATTTCTCTACTATTGTCTCGCTGAGCACTGCTAGTTAATATTCAATAGTTTTCTCCATCAGAATCATGTGTCCTGCTCCCTAGAGTGTTTGTTACAGTGACTGCGTGTTTAACAGATCCTTCGGGAACAGAGGCAGAGTTGAGGGTGAGGGACTGGTAATGAGAACCTGCGTTGTTCCAGGTGCTGATATGACAAGGAAAATGCTGTCAAAATACATTGTTAAAAACCATAAGTTTACCGTGGCTCAAAAAGACAACCTTTCTTTGAATTCACTGTGCTTTGTATGACTTGACCTGTTTATCTTGTATAATAGGAGCGTGCGGGGGTGGTCAGAAGGCCTATTAATCACCACCTCTGCTAACTGGCTGATTAAGGTTCTTCACACGTGTTTCCTTTAGATTACAGGAAGCTCTACAGAAGGAAAATTGAAGGAGCATTAGGAAGTTGTCTTGCATTGTAATACAGGGGCTGAAGGGTCACTTGACACAAGCAAACTTAGCCCACTGTGAAGTGACCACCAATGTGTTCCAGGAAATACCATGCCTAGCAAATGCTGTCACTGCTTTTGTTCTTAACCCATAGGTTTCAGATATTGTTTTGTGTGCAATAGAAGCCTATAAAGATGGTGTCCAAAAGCCCCGGCTTTTCACATCACCTTTTACTTATTATGTTCATAGTTTTGTTGAAAAATGATAACATCAATTAAACACACACTTTGGGGAGTTTTTCACACATTAGAAGGCTGGCTTTGTGACTAATTAGGAAGTAGTGCATTGACACCTCTGTAAATGATGCTGGTTGCGAAGGCTCAAGGTAGAGATATTGATTACCCTGGGACACCGACTCATGTGCTGCTCCTAAAGCATTGATCTTCAGTGGAATCACAGGCACCCTAAGGCTAAAGGGCTGCCACAGTTAGAAAGTGAGGCTGCACTCAACGCTAGTACCAGCTTAGAGACTTAGTGCTTTCTGTGTAGGCATCTTTTACTTTTAAGTAAATCGTTTATATTTTGTTCTTGGCTGTAGCCTATGATTGTCTCAAGATATAAGAGGTGATTTGATACCATATTTAGAAGATATGTGTTCCATTTGTTCTGGTAGGAGATGGAAAGCACATATTAATGAAATGAGCATGTTAACAAATCGACACGTTGATTGATAAGCAAGTTCAGGTTGATCAAATAAAGTAGAGACAAATCAGCAGGTCTGATACCTTTTTTTTTTTTTCTTTGAGAGAGTATTGGTATGTATCCTAGGCTGGCCTGGAACTTTTCTGTGAAACCCAGACTTATCTCAACTTGAAATCCTATGACTTCAAATTCTTGAGTTCAGGGGCTGTACAAATGCACTACTAAACCCAGCACAAAGTCACCAGGCTATGAGAATGTATATATTAGGAACATGGAAATCCATACAGTACTTTAGGATACATGCGTATGTGTTCTTTCATATGCATGGGCTTCAGAGCATTTGGAGAAGGCTCAGTTCACCTGATTGAATATCAGAGAAGTTTTAGTATCTGGCTGACAAGCTGGCAGTGGCCTATTGTTTATGCACATATTGAGCTATGGTCAGAGTTTGGGCAGCCATGCTAAAACCTATTGGGGCCAGCAATGGGCTCAGTGCATTGCTGGCATATAGAGGTAGAGTTTGGCCCTCTAGCACATAGATCCAATCAGGTATTCTAGCACCAGTGAGCATTTAACTGTGAAAAGAGTCTTAGGAAACTTTTAATCAGGTGTTTGCTTCATGACTGGCAAGGAACCATCCAATGTGAAATTCTGTGTCTTTGAGTCAGAACGTGATGGAGGTGGGTTGTTTCTTATTTGTTGCTTTCATTGGTTAACTAATCAAGAAAACTGCTTGGCCTGATAGGACAGAAAATTAGGTAGGAGGAATAAACAGAACAGAATGCTGGGAGAAAGAAGCCGAGTCAGTCAGTCACCATGATTCTCCCACCCAAAACAGCCACAGGTTAAAATCTTCCCTGGTAAGCCACCTCATGGGCTACACAGATTATTAGAAATGGGTTAGATCAATATGTAAGAGCTAGCAAATAAGGGGCTGGAGCTAATGGGCCAAGCAATGTTTAAAAGAATACAGTTTCAGTGTAATTATTTGGGGGCATAAGCTAGCCATGGGGGCGGCTGGGTGCAGGGGACACAGCCCGAAGCAGTTCCTTCAACAAGAACTCTACAAATGTTCTCAATCTACATGCTGCCAGAATGTAAAGGAGAGAACAACTCATCCTTCAGTGATCCTCTAGCAACTTCTGCTGGATAACACCATTGAAAAGAAAAGGTGCATATGGGAATTTTTATTTTTGTGATCACAATGCATGTACTTATTTATCTATGCATTCAGAGATAGGTCTCAGTTTATACCTGGTGTGTAGGTGGAGGCTGCTTGTTCATTTCCCAGCCTTCCAGACCCAAAATAATCACACAAAAACTATATTAATTACCACACTGCTTGGCCAATAGTCTTGGCATATTCCTTGCCAACTTTTAATATCTAAAATTAACCAATTTCTATTAATCTGTATATCACCATGTAGCTGTGGCCTACCAGTAAGGTTCCATCTGGCATCTGTCTCCTTTGATGGCTACATGGCATCTCTCTGACTCTGCCTCCTTTTCCTCTTCCATCTCTGCCTGGAATTTCTGCCTTGCCCTATTCTGTGCTGCCATAGGTCCAAAGCAGGTTCTTTATTAACTAATGCTAATAAAACATATTCACAGTATAAAGAGGGGAGTACCACATCACTGGTGTGTTTCTTTATTTCACAAACTCATTGTGGCTAATATTAGATGTCCACTGAAGATTATGTAGTAGCTGAGCTTATGGATATTCATCTTCTATCATCACATTTTTCAAAAATGCACTTTAGCTCTCAGGCACACACAAAATATGCCTGTGTGTGTCAGAGAGGGGGGTGGGATGAGGAAGGGAGGCAGGGAGAGAGGATGAGGAAGGAAGGGAGGGAGAGAAAGAAAAAGATGAGGATGGGGGGCACACTTGTACAGTGGTGCTTCCGTGGAAGCCAGAGAACACCCTATGGAGTCAGTTCTTCAC
The DNA here is from genome assembly GCF_014885135.2 of Alexandromys fortis. Classification (NCBI taxonomy): domain Eukaryota; kingdom Metazoa; phylum Chordata; class Mammalia; order Rodentia; family Cricetidae; genus Alexandromys; species Alexandromys fortis. Next base: position 793,198 of record NW_026068015.1, read on the forward strand.
TTCCACCTTCATTGTGGGTTCTGGGGCTCAAACTCAGGTTGTTAGTCATGCACAACTGTTGTTGGAGGCTACTAATTTGTCCCTGGCTGCTTAGACTCAAAATAATCACTCAGAAACTATATTATTTGTATTACTATTTGGCCAATAGCTTAAATGTGTTTCTCGCTAGCACTTACATCTAGAATTAACCCATCTCCATTAATTTATATTTTACCAACTCTGCCTTCTTTCCACAGCATTCTGTATAGTTTTCCCTGCCTGCCTCTACTCTACCCTATCAAAGACCAAGGCAGATTCTTTATGCATTAACCAATAAAAGCAACACACACAGAAGGACTTCCCACACCGTACAACAATCACCTTTACCTGTTGAGCCATCTTGATAGCCCCAAGTATGGTCTTTAAAATTGATCAATATCAATGGCAGGATCATAAACATATCAGAGTATCGATATTCTCCATTCCAATTAAAGCCATTTGTATTTCTTATTAATGAGCGAGGAAACTGCTCCCAGCATCTGAGCTAGAAATAGTACCTCATCCGTTTGCAGAGCTAAAGAGCAATATTGATTTTGGAGCAATGAGAAACACGCAAATGTTTCAATAACTGTTAGTAGCCAGGCTATTTTTCCTTTGCCATTGTTATCATTATCATGATATAGGTGAGCAAAATTAGGTATTAGTCACTATTTTCTGATGTTCTGTAGACACTGTCTTACATATTTATATCTATGTACTGCTGTCATCATATGTTAGCAAGTCAACTATACAGCATATTTAGGAAACATATATAGGTGTATGAGCATCAGAAGTATTATTTAAAAAGTTATATACTAATTAATAATTTCTGGATGAAACTGGTTTGTTCTTTCTAAGTCACAGTGTGCGATAAATCTTTCTTGATATTTATATCTATTATTGCTTCAACTTGTGAATTAGCACTGTCAATCATGGGTTCCCCTGGAAGGCAGAACACAGAAGAATTTTATTTGAAATGGTTTATGCTTTGTTATGTTAGAGGTAAGCAAGCCTTTGACGGAAAAGTTGCAGTTGCTTTGACAGTTTGCTTGGCTCTGTAGTCTGTGCTCAAGGTGCTTTATTTTTGCTTTATTTGAAAGAAGGGAGGGATTGTTAGTTTATCAGACAGAGTGAAAAAAATTTCAACGTGAATGGTTCTGACAGACAAGTGCTTTACAAAAGGAGGTTGCTAGACAGTGAGCACCGGGGAGTAAATGCTAAGTGCACATTTCTGCAGAACAGAAGAGAGCTGCTGCTTTAGAAAGTGTGCTCAGCATGTCCCCACTGTGCATTGGGCAAGAAATGCATAGTGCTAAGAGGCTGCTGAACAAGAATCTCCTACCATAGCAATGAAAGCTCCCAGTGGAGATGTTAAAAGATATTATTGAACTTGTATTTATCTACTGTGAATAGAGCAGAGCGTTCATCTTTCAGGGTCCTAGGAGTTATAGTGGATAATGCCCACGACTTTGATGTCTTTCTTATTTAAAGGCTTTTGAATTTTTTTTTTTTACCATATTACCCGGAAATGTACAAACTGGACGAGCAGTGCAAAAACCCATTGATAGCAGAAATGGTGTATTAGCTCTCTGTCACTGTGACAAAATACTCCAGGCATTCAACTTAGGAAAGGGTTTCTTTTAACTCACAGTTTTAGGAGCACAATTCATGATCATAAGGGCTTATCACTCTTAGCCACTGGTATTGAGGGTAAGGAACACGTGGGAGCCCCGCCTGGCCCATCACTGCTAGGAAACTACAAAGGTCCCCATAGTCCCATTTAAAGGCATGCCACTAATGTCAAATGTCCCACTCAGCTCTTCCTCCTAATGTTCCCACAGGCTACAGTTCATGATACTGAGGGGAGGGGCCACACAAAGCTTCCTTTGGGCCACAGTCACTCACAGTCCAAAGTATGGCTGGCAAGTTGAAGGCTGAGGTAATGAAAATGATCCAGAGATAGCAGAGATAAAATAGATTGTCATGAGCAAGTACCCCCAGAGTGAATCATTTCCATGGTGCTGTGGAAATTCTGCTGGAAAACAACGAGATTCTGCATTTTGTTAGACAGTCCGCTCGGTTATGTGCCACACTGACTGAGCACCGAAGAGCTGCGTGAGATACGTACAACACTAGCTTCTTTGCTAACTGGTACATCAGTAATATATGTTCTGCAGAAGTCTTGGCCTCTGCATGTTTCGTGTGGAAGTTCAGATACCCTAGTGCTTACAGCTTAGAAATGAACAGAGAGTCACAGTCTACATTAGGCATGTCTGGGGTGCTGGCCTTTCATTGGTACAGTGCAGTTTCTACAAGTTACAAATTGTTTCATGTTCGGTTCTTCGGGGGTTAGTGAAGTAATGGATTCAGTAATTCAGCACAGAATTTAAAGAGGAAATGTAGTGTTAGATATCATCACTCTACTCTTATTTTCATTTTCCTTAAAGCATATAAATGGCGAAATCCAACTGGCATAATAGAGCAGAGCGTGCATTACTACTCTAAAAGATCATTAGTTTTTTATAAGCAGGAGCATTCCGTTGCTGTTGCATTTCCCGCTAGTGTTTTCATGTTTATCTCTTGGTTCACATAGCAGAAATTAAGTGTTTATTCCTACTTTGTAGCACACTTATAGATTCTCATTTATCTATCATTACTACTTAGCAATTATAATGATGAAAATAATAATTATCACAGCAGTGAATTACCAAATCCCCTTTTGTTTTCTACCACCCCATTATGCCAATGATGATGTTGAGAATTTTCAGGGATATTTATCCTACTTCTAATTAGAGAGGAACTGTGAAAGTTGTGTTATCATTTTCTCATAATGAGAGAGGTTGCTACCCAGGTTACTTAATAAATGCTATAGTTCAAAATAGTTTTTTGTTAAATGGAAAAAGAAATCTTCCCGAGGAATGCATGGACTTTCCATAGTCTAGTATGGTAGGTACTATGTGTGTTTAGATCAAGGCATATCATGTCCTCAGCTGAGAAATGACCTTGGATTATAAATAATCATCAGATTTTACGCGCAGTGGAATATGTTGTATCAGCAGAAGTTAACAATTTTGTAGATACATTCAGAAGCTTGTCTGATTCTAGAAGCATTGTGTACAAAGGGGAAAGGACGAGCTATGGTGTGAAGTAGGGGGAGGAGCTTCCCTAAACCTTGGCATCTGAAGTGGAGCACATCTTCATTGGAAGCCTTTACAGTGATGAACTGTAATAACGAAGGAACACCTGTGGGTGAAGATGCTCAACTATGAGGCCACTTGTGTTTTAAATTTTATACATTAGCATGTCGATTTTTTACATGCTTCTATGCTTAAAATAATGCATGTGTTTGTGTGTATACTGCTATTTAACATATGAAGTAAGCCATTTCAGACAAGCCAAGTGTTTTAATTTTTAAATTATTAAAAAGTGGTGAAATCAAATTTCAGCTTGGTTTATCTAATCCTGAATCCCCATCTCTGCTGATGTGTAGCTTTGCTATTGTACTTGACTGCAGTTTTTAGTGCACTGCTTACTGAAATATAATTTGTTTGTTTTTATATGGCAAATAAATAAAATCTCTTAGTTCTCCTTAAGTTTGATAAAGATATATAATAAGCACAATTCAACAAGAATGACTTTCATTCTGGCTCTTCTCTTGCTTTCCCTAAAAATAAAATATTCTAAAATTCTCTATTTCTAAGATACACTCGAGACCCTGCTGCTACTTCATGCTCTAGTCACTGGCGGGACTGTGAACAAGAGACACACAATTGTTGCTTCTTTTTGGAAAAGATGCCAAGAACCACTTGGAAGAACAAACAGTAAAGCTATTAGGTTGCCATAAATGTCCAGAAAATTAAACGAGAGGAGTGTGTTCCAGAATGATTGGCCATCATCTCTGGAATGGAGAATCCAGGCAGAGCTCCCTGTGTCCGTGATATTTAAAACTGACATTTTCTTGGTTCAAAAGTCAGTCAACTGACAACTGGAAGTGGGTGAAAGAATGAATTTTGATCTTTGAAATGTCAGTTTCTAAATATTCACACATTGTTTTTGTGGTGAAAATCTGGATTTCTTTTCATATGAAAGTGGATGTAGGACTATTTGTAGGGAGTCAGGATGAGGGACAGTAGTGATGGGAAGCAAATATGAATATATTATGCAGTTATGTCTACGAAAGTGTCATAATGAAACTCATTATTTTATATGAGCACTAAAATATTTTGTATAATTTTTCAAATGTCAATTTTGTGTAGTTAAGTTTAAAATTTCTGTTTGACGTCCTTGTGAAGAATTCACTGGTCAGAAATAATCTTTTTTTTTCTTTTGAGACAGGATTTTACTCTGTAATCCTGGCTGTCCTAGAACTCTCTCTGTAGTCCAGGCTTGTCTCAAACTCAGAGAGCCCACTTCCTATCACTCCTGACACCACCATCAGACTATGAATGTTTGGTGTAGTGATCTACTGGTTAATTTACAGCCCGCACACTCTCATCTCTCTGAATGATCCAGTGGTTATCAACAAGCCTCTAGAAGGGAGTCCTCAAGTGGACGCTGACTATTTTGGCAGAATCTAGGTGTTAAAGACCCTGTTTCCTTGCCCCTGCTAGCTCTTGCACTCAGTCACTTATGCGTATTGCCTAACTGTACATGTACACTCCAAGTTCTGTTAGCTTAGCGTCATGTACAGTATCATTTATGTTTGCATTGGGCAGTCTGAACTTTTCAAAACTGAGACTAGTGTCCTATGATGAACACTGACAGACAAGTGAATGGATGATGGAAATGATAGAGAGAACTTCCAGAAACAGTATTGTTATGCTTTCTTGCCAAGGCAATAGATGTCTAACTTATTGTAAATGTACATGTTCACACAGACACAAATCATCAAAAACATAAACTATTCAGTTGATCTCACTTCGATTTTAGTCTACCAGTAAACTACATCTAAAAATATTATAGAAAAGCAACTATGCATTGGTCTGGGTTAGAAACTATAAGAATACAATGTGTGTATATAGAATAGAAAATACTTTCCTGAGCTGAAACTTCTAATTATATATAAATATGCATCTACAAATAGTAGGGTTAATGAAAAATGATTCATTGCCTTAGCAAGCAATGGGCTGGAAATTTCTGGAGCTCCTAACCTAGTACAGGGGTGAAAAAACGTCAAGAAGAAGCAGTAGTGGATGAAAACAATAACTCATGACAACCAGGGAAGACTGTAAGAAGAATATATAATTTTAGGAAAAATAGTCAAGAAAATTTCTCTGTGAGAAATGGTTTATTCCTCATTTTCAAGTGATTTATGCTTCCAATGCTGTCAAACTTTGGTTTAAGATATAATTTTTTATACAGTTAACATTTGTTGTAAAAATGGGACTTCAGCTTCACAAATAACTGAGAAAATAGCTCATGTCATTTAAAGTTAGTACAATCACTTATCTGGGTCTCCTGCAGTAAAATTTGCAAAGCATATTTTCCCTATCAAGAAAGAATATGTATGATCATCCTCACATAGTGAGATGGTACTAGATAAATCTATGTCATCAGGAATATATGATACATGGTATTGCATGTTTTTTGGCTAATAAATTCTGCAGCTATTTTTGTGGATAATCACTTTCATATATTGGAATGGATATGTGAATACTTTTTCCTTTTGTTACCACTCAGTTGTTATTAATGTTTTCTTGGGGTAAAAAGCATATTTGATCTACTCACTTAAAGAAACACCTTTCTAATATGTAACAGAGCTTATAATTTACTATAAATTTGGGAATTCTGCCAACATACGTTTTTATTGATTTTATTGAGCATTACATTTTTCTCTGCACCCTTCCCTGCCTCTCCCCTTCAACTCTCTCCTATAGTCTCCATGCTCCCAATTTACTCAGGAGATCTTGTCTTTTTCTACTTCCCATGTATATTAGAGCTATGTATGTCTCTCTTAGGGTCCTCATTGTTGTCTAGGTTCTCTGGGATTATGATTTGTAGGTTGGTTGTAGCAGCAGGCCACTTGTTGGTTCCTGGCTGCTTAACCCCGAAATAATCACACAGATACTGTATTAGTTAAATCACTGCTTGGCCCATCTTCAACCCTCTTCCATGGTCCCCATGCTCCCAATGTACTCAGGAGATCTTGTCTTTTTCTCCTTCCTATGTAGATTAGATCCATACATGTCTCTTTAGGGTCCTCATTTTTTGTCTAGGTTCTCTGGGATTTTAATTTGTAGGCTGGTTTACTTTGCTTTATGTTTAAAAACCACTTATGAATGAGTACATATGATAATTGTCTTTCTGGGTCTGGGTTACTGCACTCAATATGTTGTTTTCTAGCTCCATTCATTTGCCTACACATTTCAAGATGTAGTTATTTTTCTGTTGTGCAGTACTTCATTTGTAAATGTACCACATTTTCCTTATCCATTCTTCGGTCGAGCGGCATTTTAGGTTGTTTCCAGATTCTGGCTATGACATACAATGCTGCTATGAACATAGTTGAGCACATATTCTTGTGGCACAATTGAACATCCTTTGGATATATACCCAAAAGTGGCATTATTGGGTCTTGAGGAAAGTAGTTTCCTAATATTCTCTGAAATTGCCATACTGATATCCAAAGGGGTTGTACTGGCTTGCACTTTCACCAGCAATGCAGGAGTGTTCCCTCTATCCCACATCCTCTCCAGTATAAGTTGTCATCAGTGTTTTTGATCTTGGCCATTCTTACAGGTTAAGACAGAATCTCAGATTTTTTTTTTCTGATTACTAAAGATGTTGAACATTTCCATAAGTATTTTTCATCAATTTTAGATTCCTATGTTGAGAGTTCTATGTTTAGGTCTGTATTCCATATTTTTATTTGATTATTTGTTCTTTAGATGACCAATTATTGAGTTCTTTGTTTATTTTGGAGATCAGACCTCTGTCTGATGTGGGGTTAATGAAGATCCTTTCCCATTCTGTAGGCTGTCGTTTTGTCTTGTTGATTGTGTCCTTCGCTTTACAGAAGATTTTCAGTTTCAGGAGGTCCCATTTATTAGCTGTTTCTCTCAGTGTCTGTGCTACTGGGGTTATAGTTAGGAAGTGGTCTCCTATGCCAATGTGTTCAAGTGGACTTCCCACTCTCTTTTCTATGAGGTTCAATGTGGCTAGCTTTTTTGTTGAGTCTTTGATCCATTTGGAATTGAGTATTGTGCATGATGATAGATATTAATCTATTTTCATTCTTCTACATGTTGATATCCAGTTATGCCAGCACCATTTGTTAAATGTGCTTTCTTTTTTCCATTTAATATTTTTTGCTTCTTTGTCAAAAATGTGTTCAAAGGTGTGTGGATTAATATCAGTTTGATTCAGTTCCATTGGTCCTGCTGTCTGTTTTTATGCCAAATGTCAGGCTGTTTTCAGTACTATAACTCTGTAGTAGAGTTTAAAGTCAGGGATTGTGATGTCTCCAGAAGTTCTTTTATTGTATACAATTTTTTTGGTTATCCTGAGTGTTTGGTTTTTCCATATGAAGTTGAGTACCATTTTTTCGAGGTCTGTGAAGAATTTTGCTGGGCATTGCATTGAATCTGTAGATTGTTTTTGGTAAGATTACCATTTTTACTATGTTAATTCTGTCTACCGAAGAGCATGGGAGATCTTTCCACTTTCTGGTGTTCTCTTCAATTTCTTTCTTCAAAGATTTGAAGTTATTGTCATACAAGTCTTCTACTTGTTTGGTTAGAGTTACTCCAAGATATTTTATACTATTTGTTGCTGTTGTGAAGGGTGATGTTTCTCTGATTTCTTTCTTGGCCCATTTAACATCTCTGTAAAGGAAGGATACTGACTTTTGAGTTAATCTTGTATCCTACTACATTAATGATAGGGTTTATGAGTAGTAGAAATCCCTTGGTAGAATTTTTGTAGTTGCTTACGTAATTTGACTTCTTCTTTTCTGATGTGTATACCCTTGATCTCTTTTTGTTGTCTTATTGCTCTAGCTAGGACGTGAAGAACTATATTGAATAGATATGGAGAGAGTAGATAACCTTGTCTAGTTCCTGATTTCAGTGGGATTGCTGGAAGTTTCTCTCCATTTAGTCTGATGTTGGCTGTATGCTTGCTGTATATTGCCTTTATTATATTTAGGTATATTCCTTGTATCCTTGCTCTCTCCAAGACATTTATCATGAAGGGATGTTGTATTTTGTTGAAAGCTTTTTCAGCATATAATGAGATGATCATGTTTTTATTTTTCAGTTTGTTTATATGGTGGATTACATTGACAGATTTTCATATGTTGAACCATCCCTGCATCTCTGGGATGAAACCGACTTGGATCACAGTAGACGATTTTTCTGATGGGTTCTTGGATTCAATTTGTCAGTACTTTTTGAGTATTTTTGCATCAATGTTTGTGAGTAAGATTGGTCTGTAATTCTCTTTCTTAGTACTGTCTGTGGTTTGGGTATCAGGGTAATTGTAGCCTTATATAAAGAGTTTGGCAATGTTCTTTCTGTTTCTATTGTGTGGAACAATTTGAGGAGCAGTGGTATTAGTTCTTCCTTAAAAATCTTGTAGAATTTTGAACTGAAACCATCTGGTCCTTGGCTTTTTTGGGATTGGAGACTTTTATGACTGTTTCTATTTCTTTAGCAGTCATAGATTGGTTTAATTTGCTTATCTGGTCTTGATTTAATTTTGGTAAGTGATATTTATTTAGAAAGTTGTCCATTTCATTTACATTTTCCAATTTTGTGGAGTATAGGTTTTCAAAATATGACCTGATGATTCTGTGGATTTCCTCCATGTCTGTTGTTATGTCCCCCTTTCCATTTCTGATTTCGTTAATATGGATATTCTCTCTCTGCCTTTTGGTTAATTTGGATAAAGGTTTGTCTATTTTGTTGATTTTCTCGAGGAACCAACTCTTTGTCTCATTGATTCTTTGTATTTGTTTGCTTTGTATCTATTTTGTTGATTTCAGCTCTCAATTTGATTATTTCCCACCATCTAGTTCTCTTAAGTGAGTTTGCTTTTTTTTGTTCTAAAGTTTTCAAATGTTCTGTTAATTCACTAGTGTGTTTTTTCCTAGCTTATTTATATAGGGATTTAATGCTATTAACTTTCCTCTTAACACTGCTTTCATTGTGTCTCCTAAATTTGGGTATGTTGTGTCTGCCAACATACTTTTGATTTGAAGAATTAGGACAGACCTAGGCATGAAGGTGCAAGCCTGTTATCCTAGAAGTGGAGCTTATCCACTTCAGAAGTGGAGATAGTGTAGTGAGGAAGCCAAGAGCATCATGAGTGGCATAATGAGTTCCAGACCAGGCTAGGGTGCTTGATACCGTGCTTCAACTAGCATAGACAACAGAAAGGCAGAGATAACAAAATGTAAAACTTATTTTAAATGTTCACACTTACTAAATAAATTGCTAAAAGAACCTGCATATTCTATTGGGTTTAATAAATTCAAAAGATGCAATCAGTCATTTAATTTTTGATTAGGTTTATGGGTTTCAAATTTCTACATTTCAGTATTCAAAGGAAAAGTCAGCACTGTCAGCTGCCCATCGATGTGCATTGCAAAGAGCATAGACCATCAGCATCAAGAACCCATCTCTGTCTCTCCTGCATGCCATTGATTTCCTAAGACCTGGAACATAATCGTCCTTGTATGGAATGAGTGAATGTGTTACATTACCAGTGTAAAAAATAATCTGTGGTAGAAACACATGTGGTAAAGATAACATGTAGCTTGGTGGCAGTATGATTGTGGAACATGCATAAGACCTTCGGTTTGATCACCAGAATTATACAACATTGCCCCACTACAATGCCATACATTGGTGTGTTTTCCTATCTTCCACTTCCTAATTGGGTCTCACTTTGTTGGTCCTGTATTACAAGTTCATCAGAATCATGACATCATTTGTCAGTAATTCAGTGATCTGTAAGTGGAGAACTTTGGAACTTTGCACTAAATACTGCCATGTTTGAATGCTGAGTCTGTGGTAGCAGTAACTACCTGTGCCTTTCAGACCCTCCTCCTCTTCTCAGACAATGAATTCAAAAGAACTATTCATTTACTTATTTAATCATTGTTTAACTTTTCTGTAGAACTTAAAAAACTTCAAAGAATTTTTAATTTACTTTTGTCTCTAAGATATAAACCACTAACATATGCCTTAGGTGTAATTATAGAAAAACAAAGGAATTATTTTTCAGCAAATACATGCCATTTTTTATTTTTAATTCCTCATACTGTAGCTGAATTCGGTACCCTTAACCACATGGCTCACATGGGACATTTTAGTGGAAAGTCTGGTTTTTGTGACATTGAACTTGATTAATTGTCATCAACAAGGGAAGATAATAATAAGATAGGTGCTGACTACATCTCTAGACAAGAGGAAAGTGCACACACTAGCAAGCATTGTTAAGGAGTTATTTTTAATGTTTCTTATACTCATAATTCAACCCTTTATATAATTTAGTAGGTTTTAATATACTAATAGAATTATGCAACACATAGTAAAATTTTTAGAATATTCATCACCTCAAGGAAATATAATACCTGAAAACAACAAGTTGTAACTTCTACTTGCTATAGAACCCAATCGTCCACTTTTTGTCATTATTGATTTTCTGACCCTGGATATTCATTTGTGTAAAATTCTAATATTTGTAATTTTCTATGACCATTTTATTTCACTTAGTTTAATTAAAGATTCCTATATACTGGAGCAAATTTAAATACATTATTCTTGGCATTGCCAAACAGTGTCTCAGTAGACCACATTTATTTTTTTATTCATTCATTGAGAGACATTTCTCTTATTTCCAACTGGGCTATTGTCAATAATACAACTATGAACCTCCTTAAGAAACTTTTCATGTGAATGCTTGTTGTTATTTTTTCATGGATATACAGGAAATATAGTGGCAAATTAACCTGTTGAAAGAGTGTGTGTATGACATTTTAGAGATCTATCAAAGCATTTTCCCACATGCTTGGACCACACAATGACACTGGTGAGGATTTTCGGTTCCCCACAGCTGGGAAACCTGTCTTATTATCATGCTTTTTCATTGCAACTATCCCAGTGGATAGGAAGTGATAGCGCACTGTACTTTCTGAGTGTAGTTTAGTTTTGTTTGGTTTTGAAACAGTGCCTCATGGTATCTAACTAAATCCCTGGAACTCAAGAAGTAGCCCAGACTTGCCTCAAACCTGTGGCATTCCTCCTGCTTCGTCCTCTTGAGTGCTGGGATCAAAGTTGTGTGGCATCACATGCACCTTCGGTTCTGATTTTCATTTCCCTATCACCAATTATGTATTGTAGCTATTTAAGCATCTTCTTGGCATAGTCAGATTCTTTCTTTGGATATTACAAAAATGGGCCTGTTTTCTTCTTAGTGATAGGAAAGATTTCCCACATTTTGGGAAATAAACACAGTATCAGTTGTACAGTACACATACATTTTATGCCTCACCGAAGGCTGCCTTTGTAGTCCAATATTAAAGTTTGGATGAGTGTCACTAATGATATTAGGTTGCTTGTGATTTTTTTGTTTGATTTATGAAGCTACAGTTTCCATTTAATTTGATATTGTTTTGGAACTCATTTATAGTTTATGGACTATTCTGAATTAGTTTCTGTGCATCATGCAAAAGAGAGTCTCGACTTCATTATTCTATATGTGATTATCCTATTATTCTATAACTTACTTGTTGAAATGAGTTTAAGTTCTTCACTGAAATTTCTTATCACCCTCATGTTGCAAATCACCTAAAGAAAGGGTGAGGGTTTAATCTAAACTATCTTGTCCCCCTGACTTAAATATTTATTCTGATGCCATTACCATACTGTCTTGATTACTATGCTTTTATAATATGTTTTGAAACTGGAGAGAATGTGTTGTTCAACTTTGTTTTCTATTCCAAATTTTATTGGCTGCTATGGTTCCAGTTATGTTAAATTGAGGGTCAGTCTGTCAATTTCTACAAAATAAAGCCAGCTGAGATTTCGACACAGGATATTGAAGATCAAGATTTATTTGGGACGCTTTGTCATTAAACAACATTGTCATCTAATCAGTAGTCATGGGACATATTCCAGTGATTTATATCTTTTAATTTCTATAGAAAATGTTTTGGAGTTTTGAGAATAAATGTGTTGAAACTTGTTCATTAAATTGTCAAATATTTTCTTCTTACTAATGCATTTTTCCATGGAGGTTTTCTCTTTAATTCATATTAATGTGATTTTCTACTGTGAAGAAAGTCCAAATGAGCTTCAGGCCATGGAAAATAGAGTGTTGAAAGTAAATGAAAAAGTTGGTATGAAAGTAAACATCTAGAAGACTGAGATACAACACAGGGGAAGGGGAGCACAAGGGTTTTAACACTGTAATAAAGAGTCAGAGCCTCAAGCAAACAGTTAACTTTGTGTATCTGGTAGAAAACTTCAGTTCAAAGGAGGGAACTATTTCAGTCATCAAGAGCCAGAGAGGGATAGCGAGGCCTGCATTCTAGGCACTAGGAAAGGTTTGGTTCAGCAAGAGACATTAACAACAACAACAAAATTACAAGTATATAAGACACTTGTCTTGAGTTGTCTTCTTTACAATTCCAAACCTGTACAATAAAATGTTCCTTAGAACAGCGGCTGAATGAGTTTGAGATGGCATGTCTCAGGATTATTCTAGGCATCACATGAAGAGGTAGGCTGTGCAGCAATGACATTAAGAAACATCTCCATATATAAAAAGTAAACTACAGGATAGAGCAACAACACTTGAGATACTTTGGCCATGTTATGATAGACACCTGAAGATAGCACTGCTTGGAGGAGTGCACAGGATAAGGTGATGAGAATGGCCCCATAAAGTGCTTGATAGACAGCGTAAAGACAGACTGTGGAACCTTGGGTCTGACAATAACACAAGCACCTAGGACTGCCCAGGATAGGAACAACTGAAGAACTGCCATAAACGGACTGCCCATGCATGCTTAAGCATTGCCAGGGCATAAATGATGAATAATGAGAGATACAGTTAATGCTTTTGTATGTTACAGCCTTGACAGAGTTATTCGTTCAAATAGTTATGTGTTTATGTGAACACATAACTTTCTGAACAGCACGTTCACCTCAAATGGTCATTGTAAAATGAAACCACGGCTTGGCATGTTAATGGAATTTGAGTGGATGTGAAATACAAAGAATTTTTACACTGTTCAATATATATTATTTGTTCTTTGGATGATGAAAAATTTCTTTATTGTAGAGAGGTTAATTGTTGTTTCTTGGTTAGGAATATCAAAGTGTATGAAATGTGCAAACCTAATATGAGTTATAAAAACATCCAAGGGGTGGCCTGTCAATACCTTTTGAGAAACAGAGTTTGATAGATCAGTCTGAATGATGTTATTTTAAAGAAAGCATAGCCACTGTATTCTAATAGGAACTCTGAATGTTACTGGTGCATTAGTTAACTTTCCCACTGCTGTGGCATAGACAACTTTATTGGGAGGGGTTACTTTCTGAGCTATGTCAGAAGGGTTGAGTCCAATCGTTGCTTGGTCCTATTCACTCTGCCATCACAGTAGTGAGAATATATCAGTGAAAACAATCTTTATGTCAGCCAAGAGGTCAGAGTTAGACAGGAACCAACTGGGAATAATTACCAATAAGGCTCTTCCTCAAGACACCTTCATACTCAGGAAGGTCCAGCCACCTTCCAAAATAGCCCTGCACATGAGGACCGAATCATGAGCTGATGGGGGACATTGCATATTTAAATCATATCAAAGAGTCAAGGCCATTTCATAATGTAAGCATTTATTTTAGTTTCCAGAATCCTCAGTCTTAACTCTGACTTTAATGGTTGAAATTTCAAATTCAAAGTCTATTGAGAGTCAAGGCAATCTCTTCTTTGTGAGTCTGTGAAAAATACAGAAGAAAATACTGTATTTCCATTAAGTACTAGCACATAGCACTTATTCCAGGTCCCAAAAGGAATGATTAGACCAAACTCCAAATGGAAAACATTAAAGCCTGTGGCTCTGTACCACTTGCACATCATGTGAGTTCCAGTGGGCTTGTGTGGCTCTTTCTCTGCTATAGTATTTGTATTCTACATGGCTTCTTCCTGGGTAGGCTGTACTATTGTCTGTAGCTGTCCTGATAAAATTCCATGTTCTTGGCATTTCCAACATTTTGGAGTTTCCATTAAGCTTCCGTCTCATAACTATATGCATTGCTCTCTCAGTGGTTCCTTATAGGGAAACCACTTCTGGTACATGCTGCCTGGCCTGTTTGCCCTTTAAAAATTAAAGCCAGAGCTTCTATGACCCTGTGTCTTTTGAATTCTCTGTTTTTATGTCCAGAACACCACTGATGGTACCAAGATTTGATTACTAACTGGGCATCCACGAACCCTGATTATGTTGGCTTCTAATGCCCCAGGGTATGAGCCTTGGGAAACAGGTGTTTAGACAGCCATGTGGGAACAACACACACGAATGGCTCTCTTCTCAAGGGGAAGCTTTTTCAATGAGTTTACAATTGTTTGCCCCAGAACCTGGGATGGATGGTTTCTGACAAACTTCTGAAATGATCACAGCCTGTTTTCCATTGCCCCAGGACAGTGTTTGAATTCTCTATAGTGGTGTGAGACTCTTTAACAGCATGATTTTTTTTTTTTGGCTGTCTCTTTTAACAAGCTCATCTTTTGTGGCCACAAGGATATGAAAAACATGTCTCTTGTGTTCTGAGTTTGTACCAGAAGCATTATGTACAATGTTTCAGGGTTCCACTAGCCTCCACTTTCAAACTCTTCCAAATTTCTACCATGAAACCAATTATAGAGTCCCAAGACCAACATTTTTAGGTGTATTGACAGCAACATTTCTCTGGTATTAATTTTTTATATCTGACAGGCTTTTTGATTTTTTTAACAAAAGTGATTTAAGAGAAGAAGGGTTTACTTTGCTCAGTTTTCGTACCTTCAGTCCACAATTGTTTGATTCTAAATGCTTGGGCAAGACCTCATGCTGATGAGAGAGTATAGTCAAGTAATTGCATCACATAATGTTGGGCAGGGATTGGAGCATTAGGTTGAAAATGTACAGGAATGGCATGCATCAGGGAACCCATTCCAAACATTCTATTCTCTCCAGTCAGGCTCTACTTCCAAAACAGTACTCTGGTTCTGGATCAAGCCTTCCAGCCATGTGTCTATGTAGGGCATTACAGATTCAAACATAACATAGGCCATAGCAACTGGTATTCCTATACAGTTCTAGAACAGAGCTTAGAGATAAAATGTGAAAATCTTAGCCATATTACATTTTTCTGCAAATTAAATATATAAAAGTTTATTAATGTCATTATACTTATAACTTTATTTTTTAAATGAAGAATTTTCAAGGAGTGACCTCAAACTTAATTCTTTTGTAGTGGTCTTGACTTTTGCTTCCCTTTGCAGTTTTATGTATGGGTATAAAATATCTATCAATGCATTTATACTTTATGAACATATGTTCTCTACCTGAAAGTGTTCTTCTCCCACCTTTAATGATCTACTTTTCCAGTCTAAGACTAGTCTACTGTAGTGTTTTCAGTCAGCAAGGATTTTAGTTTTCTTTTTCTTCTAGTGATAAACACTGGCCAAAATCAACTTGTGAAAGGAAAGGGTTTTCTTTCATGTCTTACAAGTTAAGGCGTCTTTACAACCCCATGAAAATTTTTTATAATATGGACTAGTGAGTAGCTAGTCTACGTGTTTGATAATGCCTACAGTTTGCTTTCTGTGTTTTAGACACTGTTCATTTATGGATAATGTCCAACTATCACAGTTGGTGGGAACTTGTCATTCTGTATTTTTGTTTTGTTTTGTTTTTGAGACAGAGTCTCACTCTGCAACACTGGCTGTCCTAAAACTTACTGTGCAGTCCAAGCTGGGCTCAAACGCACAGAGCTTCACCCATCTCTGCTTTCTGGGTGCTGAGATTAAAAGTGCGTACTTTCCTGATGGGGTTTGCCACTCTCATTTCAGATGACTTACAGAAGAATATGGAGCCCTGGGACTTTATATACTGTGTTTAAGTTTATGTAGTCAGTTAATGATGGAGCTGAGCATTTGCCTGTCTCCACCAAATATGAGCTCTGCTTATGACCTTCCGTGGTGTGACCAACATATGCAAAGCTTTTTTATGTTTTGTAGCTTGTGTCCTCATGTTGTATATGACTTCCCAGCATGCTTATATCACTCCTCTGTATTCAGCTGCAGTTCTCTGTCTTGGTTATTTGCAGCACCGTGGAAGGCTGCTCCTGTGGTTCCCAGTCATGTGAAATTCTATTACAAAATACATACTGTATATCATGGCTAAAATGAAACAATATACGGAAAAGAAAATACACTTCACATTGTTCAAGCTCTTTGTGTTTATTCTCATTTAACCCATGATAAAATTCTATGGGTAGTCCCTATTATTTCCGTTTTGTAGATAAAAAAAACTTAGATTAAGAGAGAAAAATGGATATTTTTTTGCTACACAGTTTCTAAGTGGTAAGTCTGACTTTTTTTTTTCTTGGCTGTTCCAAGGGCATTGTGTTCTCCAGCAGTCTCCACCATGTCTAGAATCTGGCATAGTCTTACCACAAGTGTATTTCTTGGCTTCAATAATCAAGTCTACTTTTGGCTAGCAGGCATAATGGAGAGAGATGTATCCAGACACATGATCCCTTAGGTGTGAATATGCTTAGTGTTTCTTTTTTTAAAGTATCTGTCAATAATCCCTACATCTAAGAAAGTTCTTCATACACAAAATGGGAGCACAGGAGAGGAGGATAATGGAGGAAAGGAGGGTAACAGAAAAAAGAAAAGCAATAGGAAGATGGTGACAAGGGTAATTTTGTAAAATAAAGTCTGTTAGTTATTAAGCATTTTTAGTAAAAGCAGTAAGAATGATATCATCATGATAACAACTAAGTAATTTGAAGATACTTTTAAGTAACTAAACTATTTAACAAATTCTATGGCTATGGAAATTGCAATGTGCAGTTAAAAAAAAAAACAAAAAAGTGCTAGTGCTATTCTTTGTTTAAGGAAGAAAACAAAACGAAAAAATGGAATAAAAAACCAAGACAATGCCATCAAAGAAGTAACCAAGAACAGTGCCCTGTGCACTCACTTGTCTACACTCGAATGCTAGTCTGACTATCCATGTATGTTAGTGTGCTATAGTAGTACACTCTAGCATACTTAGGACTCTAGCAGGAAAGTCTTGACAGTGTTTTTTACACAGATTTTGACTGAGAAGTTCTCCACCAAAGAGTCTGTAACTCAGGGAAAAGAGGATAAATTTCTACAGTGTGTAAGAGCTTTTCAGTACCCACTCTCTGAACATTCCTGGCTTCTGGAAATCACTGTGGCCTGGACACACTGTAGACTGCAAATGAATACTACATGATGTCTTAAGATCTTGGTATGTGGCTTGTGGGTGCTACTTAGATATTATAAGCTTCTTGGAAAATTAATTTGGATATTTTCTCTTCACAATAACCTAAGTAAAGTAACTAAAATACTCATATTTATGTTTTATAAGAATACTTCATATGAGTCCAGAGATCTTTGCCTAAGTAAATTTTTGTCACAGAGGACCATTATCCTCAGTGGTCTATTAAGGTCAGTTATTAAAACATCAACAATGCAAAAGAAAATTGCAGAGTTGGTAAGAGGAAAATTATAAAGTAAATTATTTTATAAAAGCATTGTTGAAATAACCAGGCTAGCTAAGGATAAAACAATTATATTTTATTTATTATAAAGGGAAAACTCATGAAACAGGAAATGAGAAATCC
Organism: Alexandromys fortis; assembly: GCF_014885135.2. Taxonomy (NCBI): domain Eukaryota; kingdom Metazoa; phylum Chordata; class Mammalia; order Rodentia; family Cricetidae; genus Alexandromys; species Alexandromys fortis. The sequence continues at coordinate 811,086 of NW_026068015.1, forward strand.
AAGCACAGCAATGTCCTGTGGGAAAAGGCGCAGAGAGAGGTCTACAACTTTTTACCTGAGTCCCAGCAAAGCCACACCTTAAGTAAGAACCACCTCTTAAAGATTATTGGTTAACAAGGCTTTCCCCATCAAAGCATTTTTCATATCTGGTTTTAAGAGTCTGGAGAATAAAAGAATCAAGCCATTCTACTAGATCTGGTGGCAGAATCCCGGTACTAAATCTTTTTATCTTAGAAAATATATTCTTGAACAAATAGTGCGATCACATCATGATCCATCTTTCTCTCCTCCTCTCTGTTCCTACCTCCTCCCTCTTTCTTCCCCATTTCCTCCCTCCTTTCTCTTCCTTCTAATTTTTTTTTGTCACTAAGGCTCACTGAGCCTCAGTAAGGATTGTCACAGTAGAAAGAGGAAGGGGGTTGGGGAGACTTTGCTGCAGTGTAACTTTAATGCCCTCACGGGGATTATTTTACGAGGAGATGTGTATCAAAGTTAGTTGATTGGACTTGATTAAGAAAGGAAAAAGTAGACATTAAGAGACCACAAATAAAACTAACACCGCCTTCAGTTATACACACTGTCATATATCAATGTCCTGACTATCCTTATGGTGCAGCAGTGAGTTTCCACAATGTCACGCTGCCAAGTCAAACCTCCGAATAAGAAACCCAGATGCTCCTGACAGACAAAACTGTCTTCAGGCCATTCAACAAAGTATTTTACCACACTGACTGATGGAGGCTTGGAACACTTCCAATACCAGCTCAGCATCATGTTTCAGCCAGAATTGTTATCTTAGCCTTCCATACCCGTATCTTAAATCATGCATTCACACTGCACTGCCCAGAGTTCATTCTTAGCTAAAGCCATTTGCAATTAAGTGCCAGGAACATTTGAAGTCAAACTTCTATTTATGTGTATCATGATACATTCCAGTTCGAAAAGTGTTTAAAACCTATCCCATTCCTTTTCTTTCCTGAATATGTCTACTGCACTGTTGATGGCAGGAATTCCTACACACTTTGTGCCTTCATTTCACTGGGACTGACTTGGTTTTTTCACTCTAGGTCATCCCCAGGCAAGGCAGCTTTCTTTTTCTTTAACACTGCAAGGAAACATTGACATAAAGCTATAATCAACCCTAGTTATGCCCTTTGTGAGCTTGGATTGGGATGTTTTCAGGATTGACTTTTATCTGTTATTCTTTCTGTATGTTCTTGGGAAAGATGAAGTCAAAGATAGCTAACTGCTGGTTTTGGCCATGTATTGATGCATCAATTGTTTTTGCATTGACCGTCGCTTGTCTGGAACTTTTAGATTTGAAAGATAGCCAAACTCTGACTGAGGGAGCATTGGCTTATCCTGTGCAGAAGGCCCTCTTGTGTCACCATGGGGATGCTGAGATTGACTTGCCTCATTGGATGTATTTCAAATATCACACATTTGGATATGTTGGAATCACTTCATTTTCTAAACTGGTTTTCAAAGTCACACTCAGGATGACTGAGCAAAGCATTTTTTTCAATAGTGCTGTACTCAGATCCAGTGCTGACATTCCTGCTTGCACTGTTGAGGAACAAAGGACCATATGGCTTCTGGTTTATACTTCCTGAATCATCTTAATTGCACCTGCATGCCAATTAAGCTTCCACAAATGTGTTCCAGTGCTTTTTAGTTATTGATATTTTATTATAAAAAAACTTCTGTTCTTTATGGGACATCATATGGCCAAGGAGTCCTAAACACCCACCCTCAGCTTCCCTAGGACTTGCAGAGGTGATACAAGTCAGAACCTTCCTAGGAAAGACTCTGCTTTCTTCCCAGAGTCAGCCATCAAGAGTCTAGGTGTGCTAGGAGTGTTGAGTGGATGACTTTATGAGACATGGGCAGGAAATATCACTTCATATTTCAGGACTGTATGGACTACAAAACAACTCCCTGGGCCATAGGAAAAACAACTAAGTATGCTGGCTGTGTTAGGTGTATAAAATGTCATATTTTCTTCTTGTTTCCAATCTTTCTACATGTAAATTTATAAAATGAGTTATGCATCATCTAGGAAGGTACTTTTGAAATAGAGATTTTTAAAAGCAAAAAATTATTTATACAAAAGAAATGCACTGCAGTTTCACTAAAGCCATACTTGATTTATAGATGTATATTGTTTTATATCAATACATATTATAGAATATATTTATTTTAGGATAATAATAACACTGCTGTATCTACTCTACGGGTCAGATTAAAACACTATGTAGGGAATCACACCTATTATAGGCCCATATATATATGGGCTTGTACATATTTTGTTATTTCTGTAATGTAATTGAGAATTTGAATAAATTTTAGCTCATCATAATTTTGAAGCATTTTCGGTGGATAAATAAATGTGAAATTTAAGGTTGAGATTTATGTAGGTTGTAATGGTTAATGTTCCAGTGGTTTATCTTTACCCAGATCAAAGTATCACTAGAGCTTAGTTATAAATCTCTAAATGTCTGTAGAGGACAAGCTTGTATGATATGTTTTTACTGGCTTCTAGGCTATAACTCTTTAAAGGAATTTCAGTATAAACAGGGACATTTTGAATTACTTTGTTTTGTGGAAGTCAGATTAAGTTCCGTTACTTTATTTATCTCACACTTAGGTCTTAATGAAGTTGGTAAGAGTTTTCTGCTCAGAGTACAGTATAGGTGGGCATTGAGTGCTCAAAGTTACATTAAAACATTTGCTATAAGAGAAGGAAATAGCTCTACAGGATTAGTGTTTGTGGCTTTGTTCAGTTTTCTTTGGATATCTATCTGTTTTCTGTGTCTTCCCTGCCATATAAATGGGATGATAGTGTTCAATTATACCATGACAACATGTTCTTCCTATACTTATCTCTTAAGCGAACTCGTATGTCATCTTTCTCAGAGAAAACCCAGTAACACTTGACTGTCTTGTGTGATTTAAAAGTTATCTCATCATTGATGTAGTTTAAAAGCAGGTCCTGAATATTTTTGAGTATTTATGATATGCATACTACTAAATATTCTATTAAGTAAAATAAAATACTCAGGTTAGACCCACCTCATCTTTGGTTTATAATTTTGTTTTTTTGGCAAAGAGATGAAATAGGTTTTATTATTTTACTGAAGAAAATAATTAAATTCAGTAAACTTTTCCTTAGATAGTATGTCTCATTTGTTCAATTGCTCTATATGGATGTTTCCCTTATAAATTTCTCCTATTGGTAAAAATGAACGTGGATAAAGAAAGGCAATTAGCATAAAATATAAAGAAATATTTATTCCTTATGCAAGTGAAATTTTGTAAGCTAATTATTATTAATGGGATTTTACTATAGATATATGCCTTTACATTTTGACATAGCTTATTGTGTCTCAGAGAAATTCATATTCACATCTTAAAAAAGTACTATGAGCCCAACTTTTTTTTACACCATTCTGAAATTATTTTTATCTCATCCATTTGCTTCTTATAGCTCAATCACTATAAGTTAATGTGTATGAAACTCCTGTTTTCACTTGAAGACTTCTGGTCTGCTGACAGGTGTTCAGGCCTGCCGATAGTCGTAGCATGGTCATGTACCCACAGTGTCTACCCAATCTGAGGACTTACCAGGAACTTAAGACTTTCTCTCTGTATCCTACTACATCAGAAGATGTGGATGCAGCCCCAGAGTCTTCCTGTTGCACCAAATCATTGAGTTTTCATGCATGCTGAAGTTGGAAAATGATACATAAAATAAGAAAGTCAAATATAAACATGAATTTGCCAATATTTCATGATGCTGATGGGTAAATATTGTATGTCAAAAATTGCAGTACTATTCCAATTATAAAGCTTTGAAAAATAAGAAAATATATGAATGATATATCAGATTACATAAATTGAAGGTCAAAATTTTAAATGATCAAAAATGGGAGGGGATAATATTTAAAATCAATGACTAAGAGCTGTGTTCTTAATGCATACAGACAGTTAATGAAGTGGTGAGGTTAAAAAAGAAATTACCAAAGAAAAATGAAAAAAAGAATATTTAAAGACAATTTTTCTTTGTGATTTATTAAATTTCTAAAATTGCTAAATTTCTAAATTTTAACCAATATGTGTAGAATATCAGTATCCATAGTTCATTATTAAATTAAAAAGAGAATATGTTTTGTTTATCAAGCACTATACTAACAAACACCTAAATTTTCTAAGGCATAAGTTTTGAATGGTTCTATAAGAAAATAAGTGAATAAATAAATGCATACGTGAGAGCAAGAAAATTTTTGCTTTAATTTTGTGGTGGGATAGAAATTATTCTTCCTTTTCAGTTAGAATTGTGTTTCTAGTTCTTATTTTGTGGTTAGCTACAAGTAAATCTGTATTCACTCCCAGGATCCTATTGTTACATGACCAAAACAGTCTGAAACATCACCTTGGGGTTGGATATTCCAAGATAGCTGATGGAAACACCCAGAGTTTCTGATTGTTTCAGGGTCTGACTCAAGAACTTGCTTTCATCCATAACTTCCTGCCTTCTTCTTCTTCTTCTTCTTCTTCTTCTTCTTCTTCTTCTTCTTCTTCTTCTTCTTCTTCTTCTTCTTCTTCTTCTTCTTCTTCTTCTTCTTCTTCTTTTTGTTTTT
>NW_026068015.1:815935-817398 GCF_014885135.2 Alexandromys fortis
CTCCTCCTCCTCCTCCTCCTCCTCCTCCTCCTCCTCCTCCACCTCCTCCTCCTCCTTTTTTTTTTGAGACAAACTCACTTTACACAGTTAGCCTGGCCTCAGCATCCTCCTGACATTCTCCAATGATGGTATGGTGAACCCATCACGACAAATAAGATTTTGCATTTATAGTGGTTTCTGAGATGCTGCTGCTGCTGTACCAATGACTGTGCTTTGAGAAACAGTGGTTTAGATACATCAGCAAGGGTTATGTCCAGTGCTTTAGAACAGTGGATCTCATCCGCCCTAGTGCTGTAGCTGGTGACCCCCAACCATTAAATTATTTCCTTACTACTTCATAATTATAAATTTTACACTGTTATGAGTCATAATGAAAATATATGATATGTGACCCCCAGGGGTCATGACCCACTATTTAGGAATCACTGCTTTAGAGGTACTGTGTTCCATGGTGTGATCACAAGTGAATAAGGATACAGACAAAAGAGAAAAGTATCTTTGATTTTCTGCCTCAAACAGGATACAGGATACCTGCTTTTCAGTGGATGCTTAATAAATAAACTTCATTACTCAAAACCATGATGAAATTATATATCGCTTCTTAGAGCTACACTGGATTTATAGTCAAAATTGGTATAACTTACTTTCTGTCTTCATTTCCTGATTATTTTGATCAATTAGATAATAAGTTCATTTAAGGCAGGGGGAAAAATGTACCTGTTTCTAATTTTCTATAAGTTTAGTACAGATCCCCACCCACTAGATTTTAACAATGTTTGCAAACATTCTATTTCATATAAATATTTCTTGGAGACTTCAATGCTCTCCCTTCATGACTTGATTTCTCGAAATGCTGCAGAGAAGTGCTCAGGCACTGTGTGGCCTTGGGTAAACTCATTGCTATAGAATGGGAGAGACACACCTTGCTTCTGGTCACTGCAGCAACACATGCTGTTGTTGTAATTACTAAATGGTACTCTAGTGGCCAGAACAAGTGTCCTGATTTTAGAACAGTCTCATTTACACATTGCATTTGGTTCCAACTTATAAGAGAGGGAATACTGCCATTGGCCTGAAATCCAAAATACCAATTAGGATTCTTCCATTAATAAAAATTCTCAAAAACTGGGTCAGCCAAAAAGCAGAGGCATTCTGTGTTGTCAAATTATTATTTAAGAGTACAATGTATTAGCTGTTTGTATTGATAGGAGCGGTGGGGCTGCGTACCCGGAACCCGGCCACCCGCATGGCTAGCTTATGCCCGAAATAATTACACAGAAACTGTATTCTTTTAAACACTGCCTGGCCCGTTATCTGTAGCCTCTTACTGGCTAGCTCTTACATATTAATCTAACCCATTTCTAATAATCTGTGTGGCCCACGAGGTGGCTTACCAGAGAAGATCTTAACCTGCGTCTGTCTGGAGTGGGAGAATCATGGCGACTCCCTGACTCAGCTTTTTT